>NC_013048.1:0-300000 GCF_000090985.2 Micromonas commoda | reverse complement strand
TCGGGCCGAGGACGACGCGACGGACCAACGCCAGCGCCCCGGCGACGTCGTCCGGGCTGGACGCGTCCCTGAGTACCGTCGCGGCGGCGCGATGGAACCCCGCCGCCGGGGCGTCCCGTCCCGTCGTCATGGGAACCCGCCCTCGCGACGCCCCCGGCACTGGCCCGGACGCGCGCCAAACTTCTCGGTTTCGCTTTTCCGTTTGCCAGGCGTGTTTGAACAAGGCGGGGCTTATCCACTGTAAGGGGCGCCCGGCGGGTATCGTCGCGCGCCAGACACGCCCGCCGCGTCACCGCCGCATCGTTCGAGGTACCGAAGAGCGAGGGACGCGCGAGGGACGAGATGGGCGTCGCCTTCGACGGGACGCTCACCCCCGAGCAGGTGGACACCTACCGAAAGGACGGATTCCTCGTCATCCCCGACTTTGCCTCACCCGACGAGGTCGCCGGCATGCTCCGCCGCGCGGACGAGCTCGTCGAAGCCTTCGACCCATCCTCCGTCCCGAGATCCATCTTCACGACGAAGGACCAGAAGCGCACCAGCGACGCGTACTTCCTGGACAGCGGCAACCACCTCTCATTCTTCTTCGAGGAGGACGCCTTCGACGAGAGCACCGGGGAACTGAGACAGGCCAAGTCCCAGTCCATCAACAAGATCGGACACGCCATGCACGACATCGACCCGACGTTCCGCGCGTTCTCGAGGTCCACAAAGGTGGGCAAGCTGCTGAAGTCCCTCGGTATGACCAAACCAACGCCGGTGCAAAGCATGTACATCTTCAAGAACCCTCGCATCGGCGGCGAGGTCTCGGCGCACCAGGACTCCACGTTCCTCCGGTCTGACCCGATGACCTGCACCGGGATATGGATCGCGCTGGAGGACTGCTCCATCGGCAACGGGTGCCTGTGGGCGCTGAAGGGGTCTCACACGAACGGGGTATCGAAGCAGATGGTTGTCGACCCGCAGCGGAGGGACGGCATCTCCTTCGAGGGCGAGTACCCAGCGTGGGACCTCACGAAGTTCTCGCCCCTGGAGGTGAAGGCCGGCACGATGGTGGTGCTGCACGGCGAGAACGTCCACTACAGCGCCCCAAACACCAGCGACGCGAGCAGGCACGCGTACAGCGTTCACTTTGTCGACGGGGACGCGACGTGGGACCCGAGGAACTGGCTGCAGCGGGCGGGTGACTTCCCGTTCGCCGCTCTGGACGACGAATGAGCGGAGTGATGAGTGGGAGGATTCGAGCGTATGTCGCGGGAGAGTACGTCGCGGGTCGTCGTCGTCGGGAGATGGGGGCGTAGTAGCTCGGGTCCCATACTCGTGTAACAACAAACCATTTTTTTTTCCCCCGACGAGCGTGCCGAACTGCCGAACGAGTTTGCGGTGAAGTCGGCGGTCGCGCCCATACCCGTCGGCGCCTGTGCCCGTGACATCGACCGACGGACACCATGGGCGAGAAGAAGGAGAAGAAGGAGAAGAAGGAGAAGAAGGAGAAGAAAGACAAGAAGGAGAAGAAGGACAAGAAGCGCGAGCGCGAGGAGGAACCCGCGGAGGATGCCGCCGCCGCCGACGCGGAACCCGATTTCGACGCGCCGATGAAGAAGAAATCTGCCGCAAAGTCCGACGGCAAAGCCATCCCCCCCGCGCCGGGTACGTACCCCATCAATCCCACTAAGGTGTACATGGGCAACCTCGCCTGGTCCATCGACGAGAACGCCATCAAGGAGGCCTTCGCGGACTGCGGCAACGTGCTGAGCATCAACTGGTTCGAGGAGAAGGACACGAAGAAATTCCTCGGCGCGGGCGTCGTGGAGTTTGACACCCAGGAGGGGGCCAACGCCGCCATAGCCGCGTCCGGCAGGGAGGTGCACGGACGCGAGACGAAGATCCGCGGGTGGGAGCAGCGTGGCACCGAAGCGTCGGAGAAGCGCGCGGCGAGGGCGGCGCAGAAGATGGAGGTCAAGCCGATGGGCCCAAAACCGCCGGGGTGCTACACGCTGTTCATGGGCAACCTCAACTTTGCAATCGACGACGACGCCATCTACAACTTCTTCAAGGACAACGCGGGGGTGGAGATGTCCGCGGTGAGATGGCTCACGAACAAGGACACGGGGGAGTTCCGGGGCGTGGGGTTCGCGGATTTCGCCACGGACGAGGACCTCGACAAGGCTGCCGCGTTGAACGGGCAAGACTGCATGGGTCGGCCCATTCGGATGGACTGGCAGGCTCCCAGGCAAGCCTCGTGAAGCGACCGCGATGAGACCGTCCGGGGCTGACGCTGGATCGTCGAAAAAAACGACTCGTCCGTCGAGCTAAGCCCGTGCTACGCGTGATATTACTTTACTACCCACTGACGCGTCCGTCGTCCCCGTCGCCCCCCTCGCACTCCGCCCTGTGCGGACACCTTGCGTCCGCGGTTGATCGCCAGATTGGCGGGGGTAGAAACGGAAACGGCGCCGCCGTCGCCGCGTCCATGACGTCGCCCATGCCGTTCAGATCACCGAACCCCCGCCACCCGTCCACGCTCCACTCGCTCCACGCCCACCACCGCTCCTTGGGGACCCTGACCACCAGCGGGTCCACCTCGCCGACCGTTCGCGGCACCCTGTGTAAACACGCCAGCGCCTGAAACGCGGGGAGGTAGAGTAAGGACCCGTAGAACATGTTCCTGGCGTTTGGTATAGACGGCCTGCGGTAAAACACAGCCGCGCTGAGCGCCATGGGTGCGGCGAGGAGCGCCGCCTCGTACGCGAACGGCGCGGTGGTCAGGCCGCAGCCCACGGCGAGGGCGCCCAGGGGGAACATGTAGAAGGCGTTTCGCATCGCCACCCCGGCGAGCCTTCGGCCGGTTGGATCGCTCGACGGGTGCGAGAGCATTCGGTACCCGCCCCTGACGTAGTCGTCCTTGGCCATGTACGCGAGCGCCATGAAGTGGGGCATCTGCCAGAAGTAGAGCGCGGCCGCGAGGACGCCGCTCGCGGGCTCGATCGCGCCCTCGCGCGCGGCGGCCCATCCCATCAGCGGGGGCACCGCGCCGACGACGGCGCCCGCCCACGTGTTGAGCCAGTGCACCCGCTTCATCGGGGTGTAGCACAGCGCGTAGAGCGCGACGTTACCGGCGCCCAGGGCCGCCGTGGTGTCGTTGGCCTTCTCCTTGAGAAGCCCGACGCCCGCCATGCCGGTGACGACGCCGAAGAGCGCGGCGTGCGCCACCGAGCACCGCCCCGACGGCAGCGGCCTTCGCATCGTCCTCGCCATCACCGAGTCGTTCTTGATCTCGAAGATCTGATTCCACGTGTTCGCCGAAGACGAACAGAGCATCGTGCCCAGCGACGTCCAACCGAGCTGCTCCCAGTCGATCACCTCACCGCTGCCCAGCACGTAACCCGCCGCCGCGGTCGACACGACGAACGCGCTGAGCTTGAACTTGGAGAGGTCGTGGTACACGCGCAGCGTCGCCAGTACCTCGGCGACCGGGCCCCAAGCCCGGTTTCCCGAGGCCGAGGCGGCGCGCGCGGCTGCCGTCGCGCGCGCGGCGCCGATTCCCTCGGCGGCGATGCCGGTGGGCGCGGCGCTGAGGCCCATGCGCGCGCGCGCGGCGGCGGTGGCGTTACCCGTGGTCGACGTGGACCCGCGCCTCCACGCCGCCCGCTGCCAAACGTTGGGGCGGCCCATCGTCGCCGCGACGAAGAGAGCCCCGGAGTCGGCGCAGGCGACCGCGTGGCGACCGGATGAGGAGGTCGACGCGGGTGCGCTGCGCGCGGCGGCCGCGGCGTACCGCGCCGCCTCCCGCGCGGCCCTCGTGAGCGTCGTCATGGCTCACGGGAGTGACCCGACGTCGACGCGAGGGTTCGGGATATCTTCAAAATTTCCGCCTGGTCCGCGGACGGGCGAACAGTGCGTGGGTGGAATTTGGTGAGTTTTTTCACATCGGACGCACAGGCAAACTTTCAGACGCGCACGAGAGTTTTGTGTTAAAGTTTGTCTCACAGATTCACGCGTAGATGATGTCGCTACGTTCTCACGCGTACGCCCCGGGACCCGGGTTGGCGTTGACGTCGTACGATCCCCTCACCCCGGTCCCGAAGGTCGCCTTGGGCGCCGACGCCCTGGTGCTCAACAGCTGCTTCCCGGTCCCGCCGAACGCCTTCGGCCCTAAGCTCGCCGGCCCGGGTGATTCCATCCCGAGAAAAACCTTCGCCTGCTCCTTCCCCAGGAACACCTTGTTGGCGCCGTCCCGGCTGCCGGTGCCGAAGCCGTACTTGGGCGCGGTCCTGTTCTCCGACCGCGGCTGGGCCCCCACGCTCGCCACGGTCCTGTACTGCCCCGCGCCCGGAAGTTTCCGGGCTCGCTCCATGTCGACGTCTTTCCCGCGGCCGCCCCGCGGGATGGTGAACCCGGGTTCGGTGGTGTTCCTGCTCTCCGGCTGCTTGCCCACGCCGGATGACACCTTGTACGCGGCGGGACCCGGGGATTCCATCCCGAAGAACACCTTTGCTTGCTCCTTGCCGATGAACACCTTCTCGGCGTGGTCGCGGGTGCTGGTGCCGAACCCGAAGGACCCCTCCGTTATCGCCTTGCTCTGCGTCTGCTTGCCGACGGCTTTGGGTAAGGGGTAGGAACCCGGGCCGGGGACCTGCGGGTTACGCTTGGCCCGTGACGCGGAGGGCTGCAGGAACCTGTCCGCGGACCCGAATCCGACGCTCGCGGGCGAGCGCTTCTTGGCGTCCACCTGCTTGCCGAAGGACGATTTCGTTTCGTACACCGCGCCTGGGCCGAGCTTGCCGAAGTCCACCTTGCTGTGCTCCTTGCTGACGTAAACCTTGGCGGAGGCGTTCCTGTCGGCGGCGCCGAAGCCGAAGGCGGGGGCGTTGGACTTCCTGGAGTCCGCCTGCGGTCCGATCGCGGCGTTCCTCATCGCGTCGTCTGCTACCCGTCGACTCGGCCGAATCGGGCAATCGATCTCCCGATAAAATCCCCGGTGGAATTCGGGCGCGTGAGCTCGGGCGCCTGGTCCGCGAACGGCGACGTATCGGCTGAACGACGCGAGTCGTGCGTCGTCGATACGACCGGGCGTGACTTTCGAACACCGCTGATCGGTGCTCGTCGTATGCGCGCGCGGAGTTGACCCCGCGAGAGGTTACCCTGATGCTGAATTTGGTTCACGTGAACGGTCGGACACTGCGGCCGGTCGCACCAATTTTGACGCGCTGCGAGCCGAACTGCCCAATTGGATCGATCCGTCGCTCGCTCGCCGCCACTGCTTCGCAGCGTCGACGGATACCCTCCATCGACCTTCGACCCCGCCGACGTTTGGTTTAGCGCCAATCGAAGCGCTCGCCCGTCGCCGCCCGCGCCAGTCACCCAACCCGCGCAGCCCCCCCGGCGACCACCGCCGACGATCTGCACGCAGCCGCCCTGGTCTAGGGTAGCACGCATTTGGCGGCGAGAAAAAAGGAAGCGCGCCGAGCCCTCCAGGAGGACCACGTGACAGAGGAGGGAACGCAGAGACACACGGATAAACATGTCCGAGAAGAAGACCAGGCTCTTCCGCATCCGCAAGACGGTGTGCAAGATGCTCAACGCGCGCGGCTACCTCGTCGCTCAGGCTGAGCTCGATCGCGACAAGGATTCCTTCACCGAGGAGTTCGGCGAGGACCCCCGCCGCGACGCGCTCACGCTCCAGTTTGACCTCCGCGAAGATCCCACCCAGCACATCTTCGTGTTCTTCCCGGACGAGGAGAAGGTCGGGGTGAAGACCATCAAGGAGTACGCCAAGCGCATGAAGGACGAGCAGGTGAACCGCGCCATCATCGTGGTGCAGCAGTCGCTCACGCCGTTTGCGCGCCAGTCGCTGCTGGAGTGCCAGGCGCAGAAGTTTTACATCGAGCAGTTCCAGGAGGCTGAGCTGCTGGTCAACATCACCGACCACGTGCTCGTCCCCGAGCACATCCTCCTCTCCGACGAGCAGAAGCGGGTGCTCCTGGATCGGTACAAGGTCAAGGAGACGCAGCTGCCGCGGATCCAGATGCACGACCCGGTTGCGAGGTACTTTGGCATGCGGCGGGGGCAGGTGGTGAGGATCATCAGGCCGTCGGAGACGGCGGGACGGTACGTTACCTACCGCCTGTGCGTCTGACGGCGCACCAGCGGTGAATCGCAGTAGAGATGATAGCTAGCGGCGGCTCCCCCGACGGGGCTGCTTTTTTAACCGAGAACTTTTTTGGAACTGAACGCCAGCCTGTCCAGCCAGAGTATCTTTTCAATATCGGCACGCACGCGCGTATCCATGGTGGCCGCCGTGCTGCCCGCGAGAGTCTCGGGTGTCCCGGTGCGCGGACGGCTCGAGGCGCGACCTCGAGGCTCGTTCGCCGCCCGCACGATCGCGGGACGTGCCCGAGGCTCGCCCGTCACCCTACCATCGTCCCGTATCTCCAAGATGAAAAACCGTCCGAGTCACCTCGCGGACGCGCTCAAGGAGAGCAGGGAGTGCTGAGTGGAGGAGGCGAAGAAGTACAACGAGGCGCAGCGGGCGAAATACGAAAAGTCCGCGTTCGGAGGCGTGGACATATGGTTCATCCTCGGCCTCGCCGTCTTCGTCGTGCCCTTCGGGGGCCTCGCCGTGGGGATGGCCACTGGTGTCATTCACTCCGGGTGAACTCCGGGTGACTGCGGGTAACGCAAACATGAATCGCCGGCGCGAAAGTCCCACGGGACGCGCCATGCGACGATACACACGCGCACCCATCGCGACGCGAACGCAGAGACGCGCAGACGTAGACGTAGAACATAACCGGTAACTTAGTAGACCCGGGTTTGGTCACAACAGATCCGTGATTTGTAAAAAATTCAGAAGTCGTCGAAGCCCTGGACGCCGACGCCGACGGCGATCCTCAACCTCCTCGCCATCTCCTTCGCGCCCCCCTCGATCCCAGTCCCGAACGCCCCCTCGACGAGCCTCGGTAGCCTGAGCACGTTGAAGCACGCGTGAGCCATGGGCAGCGCCCCGTCCTCGTCCCGACCCGGCGCGGCGAGCTCTCCCAGCGTAAACGGCACCGCGTCTCCGAGGTACCCCACCAGGTTGCGGAAGCCACCCGCGGGGGGCGACGTCAGACCGGTCGCGAACTGGAGCACCTTGATCCGTTCCTCCCTCGTGAACTCCTCCATGGCGCGCCAGAAGCACTCGGTTGAGAAGGCAAAGGCTAATCGCGCGTCCTGGTACGCCGCGTGTTGGCGCCAATCGTCCAAGTCGATTGTCGCGGCTCCCGCGATGAGGAGGCTGAGGTCCGAGCCGTCGAGTATGCCGCGCATGCGAGCCCTGAGCTGCGGCGGGACGACCGCGCCGAACCCCGCGGCGAACGCGCTGGTCTGATCCCGGACCGCGCCGAGCACCCTGTGATGCACCAGCGCCCGGAGGTACGCGCCAACTTCCGCCTCCGTGACCTCCGACGCCTCCGACTCTCCTCCTTCGGACGCCGCTCCGTTTGCATCCTCGACGTGCCGCGCGGTGCCCGCGTCCACGTCCAGCCAATCGCTCGGTTTACGCAGCCTGCGCGTCTCACCGGGGTGGAACACGCCCGTGGGGTCCATCGTATCGGACCAGGTCAGGTCCAAACCCCCGACGCCGTGTTCACGCACGTACACAACCTGGTTGCGATACAGCGCGGGATCCACGGATTCGAGATCGCTCAGCGCCATCTCGTGCCCCAGCAGCCGCTTGCAAAACGCGCTCGTCAACCGCAGCGGCAGCGTCTCGCCGTGGTAAAGCGCCACCGCCGCGAGGCGCCCGAGCGACGCGAAGTACTCCAGGTGCTCGGGGGTGACCTCGCCGGACATGGCGTTCGGGTGGAGGGTGACCCCGCCGTCGTTGGACGCGAAGAGCAGGTTGCTTCTGTCCCCAGCCGCCGCGGCGACGAGCGACATCCACTCCCTCCGAACCGCCGCGCCCGCGCCCCGTTCGCCCTTGAACTTGACGAGAACCCCGCCTCTCGGGGGCATGAGGAACGTGCCGGGCTGCGTGGACGACGGAACCCCGCCCGGAACGTGCGCGTTGGACACGCAGCAGTGATGGCACAGATCCTCGAGGGGCGCCGCGCGTTCGCACGTGAGCGTGACGCCCGTCAGCCCCGGCACCGGCACCCCGGCGTTGACCTGCCCGAGCTCCCAGCGGAGCATCTCCAGCAGCCACTGCCGCTTGACGTTCAGGTCCAGGTCGCGAAGGACCGCGCCGATCGCGTGGTCCCTGGCGCGTTTCGCGCGTCGTTTTGATGCCGGTGACTGGTCGCCCCCCGTTTGATGATCCAACGGTGGTTCATCCTCGACGCGGGCGTAGCCGGTTTGGACCCACCGCTTTATATCCGCGCCGCCCAGGACGTCCACCGCGGCGGACCGCGCGTTCGCCGCCGACGTTCTCAGCATCTCCCGGACCTGGTCCCTCAGCGGGTGATTCGGCATCTGGTCGAACGCCCTGTCCACCCCGCCCAGCTGCGCGCCGAGGAAACCGTCGTCGGCTCTCGCCGCGCGCACCGCCGCTTTTGCGGATAAATCCGTGGTGAATTCTTCGTCCAGGGAAACCGGGCGCGATGCATCGTCGCCCATCTCCCGTGGATACATTCCCGGGTCGTCGTCGTCCAACCGCAGCGGGCGCGCGAGCTCGCCCATCGAGTACGCCGCGAGCATGGCGCGATCCGCGTCTCTCCCCACGAGCATCTCGGCCAAACCCGCCACCAGCGCCGCGCTCGCGCCGTCGTCCGTCGAGCCGAGGATCATCCGCCGGCCCTCGACGTCGCCGGCGATGTTGGCGACGACGAGGGTCGCGTTGAGGCGGCAGTCGGGGGCGGGACCCTCGTCACCCTGGGCGGGACCCTCGTCACCCTCGTCACCCTCGTCGGGGGCGGGTTCTTCGTTCAAATCCTCGACGTTCAAATCATCGTTCAAATCCTCGACGTTGAAATCGGAAACCCGCGATTGGACAACCTTCGGGGGCGCTCGCGGCGGTTTCTTGCTGTTGAGCACGTGCGCGAGCGCCCCCGTCAGCGAGTGCGGCGGCGACCCACCGGCCGTCTCCTCGCTTTCGCCGCCGTCGCCGCCGTCACGTGCGCTCCTCCTCCTACGACCGACCGCGGCGATGCGGCGACCCGCCGCCGCGGCGGCGACGAGCGCGCGCCTCGCCGCGTGGTCCTCCTCCCTGTTCGGGTCCCTTCCCCTCCCCCACGACTGGGGAGGTTCGCCCATCAGGCAGTTGATGCAGTAGAGGGTGTTAAAGACGACCTCGTGGTGAGGGCTCCGGAGGAGCGCGACGAGGCTGGCGACGAGTCTGACGGTGGAGAACTCCCGCCCGGGTATCTTCAGGTGGGTTTCCTCGAGACCGCCATCCGCGGATGACGCGGAGGGATCCTCGAGGAATTCGGGCACGGACCGCGGAACGTCCGAGGTGATATCGAGCAGCCTCCACCGCCACGCCTTCTCCTGGCTCAGCGTGGCGATCGCGATGACCACCTCGCTCAGAACCTGGCCGTGCGTGTGCCGCGGCGGCGTCGGGTAGTGTCCAGGTTTGGGTAAGTCGTCCTCGTCGATGAAAAACTCGGCGACGCCCGGCGCATCCGGGAGCATCTTCGACAGGTTAGCCATCAGACGGTCCGCGCGTTCGTACCTGAGCAGCAGCTGCATGCCGTGCCTGGATCGCGCGACGCCGCACAGCGCTCGCACCGCGAACGCCGCCGTCTGACCGAGCTCGGCTCGGAGGCACGGGAGGAGGTATCCCACCACGCCGGGAGCGTGCGCGAGGAGCGCCCTTCGACCGGCGTCGGAGGAGGTGAGACGCGCGATGAGACCGACAGCCTCGACACCGCCCGGGCCGTGCTTGAACGGCTCTACCGGCTCCTCCTCACCATCCTCCCCATCCTCCCCATCCTCCCCATCCTCCCCATCCTCCCCATCCCCATCCATCTCCTTCTTCTCCCTCTTCTGCCTCCTCCGAGGTAGAGCGTCGGCGAGGAGCGCGACGACCCGGGATACGAGCACCGCCACGCCGTCGCGCCGAGTGTCCCCGCCCTCCAGCACGCTCAGCAGCTTGTCCATGCACGGATCCCACGAGATGATCCCAAACACCGCGGCGGCGGCGATGTGCGCGCAGTCGGGCGTGAGCGCAAACTGCTCCCCCGAGTGCGTCTGATCGACGCCGCCGACTCGGCTTCCGTTATTCGCGACGTCGTTATTCGCGGCGTCGTCACCCCGGTCGGACGCCCCGTCGCCGCTTTGACCACCTACCGAGCCTCCGCCGGGTCCCCCGTCGCCGATGATCTCCTCCCGCTCGCGCCTCTCCTCGTCAAAGTCGTAGTCGTCCCCCATGCTCTCGACGAGCGACGGAGGGCCGGACGCCACGGAGCTCGGGCGCTCGGGGTACGCGAACACGGCGGGTTGCGACGTACCCTCGGGAGCGGCGGCGGCGAGGGTAAACCCCCCGTGGTTAGTAGGGCGCGCCTGATCATTTGAGGCGAGGTCCGCAACCTCGGAGACGTCCGCGAGGGTTGCGTACGCAGGCGGCGGTTCGGCGTAGGTGGACTCCTCGTCCTCGGGGATGCCCACGAGCCCGTCCTTCGCGCCGGCGCCGTGGACGGACCCCCCGCGACTGTTCTCTTGTGCGCCGTGGTTCTCGCCGTGCACAGCCGCGACGACGCCGAGAGTACCGTTGCCGGTGCCGGTTCCCCCCGCGGACGAGGGGCGAGATTCGGCCCGCTCCTCCGCGAGCTTCACGCGCTCCGCTTCCACCGCGTCGTTCGCTCGCGTGATCGCCATGATGTCCAGGAGCACCATGATCAGGTCGCGCCGGTGCGCGATGACGTGCTTGGCCCAGCGCATGCCCTTTTCCGAGTCGAATCGCGAGTTGGCCGGGTCCGCCATCTCCGCGAGGACGATGAGGGCGTTACGGCCGAGCTCCCCGATCATCTCGCGCGTCGCGGAGAGACTGTGTCCGTTCGGATGTTGTTCGGGTTTGTGCGCGTTGACGTGCGGCGAGGGCGTATTGACGTCGCCGTCCGCGCTCGGTGACCTCGAGGAGGGACGCCGCTGTGTGTGCGAGGACTGTTGCGAGGGTCCGCCGGCGGTTTCATCCAGCGGGGCCATGTCGTTGAGCCATGGGGTGGCGTCGTTGACGGGCACCGGTCGAAGCAGCGTGAGGAACGAGGGGAGGAGCTCGTCAGTGCTCTCGAGCAGCAGGTGCCACGCGGAGCCTTCCTCAAAGTTCTCAGCCTCCTTCGCGACGGAGTAGAGGGTGTGGACCAGCAGCGCGTTGCGAGCGCAGAGGTTCGCCACGTTGGTCGGGGGCTTCCCTCTCTTCCTCTTCTTCTTGGACCTCTTCTTCTTGGATCTCTTCTTGGACCTCTTCGTTTCGTCGTCGGGGATCCAAAATCCGCCCTCCCTCACCCCTTCTTCGCCGTCCTCCTTCTTCTTCTCCTTCTTCTTTTCCTTCTTCTTTTCCTTCTCGGTTGGCTGCTTGACCACGCCGCCGTTGGCCCGCGCCTCCTCCATCTGCCGGGCGGTACTCGCGATGTGACGGATCAGCTTCGGTATCACGGCGGGCGCGGAGGGAATCAGCAGGCACCTCGCGTCCTCGTGAGCCGCCAAAGTCTCCACCGCCTCCACCGCCACGCCCACGTCCTCGGTGTCCGCCTTGGAGAGAGCCGCGAGTATATCGTCCAGCAGCGGGACCGTCGCGAGTATGCCCTCCGGGTCGACGCCGCCGGGTAACGGGCCCTTGGGACAGTCGCGCCGATCCGGCCACGAAGCCGCCTTTACCGCGTCCGGGTCCGGCTCGAAGGGCTCCGGGTCGTCTTTGTCGGAATCCGAATCGGAGTCCGACGGATTGACCGACTTTTTATCCGACGAATTATCCGACTTTTTATCCTCATCGTCCGAGTCGACCATCGCGGTGGTCTCCGGGGCGTCGCGCCTCTCCACAGCCTCGCGATCGTTCGCCTCGGCCCACTCGCGCCTGAGACGGAGCCGCCACCACCGTGCCGTCAGCGCGTGGTCTCGCCAAACCGCGTCGTCGTCGTCGTCCAGTCCGTCAATCGTCGGAACCGGGCGATCGTTCTCGCGTGGACGACCCGCCGCCGCGCCGCCGCGGCGAGCGTACCACGCCTCGTGCGCCTCCTCGAAGGACGCTATCACGCGATCGTAGCTATCCTGCGCTTCCTCGATCGTCTTCGCGAATCCTCCAGTGTCTCCGATGATCCGATCCGCGAGTTTGCGCGCTTCCTTGATCGTCTTCGCGATTCTTCCAGTGTCTCCCATGATCCGATCCGCGAGTCTGCGCGACACGATATCCGGAGCGACCCACGGCCGGCGACCCGTGACGGGATCGAAAAAGTCGTCGCGATCGACGTCAATCGCATCCGCCGGCGACGCGTCGTAAGAGTACAAACCCCCACTGTCGCGTAGGTCCTCTTCGTCCCACCTGCGCTGCACGCGAGCGAGGGAACAGAGCGCCGCCGCCGCGGTGGTTCGGAGGAGGAGCCGGTTGGCCGGGTTGGCCATAGGGTCGTTGGGGTGCAACACGTTGGGGTCCTCCGCGTCCTCGTCTGTTTCATCCTCCGACTCGCCATCCGTCGCCTCGAGACGCTCGGGAACCGTAGGGGGACGTGTGGGCTCTTCTTCGGGGCGCACGTGCTCGGACGGGGTCGACGAGCCGGGTGCCCCGGCCGGAGCGGCGTCGACCCCGGCCTCAGGCTCCGCCGCCGCCTCGGACGATTTTACCCCGCGCGCCTCCTTTTCCCTACGCCTCGCCTCCCTCCTCCGTTCCTTGGCCTTCTCCTTCGGCGTCTTCTCCTTCCACGTGTCGCGCCGGGGCCGCTTGTTCCGCTTCTCCTCGCGTCTCTTCCTGCGCTCCTCCCTCTCGCGTCGCCGCGCCGCCCTCTCCGGCGAATCCGGCGGCGGGAGGCACCTCACGTCGGGCATCTCCTCGAGGGACATGATCGGCCACCTGTCACACACCGCGTTGCGAAGGCCCCTCAGCAGATGCCCCGCGGCGGGGGACGACAGCAACGCGTCACCAAGCTCGTGCGATGGGGCGTCGGTGTCGTCGTCGACGCGCGCGGCGCGGGCGCTGAGGTTAACCACGCACGAGAACGTCGCCCAGGCGCAGGAGCACTGCGAGGCGCTCGCCCTGGTCACCGCGCGAATCAGGTCGTCCAGGCGGGGGTGCCCGTCGATGACGTGGAAGAGCACGGGGTGGGTGCAGAGGGCGTTGATGATGCCGACGGCGGCGCCGACCGCGCCGTCGCATTCGCCCTCCTTGGGGATGACGGTGCGCCACTCGCCCCAGCCGCCGCCGGGTCGGGCCTCGTCCCCCGGCGACACAGCTGGCGTCGAAGCCGGAGGTTCGTCCTCGTCCGGGATCCAAAACCCGTCAACCTCGCGTCCCTCCGTGCTTTCCTCCTTCTTCTCAACCTCCTCCCTCATCTCGCCATCCTCCTTCATCTCGACCTTCTCCTTCTTATCGACCTTCTCCTTCTTCTCGCCGTCGTCCTTATCCTTCTTGCGAGCCTTAGCGGGCTGCCCGAGCACCTCGATGACCACCGTGAGCTGCATCACGAGATCCCCGAGCTGATCCGCGCGCAGCTGCCGCCACAAAGCCTCGGGCTCCGACGAACCCCCCGTTCCGCCCGTCCGGCCGTTCTTCCTCCGGCCGTACTTCCTCTGCGCCTCCAACACGCCCAGGTCCTCGAACAGCGCGCGCAGCACGTGCACCGCCTGGGTGCACGCCAGGGAGCCGCCGCCGGCGCCCAGCCCCGGACCCGCGACACCAGTCGGCGGCGGTAGGTGCGATCGAAGGGCGGCGAGGACGCCGTTGACGGAGACGGCTTCCGCCTGCGCCGCGGAGGAGGTCGTCGAGGAGGTCGTCCCATTGGTCGTCCCATTGGTCGAGGAGGTCGTCGAGTCGGCGGCGACCCCTTCCGGACCCCTTCCGGTTGTCGCCGCGGGTCGGTATCGAAGCTCTCCGGGTTTAGCCGGGTCGCTCCGCCCGGTTCCATCGCCCGTCGCTCGTCGCGGCGCGTTCTCGTAGCCGCGTTCGCGGCTCCACGTCCACCGCCCCCTCGGGTCGCACGATGGCGTCCCGTCGCGCCCGTCCCCGGCACCCCCGACTCGCGTCTCCGTCGAGGAACCCATTTCCGTCTCCGTCTCCGTTCTCGAGGAACCGACGGGTGCCTCGTCGATGTCCACCAGGGCCCGCATCAGCGTCTCCCGCTCCGTCGTCGTCGCGTCCGGTCGGATCCACAGCAACCTGTGCATCACGCCGACAGCGTCCAGGGACGCGTCGCCGTGCCGCGCCGGTAAGATCTTCGCCGCCGCGCGAAACACCCGCCGGAAAAACCCGCCCCCGTCCATCGCGAGAAGCCTCGGCCTCGCGCTGTCGGGCTCCATCGCCGCGAGCAGCGCGCCCACCACGGTGCCCAACCTCCCGCGGCACAGCGCGTCGTGGTCCTCGGGGGCATCGCGGTCGGGGGCGTCGTCGTCGGCGTCGTCGTCGGCGTCGGATTCAAAGTCGGAAACCGAAGCGCCGTCGTTGAACCCGCGTTTACGCTCGTCGACCCACGCTTCGTATCCCGCGGGGTCGTCGGCGCGAGCGCGCGCGCGTCGCTCGCGCCGGACGGTTCGCATGCCTCCAGTCGCGGCGCTCTCGCGGGTGCTGACGAGCCGCTCCACGTCGTCGAAGAGCGCCCGGAGGATCCCCTCCCACGTGGGGTGGTTGACGAGCGACAGCATCGGCGCCTTTTCGCCGTCGTCGCCGTCGCCTTTGGCGTCGTCGTCGTCGTCGTCGTCGTCGTCGTCGTCGTCACCGGCGCCGCCGCGGGTTTTGAAGCGATCCTCGTCGCGCGGTTCCTTGGAGGACGCCGCGACGGAGAGATTGTGCACGAGGAGCGACGCGAGCTCGCGCGATCCGTCTTCGCGCCTCGAGGGGTCCGAGGGAGCCCCCTCGGTGGAAGATGCCGACCCGGCGAGGAGGAGGTCGTGGAGGCGCCAGGCGAGCGCGTCCGCGTTGCGGTGCTGCAGCATGACCCTGCAGTGCCTCTCGCGGCGGTGCGAGAGATGCACGAGTTGGGGCAGGGTGTCGCGCGCGAAGGCCCGCAGCGACGCGGTGTCGCACCGAGCAGATCCGCGATGTCGCGCCCCGCCACCGACGCCGTCCCGGTCGCCCCCGCCCCCGTCGTCAGCGGGCACGGCGTCGAGGAGCTCGATCAGCCGGGACCTCGCGGCGGCCTCCTCCTCCTCGGTCTCCTCCTCGCCGCTGTCGTCGTCGTCCTCGATGAGCGCGAGCCCGGCGAACCGCGCGGTCAGCTCGTCCGCACCCGACGGGGCCGTCGCGGCGGCCCCGTCGGCTCCCCCATCGCAATCCTCGTGGGAGGCGGACCGCCCCGGCTCCGACGCGGAAGTATCGCGCGCCTCAGCCGCGCGATCGGGATCGGACGATCGCGCGACGGGCAACCTGAAGGGCCTGTCGAATCGTTTGGCCACGCAGCAGTACCCATCGCACGCCCCCATGGGTGCCGCCCGCTAGTCGGGCGCCTCGGCGAGTGCCTCCCAGCGGGTCGTTAGCGCCGAACAGCCGAACACGACAGCCAAATGACTGGCAGACGGGACACGCTTCTCGTTTGACGTGACAGGCAACTTCGATGACATCCTCCGACTAATAACTATCCAGCCCCGACTATCGCCGCATCTCGAACATCCGGTTGAACACCTGCTTCAGCGTCCCCCGGCTGGGCCTGCACTCCGGGTGCGCGCGCGCGACGTCCGCCAGCCTCCGCCTCACCTCCTCCTTGCTCACCGCCCCCGCCTCCTCACCCGACATACTTGCGTCAACCAGCGCCGCCGTCGCCACGCCGCAGCAGTGGTCCACGCCGTCCTTACACGCCACCAGCGTCCGCCCGCGCGCGTTCGATCGAATGAACTGCAGGCACGCGTCCAACCCGTCCGCGACGTCGCGCCGCGCCGCCTTGGCGTAACGCATCGGCACGTGCTTAAACGGCTTAGGGTACCCCCGGGGCGCTTTCGCTCTCTGAGAGTCTTCGCTCGTTTTTTCGCCAACCGGCTCGCGAAGGCTCTCCTCGTTCGCCCACCCGGGGGGTAAAGGCGGCGTATCCTCGCCCACGTACAGCACCGCGTCGACGCGCTCCCACGCCGCCTCCGTCGCCAGCGCCGCGGCCGACCCGAGCGCGAGCGAGACGCCGAACGCGTCGAGCAATCGAACGCCCCCGGCTCGAAGCGGCGTCTCCCCGGGGGGCGCCGTTCGAGCTCCAACCTCCGCGCACCCCTTCGGCGCGAGGCGAGACGAATCGTCCCCACCGCCCGCCGGTTCGTATCCCAAACCCCCTTTGTTCGTGACCCGTGCTCGTTCGTGACCCTCGTCCCCCCCGAGTGAGTGCGTCCTCGTCACGACGCGGTCCACGACGGCGGCGCACCCTCGGGGCCCGGCGTGTAATATCTCCGTCGAGTTTTGCCAAAAAACGCTCGGGGTCAGTCCCCTGGACCAGGACTCCTCGTCGTCGCCCGCGCCCGGCACGTACGCGTACGGGGCGCCGTCCGCACCCGACCTGCGCTCGCCGTGCCGCGCCATGGGCTCGGACGCCGTCACCAGCACGAGCGGGACGAAGTCGCCGTCCCATTTCGAACGTCCCCCTGCGCCGAGACACGGCAACGAAGTCGCGTTTTCCCTCGACGCCCACACGCACCGAAGGGGCTTGGCGAGTTTAGCCGCGAGGGACGCGAGGGCGTCGTCGGGAGCGCCGTCGCCGAACACCCCCTCGAGGGTTTCCTCGAACGCCGGCATCAAGGCTGCGATGCTGTTGCGCTCGTTATCGCCGACCCAGACGGGCAGGTGCGGTCCCGCGCGCCAATCGATGCGGTCGTCGATGGGCTCGCCTCGGCGCCGCGCGACCGCCCGGGACAGCGTCTCCGCCCACACCGGGATCGTCTTCGAGAGCGAGTCGGGGAACCGCTTCGTGCTGGACCTCGTGGCGTCCACCACGACGCACCCGCCGCTCGTCGCCGCCGCCTCGGCGACGTGCAGGTTGAGCCGCGTCGCGCTGAAGCTCCAGTTGTTGCAGTGGCCGTCGGTGCTCTTGAAGTAGCACGTCCCGACCGCGTCCGATGCCGCGAGCGATGCGTCCGATCGTGCGCCGCGGTCGTCGTCGTCGTCGTCATCGCCTGTCCTCGTCCGGCGCCCGCGCGTCTCCGGATCCACGTACCACAGCCCGCAGCGCAGGTTGGCGAACACCGGCAGGTTCGGGTACCGAGCGCACACGTCGCGGACGAACGATGCGTCGGCGACGACGGACGCGAGGCAGTTGTAAGCGCCGTGGTCGTCCTTCTTCAGAGCTCGGACCACCTTGTAGATGGACTGCGGGCCGATGTCCGCCAGTTCCGGGTCGTCGTCCCACTGCATGGCGCCGCCTCCGCCTCCGCCGCGCCCCAAGCAGTGTCCTTCAGAAAATCGGCACCTCCGAGGTTTAGTCACAGTTTGTGGCGGGCGGTTGCTGGAACACGCGCCTTCGACACCGACGAGAGGGCATGACCGCGGCCCAGGAAACCGGCGGGGATGACGAGTGGGTGCACGTCCCTGCGTGAGTCTCCCGTCGAACGAATCCAACCCCAACATCCCCCATCCCCGTGGCCCGACAGATCTTGATCGGATGTCTAAACCCAGCCCCAAACTCCAACCCTTCGCGCAGGAACCCCGATGAGCAGCCCCAGGATCGCAGGGCCCGGCCGCCGCTCCCTTCGCTCGAGGAAAAGACCCCCGCGGGTTTGATCCGACGGTTCTTCTCCGTCCAGGAGCGACGCGCGGCGTCATACAACCGCTTTCACGAAGGCTTCGACAGCCACCTCTCCGGCGCCATGGGCGCGGGCGACTACGGCAGGCTCTGCGGAGAGATCACGCGGGAGATGGCCGCGCTGTCTCTGGAGGCGCTCGCGGTGGAGGAGGCACTCAACGCGGCGTCCCTCGAGTCCCCGGCCGCGTGCATCAGGGTGGTCCAGCTCGGCGAGAAGGCCAAGCTGCGCATGACGTGCACGCTGCAGGTGCTGAAAAAGTCGCACTCCGAGCGGAGGTGGAGCTGGCAGCGCACGACGGAGGAGGCGGAGGAGGCGGAGGCGGCCGCCGCGGCGATGGCGGCGTCGGCGCACGCGAACGAGGCCGCCATCAGGGAGGAAAACTCGAGCTCCAACGCGGGCTCAACCGGCGGTCTCGGGCGGCTCAACCCCGGGTGGGCGAATGGCAACTTTCGCGCCCGGTGCGACGTCCCGGAGCACGCGGCTTTTGGGGGGTTCCGATGCGGGTGCGGCGAACGAAACGACGCCGAGCACGCGCCGGAACCCACGGAGGAAGAGTACGACGGGGCGTGCGCGGAGGCGACGCGGGAGCTGGAAAACGCGGTGACGGGCATAAACGACGCGCTCGAGGAGTTACGCCAAGAGCTCGCCGACTTGCTCGAAGACGACGAGTGAGCGACTCGCCGGCCTTAAAGAATACTCGTGAAGGATAGTAATTACAAGTCCCTCTTCGGAGTCCCCACGCGCTGGAAGCAATGCAATGAAACTATCGTCTCTATTGGCAAACGACGATGGCCCCGGCGATCCCAACGCCCGCGCGCCGGCGGACGCGGAAGTCCCGATGCTCACGAGTCGCTCACGCATTTACTTCATCTCGCACTTAGCACCGCCAGCCTCGAGCTCCTTCATGGCCTCCTCGACCTCGCCCTTGGTCTTGCCCTCGAGGATGGTGAAGGGGAGGTTGGTGACGGCATCCTTCGCCTCCTTGAGGCCGAGGGAGGTGAGACCGCGGACAACCTTGATGATCGCGATGCGCTTGGAGGCGTCGACGTCGGTGATGACGAGGTCAAACTCGGTCTTCTCCGCAGCCTCCTCAGCAGCCGCGGCGGGGCCGGCGGCCATGACCATGCCGCCCGCGGGGGCGGAGGCGTCGACGCCGAAGGTCTCCTCGATCTGCTTGACGAGCTCGGAGGCCTCGAGGAGCTGTGGATGGAAAGGAACAGGGGAAGGAGGGTCAGCGCCGACTCGAAACGATTTTCAGGGTTGAGGGTTTCAGGGTTTTTTCCAGGCAGGAGCCAAAGAGGGTCGGAGGTCCGGTCCGGAACCGGCCGCGGTTCGGCGAATGCACGGTTAGAACACGGCGCGACGGGAGTCGCCCATCATGCACACGTCCTCTCGCGCGTGTTCCGACCGAGCCACCGGCTCCGGAAAGGTCGCGACGACCCACAAGACGCGGTCGCGTCGCGCGGAATCGGCCGCCTAAAACCTAAAACCCGGAAAGCTCCCCGTTCCTTTTTATCCTGATGGAACCCCGACGTTGGGACGATAAAGGGTCTGTGTACTCACGGTGAGGGTCTTCATCTTCTCGATGATCTCATCGGTGGTCGCGGACATGGCGACGACACCCCTGCGGACGGCCTTGGGGCGCACGAAGGACGCCTTCATGGCCTTGGAGGGAGCACCGAAGGCAACCTGCGTTATCGGGAAAATTTGGTGGTCAGCGACGTGGGCTCGGGATGTGCTCGTCGGATGCGCGCGCGGCGAGGTTCGGAGGAGGCGAAAGGACCGCGAAGCGAAGGACTGTGGATCATGAGAGTCATCAACGATCGTTCCCGACCGTCAGAACCCGTCGCGACCGGTCGCATCGCCCCTCTCGCGGCCCATTCGCGTCGTCTCAACTCGCCGCCGAAAGGCGAGGGCGCAAAAAGCCGGTGGACTCGACGCCACACGGCGATTGGCGCGCGCGACCGGGTCTTGAGGCGCACCTTGTTGGAAGCCTTGACGGGCGCCTTCGCGGAGACGCGAAGGGTCATCATGGTGGAGGTCATGGCGGCCATTTTTCTGTGTGTGTGTTGTCTATCCGACGCAACGAATGACGCCAGCACGCACCGCCTCCGGGGTGAAAAGCGAAAAACGGAGGTCGCAAACACGTCACTCGTTTTTGTGGATAAGAGATCCCGGTCGGTTGACACGAGAGAAACAGACCCTCGTTTTTGAGAAAGGAGGGATGTCCGGCCGCAACTAAGAAAGGGAGGAGGGGGCAAATAGGCTCATCATGGAACTGACGGTTCGATGCTCGTCCATTTGGGGTTGGAGAAATCATGCCGTCTTTCCCGCTTCTTCCCGCCGCGCGCGGACGTAACCGCCGAGACCAATCGAGGCCGCGCCGAGAGCTGCGGACTGCGGCGTGCGAGCGTCGCATCCACCGCTCTGCGCGGGTATCGATTGAACACCGCCATGGCTTCGGACCGTCAGGACGAGCGCCGGCCGCTCATCGGACGCGTGGACGGGTCCGGCGCGCCGCTCGACCCGTCGTCGCCCCGAGCGCTGGAGGAGGGCGCGGGGGGGCCGCATCGCCGCGCGACTCCCGCGGGCTCGACCGCGTGCGCGCGCGTGACGATGTGCGCGATCGCCGCGATGGGACTCATCGCCGCGGCGTACCACGGGCTCAACCACCACCATCCCGCGACCGCGGCGCTCCTCGGGCTCGGCGACGCGCCCGCGGGAACCCCGGGGCTCCTTGGGCGCGAGCGTGCCGAGGCGAGGATCGACGAGCGGAGGGCGACCGCTCGGCTGGCGCGCGTGGACGCGCGCCGCGCCGAGCGAGCCCGCGCCGTGCACGATACCGCGAGGACAGTCGCGACGCGTGCCGACTCCCACGCGGAAGGCGACTCGAACGACAGCTGCCGCATCATCTTCTACTACCACGTGCCCAAGACGGGGGGCGGGTCCATCGTGCGGTACTTTGGCGAGATGCGAGGCGTCGACGTCATCCGTTACGAGTCCACCAAGTACATCACGCCCGAGATGGGCGAGATTTACACCTGGAACTCCGCCACCGCGGACGACCACTGGGATCGATACGTCCTCCCGCGCGCCCTCAAGCCCGGGAACCACCTCGTCGTGGAGCACTGGGGGCGGCCCGGCATGGTCGAGATGGAACGAAAGCTCGCCGACCTTCGCGCTCGCGCCGCCGCGGCCAACTGCGAGGTGATGACCAGCACCACCCTGCGGGACCCGATCGATAGAGACGTGAGCGACGACGTCTTCAGGCGCATGCGCGGCGGCGGCGACGCGGGCATCGACTACCTCGGCGACGAGCAGACGCGGTTCTTATTGCTCAACTCGGAGCGAGCCAGGGACGGCGTCGCTCCCCGAGACTTGTACGGCGATCACAGGGCTCGCGTCGAGGCTGAGGGCGCGCTGCGCGCCGCGATGCGGACGCTGCGGGACGACTTCGACGTCGTGGCGACCATCGCGGACCTGGAGGCGCAGAAGGACGCCTTCGTGGACTTCCTGTTTGGGGCGAAGGCGAACAAAGGCGAGGGCTCTGATGAGGCGTCCGCGACGGAGGACGAGGACGATAGGGAGGAGGCGGCGAAAGTCTCGTCCGCCGTGGTGTCGCTGCTGTCGCAGCCGCTGGCGCGCGTGCACGCGATCGACTACGAGAAGGAGGGGGTGGACGACGCGCGCATGAGGGCGCTCAGGACCAAGTTTGAGCGGAGCAACGACCTCGACAAGCAGCTCTACCGGCTCGCGGCTGAGATGTCGGCCAACGACCCGAGGCTCGCCAAGCACCGCCAAGCACCTCGTCGTTAAGTGACACCTCGTATTACCGTAATAAGGGTCACGCGTACCGGGGGCTGTGCACTTCACGGATGGAGCCACTGCGCGGATCTGGTCTGTCGGTTGACGAGCCGACAACCGCCGCCGAGTTATTAGGCCAACCGTTGTCATGAATATTATCACACTGTACACCGCCTTCTGGTCTGCTAGTCGCTCAGCTCTGCACCACGATACTCCGCTCGCGGCCAAGGGATCGTCGCGAGCCTCGTGCCCAGCTCGACCCACGGCCCCTCCCTCGCCTCCCTCGTCATCGCCGCCCGCCCGCTGCTGCTCGGCATCACCCAAACCTCCGTCCGTTCCGGGCACAGCGGCCATCCGGGCGGGAGGGACTCGGGGGGCTGCCGGCCCGCGTCCACCCTGGACGGGACCGCGTCGAAGAGCTGCGCGTACTGCCGCTTACCGGAGAACGCGACCACATCGGGGCCGTGCCTCGACGCGATGCTCATCGACGAGCGATGACCTACCCGAGCGTCTTCGTCGCCGGATGCGTCGGCGCATCTCGCGACGTGACCTCGCAGCCTCGCATAGAGGTCTGAACGCCACTTCTTCATCGTCGCCCTGTTATAGGCCCCGGCGTCGTTACCAGGGACGGTTCCGGCGTCCGTGAATCCGATGCCGAGGTCCCCGGGGAGCCTCGGGCAGTCCTCCTTGGTCCAATCCTCCGGCACGATGCGCCCCTTCGCGAGGAGCTTCCAGAAGTTGTTGCTCGGATTAGAATATGACCAGCCGGATCCCCAGCTGTGCTCCGAGGGGTTGTGCCCGATGATCAGGAGCTTCAGGGGAACCTCGGGGTGATGCACGCACGGCACGCGCGCCGCCTCGCACGCCTCGCACGCCGGTGCGTACCTCTCGCGCCACCTCGCCGGCGCGGGGGCGATGTACGGGTGTTGGCGCACCGACGGATCATCCGAGACCTCGTCGTCGGGCTTGGCCCTCGCCCTCGGGGGTTGAGGCGGCGTGAGGGGCGACCCCTCGCGCTTCCGCGACACGGACGCCGCGGCAACTGCCCGCCCCCCCGTGAACCTGAACTTCTCGAAGGTGGAGGCGGACAGCATATGCGCCTCGTCGGTGTGAGTTCCAAACAACTCCGAGACTGCCGTGCGTACTCGTCAGTCAGATCTCGCCGCGCCGAGCCATCTAGGAAGAGCGCGGAAGGGCGAGGGAGCACGATGCGGGGTGCCGCCGCGAGCCACCGCCGGCGAGGGCCAGCCGCCGCCGTCTGGATCCCGATCCTGGCGTGCGTCCTCCACATCTGCCCCGTGTCGGTCGTCCGCGCGTTCGACGCGGGGATCGCCGTGGACACGACCGGGGCGATCGACGACGAGGACGTGGCCGTGGACATGGCGGTCCCGGACAGCGTCGCGGCCGAGCCGGACACGTACGCCTACACCTTCGCCGCGATGCCCACCGACGGAGACCACCACATCGCCTGGTTCGAGCCCAAAGCCGTCGCGCCGAAGGTGCACCACATGCTCCTGTTCGGTTGCGAGGGCGCGGTCTCGCCCCACCTCCACACGCGCTCCGGCGGCATGTTCTCCCCGGGCGGGGGCGAGCCCCGCGGGTCGGTGTGCGAGAACAGCCGCTCGGAGCCGTTCATCTTCGGCTGGGGCAAGAACGCGCCGCCCCTGAACCTACCCGACCGCGTCGGTTTCGAGGTTGGAGGTGACCGCGGCTTCAAGCATCTCGTGCTCGAGGTCCACTACCTCGACCCTCAGCGCTCGGACGCCAACGAGACCTCGGGGCTGACCGTGCACCTCCGCCGCGGCCGTCCGAACCGCGCCATGTCCGTCGTGGCCTTCGCGCAGGGGTTCTCGCTCCCGCCGGGTGTGCCCAGAGTCAGCGTGCGGAACGCTTGCGTCTACACGATGGCTCGGCCGCTGAAGGCGTTTGCGTTTCGAGTGCACGCGCACGCGCTGGGGGTCAAGGTGTACGCGGAACGCCTCGTCGGCGGTCGATGGCCCAAAGACGAGGACGAGGGTGCCGAGGGTGCCGAGGGTGCCGAGGGTGCCGAGTCGTTTCGAGCGGTGCGCCTGATGGGCCGTAGCCCTCAGCTCGCGCAGCTGTTCGAGAGGATCGACGATTCAGGCCTCACGATTCACCCCGGGGATAAGATTCGCGTGACGTGCGTGTACGACACATCGAACAGGACGGAGGTGACGCGCGCGGGGTGGGGACACGGCGACGAGATGTGCAACCTCTACCTAATGGTACACGCGGAGGAGCCGGCGTACCTGTCCTGCACGGGCTCGCAAACGCACGGGGACGTCCGCATGGCGATTCAGCACTCTCCCGATTCCGAGAGCGCATCCGCGAAGGCTCCGGAGGAATCGGAGGACCTGACTGCGCACCTCGTGGACGCCCCAGGCGTCGATAAACGGTGGCCCAAGTCCTTGGGGCAGGTGGCCGGGATCGTGACGGAGCCGGACGGGCGGCACGCGTGGGCGTTTCACCGCGGGCGACGCCTCTGGGACGGCGACAGCTTCGACCCGTCGACGCACAAGATGAAAGATTTAGAGTCGCCCATCGCCGAGAACACGATCGCGCGAATCGAGCTGGCGACGGGAAAGATCGTCAAATCGTTCGGCGCGAACGAGCACTACATGCCGCACGCCATCACGCTCGGTCCCGACGGCGACGTCTGGGTCACCGACTGCGGCCTGCACCAGGTGATCCGATACAACGCCAGCGACGGAGCGCGGGTCGCAGAGTACGGTAAAAAGTTGATCCCGGGTAAGGGCAAGGACGGCTTCTGCAAGCCGACGCAGGTGGCCGTCGCGGAGGATAACTCGTTCTGGGTCAGCGACGGGTACTGTAACGGCAGGGTGGCGAGGTTCGACTCGCGCGGCGAGTACGCGGGCGAGTTTAAACCCGGCACGGATGGGGACTCGACGACCGGGTTCGAGGTTCCCCACGCCATCGAGCTCGACAGCCGAGACTCCACCCTGTACGTCGCCGACCGGGAGCGTTCGAGGATAACCGCGCACTCCCTCGACGGCTCGATGATTCGCGAGTACGACCTGTCCCCCCACGGCTTGGTCTACGGCCTCTCGGTGTTGAGGAGCGAGGAGCTCGGCTTATCCGGGCTGTACGCGCTGACGTGGCGCAGGGACGCCGGCGGCGACGTTCGCGTCGTGTGGATACCAACCGACGCCGGCCGACCGGTACGGGATGCGAAGCGCCACCGACGGGTATCGTGGTCGCTCCCCCCTACCGCGGTGACCACCCCGCACGCCGTCTCGGTGTTTGGCGGCGTCGCGGGCGGCACGAGCGGCTGGGGCCGCGGCGTCAACCTTCTCGTCTCCGAGACCCGCCCAACTCTCGGCGACGTGAACCTGCACAGGATCTGGATCGGCGTCGACGCCGGGGCCGGGGCAGGGGACGACGCGGCCGACACAGCCGTGCGCGAGGGTTTGAAGGTGGTGCCGCCGCGGGGTTGGGTGGAGGGCGCCCGGTCGTACGTGGACGAGGCGGCGCTGCCGGGGAGCGACGAGGCGGCGGCGCCGACGATGGTCGCGACAAAGGGGAAGCGGGACGCGCCGTCGACCGTTACGACGACCGTTACGACGACGACGACGACGACGACGACGACGACGGGAGACGCCGCCCGCGAGGAGGATGATGACGAGGACGACGGTGAGGATGATGATGACGGGGACGACGGTGAGGAGGAACCCGTCGTCGCGCCGCAGCACGGGGGCGGCGGCGGCGACCTACTTCCCGGCGGTGGCATCGCCGGCATCGGCGCGGTCAAGAAGCACGCCCTGAACCGCCCACAGACGACGAAACCGGTGGAGGTGGGCGACGCCAACGCGGCGCACTCGCCGCTGCCGCTGGCGTTCGGGATGATGATCGCCGTCGGGGCGTCGCTGCTGGTGTTTTGCATCTTCAGTCTGCCCAACGGATCGTCCGAGCTGGCGCACTCGCTGCGATACTACGCGTTCCGGGGGAAACAGGCTGCGAAGGGACGGCACCGTCGACTGCACGACGAGGTGTGACGAGAGACGCGCGAGGGTTTGTGATCGGGGAGACTTTCGATTGAAGCGGATTCGTTCCGTCGCCTCTCTTCTCGCCGCGGGCCCCTCGCTGACGTACCTTCGAAAAAAAGTTAGAGCAACCTGGGTGCAACCTGACCAGCGTTGAAACGATTTCGCGTGGGCCCACATCGCGCGCACCCTCCCCACGGGCGGTGAACCCGAAGATGTCAACGCTGGCGCTCGCATCCGCGCCGGTGATCCGCCTCGCCTCGGGTCGACACGCCGCGTCCACGGGCCGCGCGTGCCCCCCGCGCGTGCACCTCGCTCCCCGCGCCCGTCCCCGGCGGGAGCGGCGGCGGCGGTGGCGTCAATTCGTCAACGCGGCGGTCGACCCCGACGACGTGGACCATCCGGGGCAGGACCGCGACGATTACGCGGACTGGAAGGCCGCCAAGGATGACATGTCCGAGGCGTTCAAGCGCGCCGCCGCGCAGGCGGGCCGCAAAGAGGACTTCGTCGTGGGCGCGGCGCCGCTCGACGAGCAGATGCTCTCGCGCGTCATGCTCCAGCTCCTCAACAACCACGCGAGGGGCGTCCCGGCCGCCCCATTCCTAGACAAGATCAAGGACGACATGTGCCTCGACGGGTACAAGTCCGTGCTCGTGGGCATCGGCCGCACCCGGCAGTGGGCGCTCGCCAGGGAGATCGTCGACTGGGTCAGGGCGCAAGGCCTGGAGCAGGGGCGAAAGGGGTCGGAGGTGCTCACGTCGAACTGGTTCGTCGCGCTCATCCGAAGGAGGGTGGACGATCGCGAGTGGGAGGCGGCGGTGGAGGTCTTCGAGTACATGCGGGACTTCGACGGGGTGCCGAGCGGCGAGTGCATCGAGATGTTCGCGCAAGTCACCGACCACGAGGGGGCGATGAACTCGATGACGGTGACGCGATGTCGCAGGGTCGGGGAGTGGCTGGCGGGGTCAGACGCGGGACGAGCGCTGTGGCACCTGAGCTTCGGTACGCCCGGGCAGGCGGCGCCCGAGGCGGCGCCCTCGCGGAGCGTGAGGATCGCGATGCCGACGGAGGAGTTCGACATCAACGGGGACATAGACAAGCTCCGCGAGCAGTTCAAGGACTACCTGGAATGAGAGGCGTTTCGTTAAAAAAGTGGACGCCTCCCACTTTGCTAACAATATCATGTTGAGAGTTCAGTCTCGTCGAGCGAGCGTCGCGACGCCGGTCAATCGAGGCAAAGCGTGTCTTATTCGTTCATCATCGAATCAGCCCATCGCCCGCCGCCCGTACCTTGGCGAATCGCTCCCGTTGGTGTTGCCTTCGAAGGTCCCTACCCTGGGGGACACCGCGGGCGACGCGCCCGTCACCGGCTGCAACCGCCCTTGCGGGTTCCTGTCCCTGCCCCGTTCCGAGAGCTGACCGGAGAGCCTCGCCAAGTCGGCGGGGTTCTCGGCCAATATCCTCGGCGACGGCGGTTGCGCGCCACCGTTCGTCTCCTTCGTGTTGAGTAGCGGCTTGGTGATTCCCGCGTCGCCGTCGGAAATCTCCGAGATGGATCCGCGGCGAATGCGCCCGCCGTCCACAAACTTGGCCATGCCGCTGCCCTCCACACCTTTGAAACCGCGGTGCTCCGCCTTTATCATCCGCTGCATCCACTTGCTCTGCGTCCACGACGTGGTGAACTTTCGAATGAGCTGCAACGCCTTGGAAAGCTCGGTGCGGATGGAGAGGTAGTTGATCCTGTCGCGGACCTCGGCGCCGGATACTGGCGACGCCGTCGTGGCGATGCGCATGATGGAGTGCGTGCGATCGATGCGATAGCCGAGGTAGCCGAAGGTCCAGGCGGGCCAGAAAGTCTGTACCCTGGTCGCGAGCTCGTGGAACATGACCGCCATGGCGACGAACCGTTGGGTGGACGCGATGCGGCTCTCGTATAACTGCATGGCCATGTTCTGCGAGTCCACGAGGCTGAAGGGTTTGAGCGATTTTGGCGCCTCGGTGCGCATACTCTTGCCAAAGTACTCCTCGTTGCTCACGGGAACCTTGAGCACGCCGGACGCGTCGCGGTTCTGAGCACCGAGCATCTTGAGCATATCCCCCGCGCCCATGCGGCAGATCTCGACGAACTCTTCGAAGTCCACATCCCCGGATCCGTCCACGTCGGCTTCGTCAAAGATCTTTCTGCACTGCTCGTCGGTCATGTCCGGGTTGACCTTTTGGAAACCCAAGGTGAACTCCTCGATGTCTAGCGACCCGCCGCCGTCCTCGTCGATGGAGTCGAACACCTCCCTGAACTTTTGCATCTCGCTCTCCTCCTCCGTCTTGGAAAAGCCAAATTTGGCCATCAGCGCAAAGACGTCCTCCTGCAAACCTTCCTCAAGTTTTTCCTCAGAATCCAGGCGCAAATTTGAGTACGCGCCCAGCAACGCACCGCTGCTCATCTTGAGCTCCTCCGGGTGTACCCCTTCCTTCTCGGTGAGCAGCTTCTCGCACAAGAACAACGGCCGGTTGCGGTCCAGGAAGATGTTCTTGGCGGTCAGCGGCATGGTGGACGGGTTGTGACCGATGGTGATACTCTCCAGCGTGCTGCCGATTGATTGGATGGAAGATGCCTGATTGACGGAGAGGCACACGGTGGCTTCGAGAGAGGTGAGCGCGCTCAACCTGCCATCGGGTCTGCCGCACACCATCAGCGCGCCACGTACCACCCTGTGCGTGTGTCGGTGCACCAGGTGGTCCGCGGGGTTCCCGGAGATGACCCCGATCCCAGCCGCCGAATAGGAACACGCGAAGAGCTTCGACAGCAACGCCTCCGCCGACTGCGCCACCCACGGGCAGTCCCCGATGACAACCGTGCGCGCAGTCATGCGGTGCAGCAGCGGCCGCCCCTGCCACAACCTCTGCGCCGTGATGCAGATCTGGGGAAGGAAAAGGTAAATCAACGCGTCGACAAACCTGGTGAGGTAGAATGCCCAGGCTACGCTCAGACCGGCGACGGTGGCGACGCCGGTCACCAAGGGGTACCCAGCCGTGACTGTACCGACGATGTATATCGCGGACAGCACCCACGCGTACACACCCTCGAGCACATGTTTAGACCAGTAGGCGCCAGCCGCACGCAGCTCCGCGGCCTTGGCGCCGCGTCCCTTGGGGTTGAGCGCCTTGCCCGCGGCGTTGAACCCGACGAGGCCCTCGAGCGCTCTCAGGTTGTCCTGGTTGCATCGCTCGAGCTGGCTCAGGTCGCTGTCTTTGATGGTCGCGCCGGTGATGTGCCGGAGCTGCTTATCGGACAGGATCACGAGGCAAATGTGCTCGAAGATGAGCGTGAGTAGGTTTTGCGTGGCTACTACGCTGATGGTGCACGGCTCCGCGGGTCTCACACCGCAATCGGTGGAAAAGATCCTCGAGTCAAACTTGCCGACGCCGCTGCTCAGCTTGCGCAGCTGCTTACCAATCTGCGTGTCCCACTCGGACGCAACCACGAAAATCTTGTCCGTTTTGGCCTTCATCAGGTTGGAGCACGCCAGGGGTGCGAACGTGCCGCCCGAGTGTGACACGATGATCACGATGGTATCGGTCAGGTCCCAAACGTTTTCCATGGTGGGGTGACCGACGAGCGGGATAGGAAAATCTTGTCCGAAGAGCCCCAAGACCTTGTTGCTGGACACCGCCTTAATGTTCATCTTGGGAAAGGCGGACTGTAAATCGGAAGCGAACTGTTCTCCCAGCCAAAGGGAAACCTCGCAGCCGGTGACCATGACGTCAACAGAGTTGTACTCCACCGCGCCATCCTCTCGTTTTCGCAACCGGTTTTTGAGCTCCTTCACCAAATTCCACGCGGTGAAACGGTTCAAAGATATGGTACCCTTGGGGTTGTTGTGCCAGTCGTCGTTCATGGCCTTTATCACCTTGGGTATCTCGGACAGGTCCACCGCGACAGGGTCCTTCGAGGTGGGCGGCAGGGGGAGCACAAACTCGTTATCTTCGAGTTTCACGCATCGCTTGATCAGGGGCGCTTCGCTCTGTGCCAGAGACTCCTGGTGCACGATGACGGTAACCTTGCCGTTCATCATCTCGTGCCGGTGCAGATGCTCCAGAGGGGCGGATATCTCCACGTTGTCCTTCCCGCCCTCGCCCCAGTCGAGCAGGACAATCTCCCCGCCCAGGTCGTCCAAGTCCAGTCGAACCGCGAGCTTCTTCTCCGCCTCAACCTTGCCCTTGAACTCCATGCGCTTCTCCGTGTCCATCCGTCGAACCAGCGACTTCCGCAAGCCGCCCTCTGAAGCCCGGCGAGCGATCCCCCGGTTGCTCCCTTCCAGCGAGGAGGTGGACCCGGAGCTGTCACCGAGGTACTTCAACCCGCCGCGCTTGGACCCGCCTCTGGATGAAGCCTGGCGGGTGAGACCGAAGAAGCTGCCCCCATCCGGCGCTTCCTTGCCCAGCGCAGCCTTGACCGCCGCCTGTTCGGATCCGTACAGAATCAGCCCGCTCTCCGGGTAGAATGCTACGGACATGGTCTGGCCGCGGGCGGCGACGCACAGCTGCCGGTGGGCATCCATGCTGCTCGTGATGCACAACCCGAAGGAACCCTTACTGTTGCCCAGCACGAGTTTCGTGGTGTTCATCAGGTCGTTGTCGAAGAAGGCTGTAACCGCGGCGGCGACCAGCTCCTTGAGCGCGTTCGCCTCGACGTCGTTGGGCATGTTCATGTACGAGTCGGGTCCCGCGCGCTGCAGGTTGTCCAGCGCCAGTTTGGTGAGTTCCCTCCTCCACTTCTTATCGCTGCCCACCTTGCGCACCGTCAGACTGTCATCCTCCTCCAAGATTCCGTCGAGCGCGCGCTCAAACTGCATCCCGCACCGCTCGTACTGCTTGTACGTGGGATGCGGGTTGGGATCATCCGGACCCATCGCGGTGCTCAGCCCGCACTGGTACGCGTACCTCACCGCCAGGCCCCAGCACCCCGCGGCCCGGTGCAAATCTACCAGCCCCGCGATACACGCGGAATCAACCGTCGCGGGCATGGGATGCTCCAGCACCTTCTCCAGCCACGTCTGAACCTTGCCCAGCTCGTGCCACTGCCCCGCGACGCGGAAAAAGTCCAGGTCGCCGTTGTGCGTGATGAAGTGCTCCACGTTTCGTTTGGTCGCGCCGGGCGACGATTGCGAATGCACAAAGTAAACTCGCCTGGGTTGCGGCGGGCACCACTGGTGCGGGTGCGTGCCCTCGAAGGACGCCTTGCTCGTGGTCGCGAATCGCGTGTGACCGCTGTACGCGCGCACGAACTCCTTGTTCGGGCGCGATGCGCCGTCGTGCGCCTCGCACTTCTTCCGGGTCAGCTCCGATAACGTCGTGCGCTTGCCGTTGACCACTCGGGTCCTGATGCCCTTCAACTGCGGCGGCGCGTCGACGTTCTCGGGGGATTTACCCCCGCCGGGACCGGACGCGTAGGTCACCACGCCCCCGGACTGCGCGCCGCGCATCATGGTGACCTCGACCATCTTCTCCAGGATATCCAGCGCCTCTTTCTTACCCGCCCACGCGGCGTTGATGAGGATGACGCCAAAGTTGCCGCACAGCAGCGTGACGGACGACGACGCGACGGCTCCGAGGGAGTTGGCGCCGCTCGCGGCGATGGAGGGCGGGACGCCGAGGCCGAGCAGGTCCGTGGAGACGGCTTCGAGCGCGGTCACCACCGCGGCGATGGTGGCCGCGGACGACATCGACCACCCGGGCTCGACGGCTGCCGCATTCGAACGTTTCTGGGACGAGTCGCGATATCGGCACGTGTACACAAACGCGACTGCGATGGCGACGACGGCGCTCGCCACCCACCCCGCGTGCCGCACCGGGTCGATATCGAGAGCGACCCGGCCGTCGGAAACGTCGGCGGCGACGACGACGTGTCTGCCGAGCATCGCCTTGGCCACGACGTTCGCGGTGTCGGTAATCGTCTCAACGCCCACAAGTCGGCCCGTCCACCACGCCGCCGCCAGGTGCGAAGCCTCGTGCACGGCGCCGAACAGCGCGTGGAACGCGAGCGCGCACGCGAGGGACACGTCGGGCATGTGCGCGCGTTTCCATCGCCCCGTCGCCACCATGGCGATCGTCCGGGCTCCAGTTCGCGAGTCCGTCGCGATGGATGTGTTGAACCGCGACTGTTGGCGGGACGAAGAGGCGCACAGATAAACCACAAAAACGTGGCTGACAGTGACAGCTGGACAGAGTGCAGAGCAGTGACGATTCCTCCGACCCTCCGACAGTATCGTGTTTAGTTACAAAAGAATGCTAAAAACCTCCCTCAACGCCGGCTCAGTGCGCCACGGTGGAACCCACCTGCTTGAAGACCTCGTCGACAACCTCCGCGAGCGTGGGGTGCGCGTGGACCGCGAACTTGAGGTCCTGGGCCTTCATGCCCTGGTTCACGGCGTTGGACGCCTCGTGGATGAGATCCGCGGCGTGGAGGCCCATGATCCACATCCCGAGAATCTCGCCCGTGTCCGAGCGGTAGATGAGCTTGGCCATGCCGTCGGACTCCTTCTCCGCCAGGGCCTTGGAGTTCGCCTTGAACGAGGTCTTCTTCACTGTCACCTCGAAACCCTCCTCCTCGCCCTTGGCTCGCGCCTGCTCCTCGGTCATGCCGACGAAGGACACCTCCGGGTGCGTGAAGCACGCCGCGGGTACGGAGTTGTGGTTGAGCACCTTGTCGCGGCCGCACATGCACTCAATCGCGGCGATGCCCTGCGCGGACGCCGCGTGCGCGAGCATCATCTTGCCGTTGGCGTCGCCGATGCACCACACGCCCTCGATCACCTCGCCGTCCTTGTCGAGAGCCTGCATGCGCTCGTTCACGGGGACGAAACCGCGCTGGGTCTCGACGTTGATGGAGCCGAGGCCGAGGCCGTCGGTGAAGGGCGCGCGGCCGGTCGCGACGAGGCACGCGTCCACCTCCATGACGTCGACGACCTCGCGGGTCTTGAAGTCGGAGAGCTCGATGGTCACCGGCTTCTCGCCCGGGATGCCGGGGGTCACCTTGGTGGCGAGGACGTTTGTGACGTAATCGATGTTGCGGGGACCGATGAGGATGCGCTCAGCCTGCTTGGCAATCTCGCCGTCGAAGCCGGGCATGATCTTGGGCATGGCCTCGATGAAGGTGACGTCGGAGCCCAAGGCGGTGTAGACGTCGGAGAACTCGAGGCCGATGTAGCCGGAGCCGATGATGGCGACCCAATCCGGGAGCCACTCGAGCTTCAGGGCGTCGTCCGAGGTGAAGACAGTCTTGCCGTCAATCTCGATGCCCGGGGGCACGAAGGGGATGGATCCGGTGGCGATGATGATGTTCTGCGCGGTGCACTTCTTGTTACCGTAGGAGACGGTGTGGTTATCCCTGAAGGTGGCGTTACCGAGGAGGATGTCCACGCCGAGGCCCTTCATGGAGTTGGTGAGGTTGTTGCGGATGGTGGACGCGAGGTTCTCGGCGTGATCGGCGATGCCCTGGCGCTCGAAGCGAACGTCGCCCACCTCGATGCCGAGCATCTTGAGGTGATCGGCGTCGCGCATCTCGCGGACACGGCCGGAAGCGGCGAGGAGCGCCTTGGACGGGACGCAGCCGCGGTTGACGCAGGTGCCGCCGATGACGCCGCCCTCGATGATGGCAGTCTTGAGGCCGCACTCCACGGCGTGGAGCGCGGCGCCGTGGCCGCCGACGCCCGCGCCGATGATGACGAGATCGTAGTCGTAATCGTGCGCGGAGATCTTCATGGTCATGGCGCGGTCGTTGGCTTTGGGGGCGACGCGGGAGCGACTGCGATGGCGGGGGAGAAGAGGGGGCGAGGTCAGTCGCGGGTCGCCGGTGGTGGGAATCCGCGGGAGACGAAGGTTTATCCAGTCGGAAGCCGAAAAGTTCGAGGCCGCTCGGGCCCGCATCGCGGGGGGTGCGACCGGTTCGCGGGGTCCGTCGTTGCGTCACCGATGCGGGATGAACCCCACGATGGATCGGGCGCCGGAATCGGGCCGGTATCGGACCCTCGAATCGGCCAAACGCGCGCCGATGCGACCCAACCAGTCACCGTCGTAATTGCTCTGTTACTCACCGAGCGACAACACGCTGGCCGCAGACGTTCTTGCGGAAACCGGCGCGGGAGACCGGGGCGGCGCGGACCGTCGAGGCGGCCATGGTGCAAGACATGGTGGACATCCTGCCTCAATCGAAAACGGTTGCGATGGGGTTATAGGCGCCCGGGATGGGGTTTCGCAGCCGGGTATCTATGATGACTCCGCGGCGCGGAGTCGATCGGAAAAGGCTCTCCTGCAGGGCCTCCAATCTGACTCGTGGCTCGGGCGTGCTGGCACGTGATTGGTTGAGGCGTGACTCAAAAACAGACCCTCAATTCGCCCAGTTCACATCAGGAGCCGTTGCACACAGCATTGGATTGGATCCCGAACTCGAATTTCAAACAGGCCGCTTTTTTCTCGGAGTGATAGCCGTTATTGCGCCGGAGGGCGCGGGCCAGAACGCGCGCGCCTCTACTACGCACGCGACGATCTGAAACATGTCCCCCTCCCGATCCCAGGAGGAGCGCTGGCTGTCCAAGGCGCGCGGACGCGCCGGCGATAGCCAGGTCCCCGACGCGGCGCCGGGCTCGGTGATGTCGAGCAGATCCGTCCGGTCCGCTGACCCGCAGGAGAGCTTCCAGTACGCGGCGGGCATGATGCCCAACGACGCGCGCGGGTTCACCCCGCCGTCCGACTACGAGCGGGCCCCGCGATCCAACGCGCGGTACTCCCACCAGCCCGCCGACAGCGAGGTGGGTCTCGATCGAACCCCGTCCCCGAGGCTCGCGCGCCTCCCCGCGTCGAGCCCCGGCTTGAAAATAGCCGTGGAATCTTCAAATCTTTCGCCCGCAGCTCGCGCACCTTCGCGCATCCCCGATCGCCCGCGCACGATCCCCGCCGCTCACGTCCGTCTCCGATCCCTCCCCTACCCACACACGCAGCGTTCCGACGACATGGCGCGCGACATGATCGAGAGGTTCGGCAACCCCGTGCCCATGGACGAACCCGTGCGCAAGTCCTACAGCCGCCGACCCGCGACGGTGCCGTCCAATCACACTCCGATCGTCTGGGACACCCCTTACGACACCGAAGGCTCCCTCGACGGCGCCGCCAACAGGTTCTTCAACCGCGGCAACGAGCGGCTGTACGAGGCGTACTCCCAGCTCCACAACATGGCGCAGGAGTTTGACAAGCCGTTTGATTCCCCGGCCATCTTGGTCGTTGGGCATCAGACGGATGGCAAGTCCGCGCTGGTGGAGGCCCTCATGGGCTTCCAGTTCAACCACGTCGGCGGCGGAACCAAGACCCGCCGCCCAATCGCCATCAACATGAAGTACAACGCCACGGCCGTTGAGCCCAGGTGCTTCCTGTTGAAGGATGATTCCTACGGCCGCGAGGAGGAGATGACCCTTCCCGATCTGCAGCGGTACATCGAGGCTGAGAACCAGCGCCTCGAGAACGACAACGGCTTCTGGGCCAAGGATATCGTCGTCAAGATCGAGTACAAGTACTGCCCCAACCTGACGATCATCGACACCCCCGGCCTCATCGCCGCGGCGCCCGGTCGCAAGCACGTGTCCACGCAGCACGCGTCCAGGCAGGTTGAGACCCTGGTCCGCAACAAGATGGCCAACAAGGATTACATCATTCTCTGCCTCGAAGACAACTCCGACTGGAACAACGCCACCACCCGACGCGTCGTCCTCGACTGCGACCCGGAGCTGAGGCGCACCGTCGTCGTGTCCACCAAGTTTGACACCCGCATCCCCCAGTTCTCCAGGGCGGGTGATGTCGAATTCTTCATGAAGCCCCCGGCCAAGCTGCTCGAGCCCACCCTGCTCGGCGGAGGACCCTTCTTCACTTCGGTGCCCTCCGGCCGCGTCGGTGGCTCCCGCGACTGCCTCTTCCGCAGCAACGAGCACTACCGCGAGGCTGTCGTGCAGCAGGAGAAGCGCGACACCGCTGAGCTCGAGCGAAGGTGCGACCGCCGGCTCCACTCCTCCGAGCGCAGCCGCGTCGGCGTGTCCCAGCTCAGGCACTTCCTCGAGCGCCTCCTCCAGCAGAGGTACCTCGAGAACGTTCCCACGATCGTGCCGGTCCTGGAGCGCGAGCACAGAGCCGCCAGCGTCAAGCTCCGCGAGACGGATCTCGAGCTCAAGAACCTCGACACCGACAAGCTCAAGGAAAAGGGACGCGCGTTCTACCAACACTTCCTCGAGAAGATCCCCGAGCTCCTCCGCGGTACCATGGCCGCGCCCCCGCGGGTCTTCGGCGAGACCCTCGCGCACGAGCACATCCGCGGCGGCGCCTTTGTCGGCCAGGATGGCAGGCCCGTCGAGCTCGCCTACCTCGACGTTCCCAACGGCGAGATGCGCCTCTTTGGCGGGGCGCAGTACCACCGCGCGCTCGAGGAGTTCCGCGCCATCGTCGGCCAGGTGCAGTGCCCCGTCGTCTCGCGCGAGGACATCATCAACAGCTGCGGCGTGGACGAGGTGCACGACGGCGTCAACTACACCCGCACCGCCTGCGTCATCGCGGTGGCGAGGGCGAAGGATACGTTCGAGCCTTACGTCCACCAGCTGGGCTTCAGGCTCGCGCACATCGCCAGGAGGCTGCTGCCCGTGGCGATGTACCTGCTCCAGAAGGAGGGCCGCATCCTCACCGGCCACGAGGCGTTCCTCAAGCGCATCGGCAGCTGCTTTGCCAAGTTTGTCGACCAGAAGGTGAAGGCGTGCCAGGACAAGTGCCGCGAGGACCTGGCCTCCACCACGCAGTTTGTCACCTGGTCCCTTCACTCCGGCAACAAGTCCGGCCTCAAGTCCGTGCTCGCGGGCCGCGAGCAGGAGCGCGAGGAGCAGCGCGACCGCGACCGCGACATGCACCCGCGCGACTACGATCGCCGCGACCCGGCTGCCGAATACGATGACGAGCGATACGAGCGCGAGTCGAACCGACGCGAGTCGAACCGACGCGAGCACGATCGCGACCGCCGCGGCCGGGGCGGCGCCAGGGACCCGCTGGACATGAACGAGGACTTCATCGACTACGTCGACGAGCGCGACGAGCGCCGAGGCCGCAGGGATAAGCACAGGCGCGACGATAAGAAGGAGTCTCGCGAGGTTGCCAAGCGCGGCGGCTCGGCCGACGACAAAGTCGTCGCTGGCCCCATCGTGGACGTCGGCTCCAAGGACATGATCTCTCTCATGGACAACACGCTGTGGAACAGGAACATGAAGGACGTCACCTTGGACGTGGTTGACATGCTGGTCAGGCAGATTTACGCGGGGATCCGCGCGTACGTGGTGCAGTCTGTGGAGCTCAAGTTCAACTGCTTCTTCCTGATGCCCCTGATGAACGAGTTCTCCGGTTTCCTCAGACAGGAGATGGAGATGGCGTTCGAGGAGAACCTGGACCAGGTGTTCGACGTCAGGATGGTTCGTATGGCGCTGGAGGAGAGGCAGAGGAAGCTGGAGAGCGAGCTCGAGCAGATGGAGCACATCCAGGAGAAGTTTGCCGCGATTCACAACCAGCTCGAGCTGCAGGCGCAGGGCTCCCCGGCAACCGCCGCCGCGCAGGCTGCCGCCGCGGGCAAGGGCAGCTTTCAGACCATCGCCGAGCGGGAGATCGAGGCGTCCCGCGCGGCGATGCGGGCGAGCGCGGAGATGGCGGAGGAGGTGAGGCGCGCCAATAAGGAGTTTGCGCACCACTCCCCGAGCAAGAAATCGTTCGGGTCCCCAACGAGGTCCGGCCGCGTGCCGCTCAGCAGCATGAGCAACTCCGCGGACCTTCACGGCCGCGTCTGAGTGGAGAGAGAGGCTACCGCCGATCAGTTATTCGAGAGGAAGGAGAGAGGCCGAGTTGTTCGCGCCGGCGAGCGCGATTCGGCGAGTTGTACGAGTTCATCACCTACTTTTACCCCTATCATCGACACACAACACCCTGTGGGAGACTACGGTGCGACACTTAGAAGACTTTACTACTTTGTACATATCGAGGCACCAATCAAAAGAGACCGCGATGAATGTGAAACGCTTCGGTTAAAATTACACTCGACGGCGGGCGATCGCGCCCCCCGTCGTCCCTACGTCATCAGTCCTTCTTCTTCAACTGTTTCCGCGACGACGCGTTGAAGATCGACTCCTTGGGTTTTTCCCTCACCGGAGCCGCTCCCAACACCCCGAGGGGATCGAGCGAGTCCCCCGACAGCAAGTCCCGCGTCTGCGTCGACGGCGGCGGGTTAATCGCCGGCGGCCTGACCGCCGGCGCCGGCGCCGAGGGCACGCCCAGCCCGCCCAAACCCCCCAGGGGATCCATCCTCGCAAACGGATTGACGTCCTTGTCGCCCCGCCCGCCGCCCAGCCGCATCGGACCCGCCGCGGCGGATCTAGGCGGCGCGGGCGCCGGCGCGGGTGCTCCACCCCCGGAACCCCCCCCGGACAGACCGAACGGATCCCCCGCGTTGTGCGTCGGGCGCTCGTCCTCCTCCAACCACGCCTCGTACACCCTCCTGTGGTCCACGGCGTGCCTCGGCGGCGGCTCGGGTTCGCCGACGCCGCCCCCCGTCAGAAAATCAACCGCGCCCATGAGAAGGTCGTCGCCGCTCGCGCCTCGCGCGTTGAGCGCCGCCTGCGCGCGCCGCGTCGCCTCGGCCTCGCGCTCCCGCTGCTCCCGCGCGACGGATTCGAACATCGCCGCTCGGCCGCGCAGACCCTCCTTATTGTCGGCGCCGGATGAATTATTAACCGCCTTGTTATTGTCGGCGCCCTTTCGAACATCGCCGGCGCCGGGATCCAGGACATCCTCGGGGAGCATCTGCGAGGCGGGAACCAGCTCCAGTATCCCGTCCGCGTGCGTCGGCGCGTCGAAACCGACGGTGACGTGCGCGGTGCCCAGCGAGTTGACGATCCAGATGGACGCCGGCCTTCCCCCGCCGCCGCCGTTATCCCACACCAGCCGCGGCTGCGACGAGGGCGATTTGGTCCACCGAGTCGGCACGCACCGCATCGCGGTGAGCGGCGGCGGCGCGCTGCTCGAGGTCAGGACCATGCCCAGCGCGCTAAACCCGGGCGGGGACACCGCGGCCCACGCGTAGGCGGCCGTGTGCTTCCACTCCTGGCCCCAAACCTGCCTGAACCGAACCGGGTGCGGAAACAGCGCGTCGATCACGCCCGCCATGTGAACGGAGCCAGTCATGGACCACGCCTTGTTGTCCGCAATCTCCAGCGCGTTGGCCGGCTGACCCACCGCCCTGGTGGGGTCGTGGTAGGCGGGAACCGCGTAGGAACCGAGCGAGACCCGGTCGCGGTTGCGGGCGAACGAGCTGGTCTCGATCTTGGCGTTCCAAAACGACGCGGCCCGGCGGCACCCGCTCCCCTCGCTCATCCACGTTCGCTCAAACGCCCCGTGCTGCTTGAGCGCGAGCCTGAACCCGCCGAGGATGTCCCTGGACAGCGGCACCCCGAGCGTCGCGGGATCGCGGGACACCGGCGCGCGGGGTCCGTCCGCGCCCGATTTGGACGGGGACTTTTGCGGCGACCGACCGGCGAGTGACCTCGCCTCGATGCGAACGCGCCCGGCGCCCTGAGCGCCGTCAAAGTTGATGAGGTCCTCGTCGCCGCCCCATCCATCCGTCCCGGCGGCGCCGTCCGCGCCGAGCGCGCCGAGTGGATCGGCGATGGAGTTTTGTGCGTTCACGGCGTTGTTGTTCATGGCGTTGAGCCCGAAGATGTCGTCGTCCATGGCCGCGGATTGCGAGGCCAAAGCCGAAGCCGACGGGACGTCCGAGTCGTCCCCATCACCGATTACGTAATCGTCGGGCCCAAACGCCTCGGTGAATTCCTCGAATGACACGAAGCCGTCGCCCGCCTTGTCGATCTTCCCCGCGAGTTCCATCATCTGGGACGGGGTGATGTCCATGCCGAGCCAGGTGAGACCGCCGTAGAGGCCCTCGTAGGTCAGGCGGCCGAGCTGCTCCCCGTCGAACGCGCGGAAGGCGTCCAGCAGTCGCATCTTGTGTTTGCGGAGCGCCGCGCGAACACGAGCGGACGTGGCCCTCGACGCGAGCATCGCAAACTCGTCCGCGGTGGTCAGCGCCTTGGCGAGGGGCGTCGCCTGCCACGGCGTCTTGGCGCGGCGTCGCACGGCTCGGACGCGCTCGAAGAATTCAGCCCTGTCCGCGCACGAGTTGCCCTGCAGCGACCGGAGCAGGAGCGATAGCTCGTGGTCCTCAAAGTCAACCTGCGAGTCCACGAATCGAAAGCACTGCGTCGCGGTCGCCGCCTGGAACAGCTCCGCGGGCTCGTACCCGCTGGTGGCCTCGATCAACGCACCGCCGCCCCCGGGCGCCGCGATGCGAAGTCCAACCTCCGTGGACGCGAAGGGGACCAGCTTACCGTCGCCCGCCCCCTCGAGGAGCTCCCGCTTGGCGCCGTGCATCGCCGCCCTCAGGGACTCAGCCTCGGCGAGGGACAGCGCCACGTAGTACCGCCCGTCCTGGATCCCGTATATGTTCATGTTGCGAACCGCGTTCTTGAGATCCTCGAGCGTCACGCCCGCGTCGGCGCCGCCCGAGGCGTTATTCGCGATTCGCCGAGCCAACGCCGACAGCGCCGCCTCGTCGCCTCCGACGCACGCATCCGCCGAGCGAAGCACCTCCCTCAGCTGCGACTCGTCGAGCCTGCCGATGCCGGCGTCGTCGAAGAGCGTGAACGCGGACTGCAAACCCGCCTCTTGTTCCTTGGTGAGCTCCCTGGGTTTCCAGCTCGACTTGATGCGTCGCTTTCGCTTGGTGGCCTGAGCGAACGCGTCCACCGACTCCTGGAAGGCGTCCGTGACGCTCTGAAGGAAACTCTTCTCCCCGCCCTTGTCGGGGGTGCTCAGGAAATCTTCCAGCTCCGCGTGCGCGGGGTTGAGGGAACCCTCCTCGTCCTCCGGGTCCTCCTCGCCGAAGGTGACGGTCATGTCGGGAACCCAGTCCATGACGATGATGAGGTTCTTGAGCCGCCTGTGACTGTTGAGCGACCAACCCAGACGGAAGTAGTTCTTGGAGAGGTGGAGGTAATCCGGGAAGGAAAGCGTCGGGGTCTGGTGACCGATGCCCATGAAGAGGCTGAACTCGTTCAGCGGGTGGAAACCGAGCGAGTTACCCGAGTTTGGCTCCTCCTTCAGGTCCCCAACCCTCCACCCGCGCTGCGTCTCGTCGTCTCTCGAGTACTTCAAACGCTCAAACTCCTCCTCCTCGCGCTCCTCCTGCCGCTCCTCCTCCTTCTCCTGCTCTCGCTCCTGCTCCTGCTCCTGCTCCTGCTCCTGCTCCTGGACCTGCTCGCCGTCGAGGTAGCGCTCCCGTTCGCCGCTTCCGCCGACGCCGCCGTCGAAATTGTCATTCTCCACCGCGTCAGCGTCGCCGGCGGTGCCCCCGGCGTTGGCGAGTAAGTCCGCGATGTCCGCCAGCGGGCTCCTGCCCGCGCCGACACCCCCACCGCCAACCTGGGCGCCGCGGAGCTTAGCGCGGAGCGCGGCGGTGGATTCCTCCGTCTCCGCCACCTCCCGCAGGATCTTCTGCAGCGCGCGCGACGCCTCCGGGTCGTCGATGAGCAAACTGGAGTGTTCGCTCACCGCCATCGCCAGCCTCTTGGACGCGAATCCGCCGGTCGGGACCGCGTTCGACACCACGAAGGACACGCGCTCCCTGAAGACGTCGAGGAACTGCTGGTACCGCCCGATCCCCGCGGGCTGCACGCCCGCGACGGCGATGCCCGCCTTGAGCAACCCCCGGTACGCGTGTTTACGCCAGATGTTAGCCGCGCGTTGCTCCGCGAGTAGGCCAGCCTGGACGTTCTCCGATCGCATGCCGTTGACGACGAGCCACGCGAGGGCGTCGCGGAGCCGTCGTCGGTCGGCTTCGCGGTGTTCCCCGGCGTCTCGCAGCTGCTGGAGCTCGGCGGCGCGGCCGGCGGCGCCCCGGCCCTCGCCCGCCGCGGCGGCTGACGCGATGAGCTTCGCAACCTCCGGCACCACCAGGAGCTCGAGCCGCTGGCCCCGCCCGATCTGCCGCATGCGCCACGCACCCTGAGCGTAGTCGCGAAGGGTCATATCCTTGCCGAGGGTGAGCGCCGCTGTGGCTCCGGGCGCCTGCCTGATGTCCATCCCCGTCGTGTGCACCTGATCGTAAAAGGTGAATCGTTTGGACGAGTCGAGCGCGGCGAGTCTCGCGAGCGGCACCACGTGCCACCCCTTGCGCAGCAGCACCATCTGGCAGTCCCCTTCGTCGAGGAACACGCACCCTTCCGCCCAAACGAGGCCCTCCTCGAGCATGAACCTGGCGACGGCGAGGTTTGAGAGGCCGGTGACGAGGGCGCCGACGTCGATCAACGCGTGGACGGGCGGGTCAGCCGTCGCGACCGACCGAAGCAAAGAGCGAACGTCCCAGTCGCCGCCGAGGTCCCGCGCGCTCACGACGTCCACGTCGGTGAGGGTCGCGAGCACCTTGGCGTCCGTCCCGGGCTCGAACTTCGGGGCGCCGAGCTCCAGCGGGAGCAAATCGGAAGGCGTCCCGCTGAAGCCGAGCCTCCTCGGGAAGATCAAGTCCCCGCCCAGCTCCTGACCCGTCGCGCTCAGCTTCATCCCCTGATGTTTCGCCGTCTTCGGGAACACGTAATCGTCCAGGTAGAACTCGATCACCTCGGGGACGAGCCGCATGAGCCGGTAGAGCTCCTCCACCTGGTCGCCGTCGCGAAGGTCCACCAGCTGGAGCGGCCAAACCTCGTGCTCCGAAGCGGCGAGCAACGCAGCCGCCGCCTGGACGTGCGCCGCCGAATCGGACGAGTGCGAGTGCGACTGGGACGAGGTAAGGGCGTCCGCCGCCGACGCCGCCGCCGCCGTCTCGAGGCTGTCCGCGGATCCGTCCATCAGGTTCACCGCTGACGAATGCGAATGGGACCCGCGAGGCGCCGCCCCCGAGACCAAGCCCGAGATGCGCGACGCGCCCACAGACGTCACCGACGCGCGAAGCTGCGCGCCGGTGCGTCGCGCGGCGGCGGCCGCAGCCTCCCTCGCCTCGCCGCGGACGCGTCGCCCGCACCTGCGGACGAACTCCGCCCACCTCTTGGCGCTAGGTCGCTTACCGACGGGCCCAGTCTCCTGTTCCAATTTTTCGAGCAAGCTTCGGAGCACCCTTCGGAAGTCGCCGCGTCGAAGGCCCTCGTGCCTGTAGGTGCATATTGTCAGGCCGATGACGACGTCGGGGTGCGAGAACTCGTTCGTCTGGCTCGGGATGTCCTTGCCCACGAACGGCACCGCGAGAAGGCGCCTCGACGTGGGCACGCGCGAGCCGTTCGCGGACTCCAGCAGCTGAACGTCCTTGGCGGAGAGCAAGCCGTAGGATACCCGGTTTATCTTGGACAGCACGTGCGGCAGCAGCGAGCACAGCCAATCGCGAGCGAGGTTGATCATCTTGAGAGAGTCGTCCTCGGCCTCCTTCTCTATGATCCTCGCAGCCTCGGCGGCGCCCTTGGACCGCGTGAGGTACGCGCGCATGTGGTGATCGGCCACGCCCCGAGCCGCGCCGTGAGCCCTGAGCCACAGCTCGGCCCACTCCGCCAGCAAGGGCATGAGCTCGGCGTTGTACCAGGATTGGTCCAGTAAGACGACGTGGGGAGTGGACTGCACCCCCTTGGTCTCGACCGCGCGGTTCACAACCTCGGCGATGCGCTTGACGATCCCGGCGGCTTCGTTGGAGCCCTGCGCCTCCTCCGCGGCGGCTCGGCCGAGAGTGCACGCGAAGATGCCGTCGATGAGGAAAAAAGGAAGCTTCCACCGCAGGCCGTCGCCGGACCTGGACTTGGAAAAGTCAAGGGGCACTCGCCTGCCCAGCGGCCAGTGCAGCTCCGATCGCAAGGGGTGGAGGATGAGGTCCACCTCGTCCAGGATCAGGACGCCCGCGGATTGGAACAGCTTGACGATTTCCGCCGCGACGGCGCCCTCCTTTCGCATCTCGGCAATCTCCGACGGGCGAAGACCGCCAGCCTCCGCGACGCGCTCGGACCTGCTCCTCGTCTCGCTAGACGCCTCGAAGAGAAGCGTGAGGCGCCCGATGTGCCCCTCCACCAGGCCCCCCTCCATCTTCGCCACCATGCTCTGGTCGAGGAGGTGCGCGCACTCCAAAAATTTCAAAACCAAAGACTTGAGCGCCGTCGGAGTCGTCACCACAACTGCCCTCGCCCTCTTCGCCTTGCGAAGCGCGTACAGCGGCGCGGGCGTCAGCGGGGTGAACCTGTCGAAGCGCAACGTCAGCACGGACCTCCGCACGACGCCGGCGAACGCTGAGCGCAGGCAGGACCTGGAAAATTCCAGGAGGGACTGCGGCACAACCTGCGTCACCAGCGCGTCGTCGCTCGCGAGCATGAAACCCAGGAGCGGGCACACCACCGTCGTCTTACCCTCGCCCATGAGCATCTGGGCGCACTCGCTGCGTCGCTTCTCGTCCAGCGCGGCGGCGGTGAAGTCCCGCACCAGCTGCACCTGCCTCTCTCGCAGGATGATGCCCTGCGCGTACTCAAAGACGAGCATCCGCGGGTCGTACGTTCGAGAAAAGCCGGACACGTCGGATGGGTCCACGTCAAAGTAGAACCTCCTGGTTCGGAGCAGGTTCGCCAGGCCCTTCGCGGCGAGGCTAACCTCGAACACGCAGGCGTCCCGGCCGGCGATTGCGACCGTCTTGGGCGCGGCATCGAGCGCCGCGAGCGCGTTTTCGGCCGCCAACGCCGCCCTCGCTCCGAGCGCGTGCCTCGAGATGAGGAGCAGCGCCTCGGCGGCGAGGTGAAGCGCAGCCTCCGCTCGAGTAACGTCCACCCCCGGCGTGATCTTCGCCAGCGTCCCCGCGCCGTCCCTCGCGAGCAGCGCCTCGATGAGATCGTCGAAGGTGGCCTCCGCCCACGCGCCGGACCTGCGGTTCAGGCCCAGTCGGAGCATGGATCGCGCAGCCGCGGGGTCTCGGCTGAGTCCGTTAGCCGTCGACGCGGCTGCGGCGGCGGCTTCGCGAGCGGCGGCGACGTCACGCGCCATCAAGCCTCGGATGGCGACCAGGATCTGCCGCAGCGCGCGTCGGGCGTCCGAGGTGGCCTGCCCGGTGGCCTGCCCGGTAACAGCCTCTTCGGCGATGCGCGCGGCGTCCGCCGGGGTGAGATGCTTGAGGTGAGCCCTGGCGAGCACGTCCCTAACGTCGGTGGATTTTCCCGACGCGTTGATCTTCTCGACGGCGCCCTTGACGTCAGACTTGAGCCGTTGTAACGTCTGCCTCGCGATCGGGGTCGTCGCCGCCGCGTGCTGCCCGACGTCGAAGGGTAACCCGCTGACCGATCCCAGCTGCGTCGATTCGGATTCGAGCGCGGAGATGCGAGCCGCCTCCAGGTCCGCCGTCTCGGACCCGGCGTCGAAGTACTTTTCGAGCCCGAGCTCCGCCATCGGCTGGTCGACGAGCGCCGCGAGATTCGTTCGCTCGAGGTTCGGCCCGCCCCACGGACCCGCCTCGCCGCCCAGATGGTGCGACAGCGGGAAGACTCGCGACGCACGGTCGGTGTCCTCGAAGTTCGGCAGCGCCCACCTCGCGGCGTCCCGAGAGACCCCCCCCGACGTAGCGCCCGACTGCTCCGGCACCTCCACCATATCCGGCGCCGCGTACCCTCCCCGGCGCAGCCACCGGGTCGCGAGCGTCATCGGGATACCCCCGGGCTGAGCCGCGCGGTCGCGCAGGTAGGGCTGGACCCTTCGCATCAGCATGCCGATCGCGCCGTCCTGCGTGAACATCGCGCTGAACTTGGCGCCCATCGTTTTCTCCTCAACCTTGGGCGCGTTCTTCGCGAGCGTAGCCGACGTGGACAATATTCGGAGCACGGACATGAGCGTTCCGCGCTTGCATGACTGCTCCGGGGGCACGAAGCGCATGAGCGCGCTGCCCCACCTGTGCGGGTCGTCGCTCGGGAGCACCCGCAGGGGCACGGATCCGTTGAGGAGCTCGTAGAGGAGGGGAAATCCGTGAGAGGCGTCGAGGGCGAGCGAGCCGCCGTCGATCCATTCGCCAATTTTCTTCAGCGCGGCGACGCCCGTCACCTCCTTCTCCTCGTACTGCGAAAACGAGTGTTTGAGCCCCCCGAGGGCGCCGAGCGGTCCCTCGCCCGTGATGCCCTCCTCGAGCGCGCTCCTGTCCTCCACGGCGTCGTACGTGCTCTGCTTGGGCGCGTCGGGATACGCGAGGGGGCACGCGGATTTGGCACCCTCCACACCGGCGGCGGCGGCGACCGAACCGTTGGCTCTCAGATACAGGTAGCTCCCCCGGTTGGACATGAGCGGCGAACGCGCCACCATCTCCGGGTCGCACGAGTCCAGGAGCTCCTGCTCCTCCCTCGCGGAAAGCCTGCACGACGCGCTGACGTGCCGCCACGACCCCACGTACGAGCGTAACTCCTCCTGGGTATCCCACGGCAGTAAGGACTCCGCCGGGGTAGCAAAGGCGGCGACTGAGAGTCGGAGCCGAGCCGCGCACGCGTCGGGCGCGGGGTCCATCGCGACGCCGGCGAACGCCAGCCACAGCTGTTGCTCCTCCGGGGTCGGAGCGTTGTCCGAGACGCACAGATCGGACAGCTTGCACACGTCGGCGTAACGCCTCGCGAGGAAGCGAAGCAGCGCCAGGTACAGCGCCGAGGGCAGCGAAGCCGCGGAGAGCGCCGCGTGCCCGCCGTGAACCGGGTACACGTAGTGACCGCCGCCGCCCTGGAAGGCGTTTCGCGTCCACTCCGCGTCCCACCGGTCGAGGACCATGTCCGTGCCGAAGCCCTTCGTCCCGACCGCGGCCGCCTCCTCCGCGGCGACGACGGCGACGTCCTTGGCGGCTGTTCCGTTTTTGGAGTTGCTCGCCGCGCGATCGAGCGCGGGCCTAGGCGCGGCGCCCGCGGGGAGCAAGACGCTGAGCGCGCCGTCGCGCCCCTCCAGCAGCAGCGAGTGGGGTAAACCCACGAGCAGGGCGTCGAGCTCGGGGGAGCGCCTGGCGGAGAGGAAGAGACCCGCGTGCTCCTCGCATTCGAGCCGGACGGAGCCGCCCGGGCCGACGACGCCGCCGAGGCTTTCGTCGCGGCTTTCGGCGGGGTCCTCGGCGGTCGCCGCGAAGGAGATGCCCAGCCTGGGAAGCTCGATTCGATCGATCCCGACGACGGATCTGTGAGTGGGCTGGCCCTCGGTATCGCCTCCCTCGCCGCCGCCGATGTTGAGCGCCTTGGCGGCGGACGCGAGCGCGCCGATCACGCCGCCGCCGCCGCCGAGGCGGCTGGCGTCAACCGGCGCAGCCGTCCACGCGAGGCAGTGCGCCAGACCCTCGACCGCGGCGAGGCATCTGGCCACGGACCGCAACGCCACCGCGGCCGCTTTCGTCTCCGACGGCGTTGAGGCAGCGTCAGCCGCCTCTCCGAGCACGGCCGGCGCGTAGAGTAAGTCGATCAGAGTCAACTGCCCCTTCACGTGACCGACTGGGATCTTCGCGCCGGGCCTCACCCCGGGAGCGTCCGCGTCGTCGTCGTCTTTGCGCAGCGGGATCCTTCGAATCACCGCGGCGTGCTCACCGACGCCGGCGCTGAACGCCCCGGCGACGTCGGCACCCGCGCCCTTGACCAGCTTGGCGTGTATGACCGACCTCGGGTGAGACGCGCCCGGCACCGGGTCGCCGTGAAGGTCGCCCTTCTCATCCTGCCAAAACGCGTAATCCTTCAAGATGGCTGCCGGAATCAACCCCCGCAGGTGCCTCGCGGGCACGAACTGCTGCCTGCCCTGCTTCTCCGTCAGGTGCCTGGAGATGACCAGCGACGAGGACGCCGCCCCGAGCCGCGTCGAGGAGAGCAGGTACCGCTCAGCCGGATCCTCCAGCGCGGGGTGACCGTCGGGGTCCACGTCAGCCAGACACCACGACGCCGACGAGGCAAACACGAGAGCCCTGCGCCACTTTCGTCCGTGGCTCTCCACCCTGTACACCTGCACGAGGGGCGGGTCCCGCAGGACGACCACCTCGGTGAGGGCGCCGAGCTGAGCGGGGGGGGTCGCGGGGTCCCTCTTGTCGTCCTTCTTGTCTCCATCCTTGGCCGCGGCGGACGCCTTGGCGACGGCGGTGGGGTCCCCCGGGAAGCGTTCGTTCTGCCCGGGTTCGAACCCCCACGCGTCCGAAGGCGGGCCCCCAGGCTGGCCCACCCCGGCGGGCATCTTCGCGAAACCCGCGAGGTGCGCGATCGGCCCTTTCACCGTCTGCACGGGAAGGAACAGCTCGACTCCGTCCAGGTACCCAGCCGCGGGTCCGGCGGCGACTGGATCGAGCCGCTCGGAGATCCATCGCTCCGATTCGGCCAAGCCGACGGCGCCGACGGACGCCGCGAGGTCCGCGACGCCGCGCGCGGCGCCCGCGAGGCCCGCCGCGATGTCCGTGTCGGTAAACAGGGGCTTATACGGCCTGTTGAACGGCAGCGCGGGCGCCCGTGCGTCCTTGTCCCACAGCTGCACGTCGTGTCGCAGGCCCACGAGTCGCATCCAGAGCCTGTGTTCGGTGCGCTTCACCTCGGCGCAGTGCACGACGACGCCGTCGACGCCGTCGTCGTCGTCGGATTCGACGTCAGAGTCCCCGCCCCCTCCGTCGATGCCCTCGGCGCCGGCCTCCTCCCCGCGTCCGGCGTTGGCGCCGTCGGTTCTTCGGAAGGTATCGCCGCGGGGAGCGTCCTCGGCGGGAACGTCCGCGAGCGTCTTCGACCCTCGGGTCGCCTTGGCCTCGATGTGAGACGCCAGCAGCGTCTGGCCGAGCGCCGCGATGAAGTCGGGCATCTCCCGAACGCTGTGCTGTAAAGCCTTGAGCCTGTTCTTGCGCACCGTGAATTCTCCCAGCTGCGCGTTAATCTCCATCTCCACGGCCATCGTGGTCACGGATCGCATCCAGTCCTCGTACGATATCCCCGCGGCTCGGGCGTCCGCGGACACGGCCGCCGCGCCGGTGAGCGCGTCGCCGCCCAGGGAGGATGGGGAGACGTCGGAGTCGCCGCCGGCGTTGGGCGCGCCCGCCTTGGGGGGAGTCGGCGGCTGAGGGGAATTTTCGTCGGCGGGTCGCGTCACGAGCTCGACGCCAGCCGCAGCCGCAGCGCTCGCCGCCTCCGTCTCTGGGATGAACCGTCCGGCGCCTCCAGGACCGGGGACGCGCACCCAACGCCTGTCAACCTTGCGCAAATCGGCGTTTGACTCGACCTTGACCCCGGGAAGGACGGTTTCGACGGGCTTTTCCTCGGGCGGCTCCTCCTCGTTTTTCTTCTTCCCGCCGAACCATCCGGCGAGGCCCTTCTTGGGCACGATCTTGTTCTCCTTATCGGCGTTGGCGTCGCCGTAATCGTCCAGACCGCTGCTGTTGAGCGTGAGAACGCGGACCACCTCCTCGAGCACCGCGTCAGCGAGTGCGGGGTTCCGTTCCATCCACGTCAGCACCGACCGGCGCTGCCGCTGAAACAGGTCAAAAATCTCAGACGGCGCAAAGCCGAGCGCGTCGTCCACCCGCCCCGCGTCTGTCGCCTTACCCCGCAGTTTACTCCCCGCCCCAGCCTCCGCGGCGTCCACGAACCTGTGGTTCACCAGGATGTACGCCTGCGCCGTGAGCAACGTCTGCGCGGCGCGGCGCGTGATGGCGTGCGGGGGGGTACACCAGTGAAGGTAGGCCAGGTGCGCGTGAATAGCGCACGCGGCTCGATTTTCACCCGACCTCGCCGCGTTGTGGAGCCACCTTTTAAGGCAGGGGAGGACGCGGTCGTCCAGGGCCCTGCGCAGACGATGAGCGGCGTGGAGCAGAGGCGCGGCGGCGGCGGGTGGGCATCGCACGCCGCGCGCGCCGGAACCACCCGCCCATCCCCCGGGTCCCGGACCCGGCCCCGGCGAGTCCCGCCGAGTCCCGTCGACTCCTCGGCTCTCCGAGAAGCTCTCCGAGAAACCCCCCGGGCCCGAAGCCTCGACCCCGTCAACCTCGCCGCCCAGCCCGGACTCCACCAACGCGTACCGCACGAAGCAGTGCATGCGCGTCATCAGCCGCACCGCGTAAAGTAACCCCGCGGCGCACGGCGAGTCGTGCCGACCGGTGTCCAGCTCCAGCGTCATCGCCAAAATCTCCTCCGCGGCGTCAATGAGCGGCGCCGGAGCGTTGGAGAGCTCGTGAAGGAGCAAACCGCAGGGCGTCGCCATGTGCGCCCTGGACGGCGCGGGGACCTCGGAGGGAACGTCCACCGTGCCCGGGGGCTGCCAAGGCCCCGGTTCGAAGAAGCACGCGTCGAGAACGCCCTGAACGTCCTTGTGACCGAGCGCTCTGACCCGCTGGGGATCCGCGAAGTGTTTCAGCACCAACGGCACACGAAGGTAAGGCGCGGTGAGGTACGTCAGCAACAGTTCGGATTCGCTCGGACGGAGTAAACCGTCGAACGTCGGGAGCTTCTGCAGGTGCAGCACGTCCTCCTCGGAGTTGACCTCCTTGCCCGCGAGGTTGCTGGGGTTGCCCCCAGACGGAGGGCAGCGCGGTCGCTTGTCGCCAGACCCGAAGAGGCTGGCGAGAAAACCCCCGCCCATGGAGGACCGCCACCCGGTGCCCTTATCACCAGAGTCGCCCTCTTTCCACGGGTGAACCTCCATGCGCCGCGCGAACCCGTGCGTCTCGAACCCTTGCCCGGGTCTATACTTCCACCACAGCGCGGCGTCCCTGGGGCGCCACCTGCGAAGCTCGGGCAACGACTCGGACGTGGGCGTCATCAGCGCCTTGAAGAAGAACACGATGTCGCGCATCACCGGCATCTCGGGGTAGTTGTCGCCGAGCTCCCTGCTCTCGCCGGAGAGGTAGAACGGGAGTTCGTCGGGATCCATCGGAAAGCCCATCTGCAGGCACACCTGCGATAGGAGCCTCGCGTCCCCCGCGCCGAAATCCGCCGATTTCTCCCAGCGAAAAACCATGTGATCGTCCGTCACCGCCTCCTTGATCCCGTGGAAGTAGTCCAGCACCTGCGTCAGCCTCCCCGTGCGCTCGGGGCAGTGGAAGCGGAGGTACTCCGCCTCCACCCCGAAAGGTCCCATCTCGAACCCGAACGGCGTGACCGGTCCGTCCGCGTCGCCGCTGTAGTGAAGGCAGAAGGGCGAGGGATGGTCGTTCACCCTGAGACGCAAAATCGCATCCGCCGTCGTCGCAAAGGACGCGAGGGTGAGGAGTCGGGCCGCGTCGAACGACCTCGTCGCGGTCATGGACAGCGCCGCCGCGCCAAATTGCAGGAGCAAGAGTCTGAGACACCTCAGAAGCTCCGCCTGGGTCTCGTATCGGACCGTTTGGGACGCCCAGAAGCACTCCGCGCGACGCCGGGGATGCGTCAGCGGGAGAGGAGCCGGGAGGACGCTGCAGAAGAGGTGCGTTAACAGAGACGCGCGAAGCTGAAACGTGTTCGGCAGCAGCTCCGCCTGGTTGGCGAGGAGCACACAGCAGTGCACGGCCTTGCGCATCGCCCCCGAGGCTTCCTCGACGGTGGCGACGCTGTCGGGGACCAAGGTAAGCTCCACCGGGCGAACAATCGGGGGAGCCTGCTCGGCACCCGCCAAAGCCTCGATGTCCTCGTTAGACTTGGCCAGTCTCCCGTAGAGCGGCGCCGAACAGGCCGCGCTAGGCGTGCGCATGTCGGGGAGATCCGCGCGAAACCCGCCCGCGATCTCGTCGCCGTCGTCCACGGAAGCCTTCAGCAGCGGCGGAGGTAGCAGCGCCGGCTGACGCAGCGCCGCGGTCTTCTGGATAACCGCCTCGACGCATCGAATAACCCTCGCCAACGTCTCCGCCTCGACGACCGGTCCGTTGAACGCCTCGAGCTGCGGCAACGAGCTCAGAGTGTCATCCAGCCCCGGTACCACGGGCGGAGCGCCGGCGATGTTCGCGAAGGGGTCGGCGCCCATCCCCGCCGCCGCCGCCGCCGCGCCAGCCATCCGGGCAGCCTTCTCAGCCGCCTCCCGAGCCTGTCGGTGCAGCTCCCTCGCCTGCATCTGCATGAACGTCGCGACCCCCGCCGCCGCAGCCTCCTGCGCCGTGGCGTTCGCGAGCGCGTCCGCGTACGGGCCGGCGGTCGCGGCGAGCGTTCTGCACGCAGCCTCGAGCGCGGCGGCCGGCGCGGCTCCCAGGACGTCGGCGCTCGACGAGTTCAAATCCTGAAGAGCGGATTCGACCAGGACGTGTCTGACGCCCATCTCGGCCAGCGCGTCGGCACGACGGGGGTGGACGCCCTCCGCGGCGGCCACGCACGCGCGCGCAGCCTCCAGCGCGAGCCTGGCCCCGGACGCGTCACCCCCCCGGGACACGGCGGCGAGCGGGTGCCTGTGTTCGACCCTGTCGCCTCCCTCGCCGACGGCACCGACGGAGCACATGAGCGGCCGCTTGTTAAAGAACGGCAGCACCTTGCCGTAGATGTGCTCGCTCTGCTTCTTACCGGGCGCCGAGAAGATCAGGGGCCTGTAGAGTAAGGCCCACGAGGACGAGTCGAACAGCGTCGCCGGTTCGATCTCGTCCAGTTGGATCGTGTGCATGGCTCGAAAACCGTCCAACACCGGGTCAGCCTCCCGCGGGTGATACTCCAGCCCGTCGCCGGTGTTGGTCACGAGGAGGGAGAAGTCGGCGTCGTTACGGCGCACCGAGTACACCAGCGGGTGCCCGCCGTTCTTGGTGCACCAACCTCCCGGCAAGAGCAGCGTCCGCCCCCTCGGAAGATTACGGCATCGCTCGACAATCTCCTCGAGCCACACCAAAAACCGCGTGTTGTCCTTGCTCCCTGCGGGGCACGAGAGGGATAAATCCCCGAGCGCGACGAGCCCCTGCCTGGCGTCGGCGAGGGCGTGCTGCTCCGCCTCCGTCGCCGGCATCATCAGCTGCCCCAGCGCTCTCGCGACTTCGGTCGAGCTCCGCACCAGCGGCCGAAGCGCGCCATCCGCGGAGCCCGTGGAGAGGGCGACGCGGCGACGATCCCTCGCCTCCGGGGTCAGCATCCCGTCGGCGAGTAAGTCGATGAACGCGGGGGTCTCCCAGACGGCGCCGGGGACCGCGGGTATGGCGGGCCCGCCCAAAGGGCCGCACAAACCCGCGCGTTCCAGCGCGCCCAGGAATCGCTTCCGGGGGGCGATCTTCCCGGCGCCGCCGCCAGCTGTGTCGCCCCCGTTCAGGTCCAGGTCCGCGGCTCCGGACGCGCCGCCGACGACGCCCGCCTCGCCGTCGCCGCCCGCCGCGGCGTGATGCCGGTTATCGGCGATAGCCTCGGAGAGGGCCGTGACCCAGCTGTGCATGACGGACGCGTTTTCGGCTTCCAGGAAGAAGGAAAACTTGGCCTTTGCGAGTTCGGCCTTGTCCTTGGCTGGGGTGGCCTGGAACACGAAGACGCGCCTGCCCGCGAGGGACCTGTCGAGCCCGTGGTCGATCAGCGATGCCTCGTCGTCGAGCACCCGCACGGATGACCCCGCGTGGACGCGCGCGATCCCCCTCGGTTTTTCGTGGGGCTCGTCCGAGGTGAAGTACTTGAGCGCGGCGGTTCCGTCCATGGGCTCCTGCCAGAGCTCGAAGTACCGCCTGTGCCACTGCTTGCCGCTGCTGAACGCGGTGGACTGACCCTTCTTGGTGAGCCATCCGGAGATGACGAGCTTCATCGCCGCGGACGGCCCCCCTGAATCCCCCCGCTTCACGCCGCCTCGACCCTCGGCCCGTCGTTGTCGAACGCGAGAATGGGTTGGAGAAGGTGCTCACTGGCCCGCGCCCCCTTCCGATTCTGACCCCGTCTCCCACGTCAACACCCCCGGGGTATCCGTACACTCGGGGCGCCGGATCCCTCGGCCGCGGCTCCTCGCCGCGCCCTTCGGTCGTGTACACTCGCGCGCGAACGACCCGAGTCGACGCGGCGCGTGGGTTTGTGCCCGCCCCCGCGGTCGACCCGATCCCCGAGGCGACGTCCAGAACCGACGGGGCCCGACACACCCTCGGATCGTCCCGCCAGGCAGACTCTACTCGATCGGACTCGAAGCCGCCCGCACTGCGAAACGCACCTCCGGGTGGAGGTGGGGGCCTGGGTCGGGACCGGGGCGGAGGGGAGAATGGCCGCCCCGGACTCCCTGGACCTCATATACGGCCTGGATGCGGCGGACTACTACGGCGCGCCCTACTTCGTCAACGACACCGGCAACTTCGTCACGCGGTCCGAGGCGGACGCCTACTACGCCGGCAAAGACGATTGGGGCAGAGATTTGGACGTTGACGACAGCGATGGGGGCGAAGAGGAGCGCGACGCTCGGGGCGACCGAGGGACGGCGACGAACCGTTCGAGGGACGAGCGGGCGTCCGCGGCGATCAGGGAGATGACCAGACGGCGTCAGCGCGTCGTCGGCGGCGGCGGAAACGTGTTCACGCCGCTGCCCCGCCCCGACGCGCACGTCCGCCACGCCGACGGCATCGGACCGGCGCCCGTCTCGACGTCCGGGGTCGACACGAACCCGCCGTCGGGGGCGCGGGGGGGCGGACGAAAGAAACGGAGAAAGGCCCGAGGCGGGTCCGGACTCACACACAGGGACGGCATCGAGCGGTTCTGCCGCAGGATCCTCGCGTGGCGCGTGGACCACCTCGCGGCGAGCGACGCGGACCCGTGCAGGCTCGGACTCGCGCCCCTCCCGAAACCGTCAACCACCTTCCGAGACGCGTCCGAGTACTACGCCGTGCACGAGGCGATCGCCTTCGAGGAGGCCAGGGCGACGCTCGCGAGATCCCTCGCACGTCCCCGCAACCCGTCGGTCCCCGTCATCCTGAGGGACGCGGGCCACGGCGGAGGGGGCGGGGGGCGGACGATGCCGGCGGGATTGCACGCTTGCGTCGCGCTGGAGGCGACGAGAGATTTCGCGGGTGGCGGCAACGCCTGGGGCGGGGGCGGCGGCGGACGCGCCGCCGCTCGCGACGACTGGCGGCGACCCGGCACCGTGCTGGTGCTCCGCGACGGGAGCCTGGCGCGCCCCACGCTGGCGATCGTCGCGGGCGCGAGCGTGCGGATGGAACGAGCGTTCGACCCCGAGGGACCGGGATCGGGACCGGGATCGGGACCCGGGACAGGGTCGGGACCGGGGATGGCGAAGCGAGGCGCGGCGCCGGTGGCGCTCTGGTTCGGGGGGAGCAAACCGCCCCCGTTCCACGGCGGCGTCGTCCAGGCGGAGGTGCTCGATACCGTCATCGCGCAGCAGAGGATGGTGGCCGCGGCGCACGTCGCGCCGAAGGTTCCGTTCATGCCACTCCTCGTGGGCGCCAAGGGACCGACGCACGTCAAGTTTGCCTCCGACTCGGACACCGAAGCAGGAGACGCGCCAAGGAGACGCGAGGACGACGAGAAGGAGGAGGAGCCGCACGAGGAGCCGCACGAGACGTCGAGCGGGTTCGAGGACCTGATCCGCCTGTTAGGATTCGACCTTAACCCGTCGCAACTCGCCGCGGGGGCCAAGTTCATCGTGGGAATGTATGATCCCGGGCGGGGGGACGCCGCGGCGGATGAGTTCTCGCATCCCCCGCTTCGCGGATCGCTGCAGCTGGTGCAGGGCCCGCCGGGGTGCGGCAAGACAAAGTTCGTCGCCGCCGCCGTGCACGCCGCGATGAGGGGCTCGGCGGAAAATTGGAACGGCAAGGTTCCGCGCGTGCTGGTGTGCGCGCCGTCGAATAAGGCCGTGACGGTGGCGCTCCGAGAGTACCTCGGGCGCGACGGCGTCGACGCCTTTGGGCAGTACCCGGTGTTGGTGGGAGCGGAAGACGCGCTCGCGCTGGTGTGCGGGGAGCGCGACGGGGATGACGGGTTAACGTCGAAGGTGATGGAACGATTCGTCTACCGCAGGACGTCCGTCCTGGCGTCGCGCATCTCGCGCGCGGCGAGAGGGGCTGGCGCGGCCAACACCGCATCCGCCCGCGCGCTGTCATCCGTCGTTCGCGCCGTGATTGACGAGCTGGACCATACGGCGCCGAGGTTTTTCAAGGCGTCTGCGCATTCTTCAAAGTCGCTGGAGTGGTACCTTTACCACGTCCGTAACACTTGCGTTGGCGAGGGCGCCGAAGGCGAGGAAGAGAAGAAAGGCGTGAGCCGCGAGGTGGCGTTGGGTCACGCGAGAGACGCGCTGAACGCCGCCTCGGGTCGCGGCGCCGCGTCAGACGCATACGCGTGCGAGGCGATCGCCAACGCCGAGCTCGTGTTTTCCACGCTCGCGAGCTCGGGCCAGGGCATCATGGCGCACATGCCTCCGCCCGACGCCCTCATCGTCGACGAAGCCGCGCAGGCGCTCGAGTCCGAGGTGATCATAGCCTTCGCCAGGGGGCCCAGGCGGTGCCTTCTGGTCGGCGACCCGGCGCAGCTGCCGGCGACGACGGCGTCGGAGCGTCTGAGACGCGCCGGGCACGACGTCTCGCTCATGCAGCGTCTGCTCAACGTCGCGGGAGCGGACGAGGAGCGACGAGAAGGACCGAAAGCGGCGGCGAGGGGGGCTTCCTCCTCCCGCGCCTCCCGCGGCGTCACCACCTCCTCCCGCGGCGTCACCGCCCCCGGGGGGCTGAGGGAATGGTACACGCTCCTCGACACCCAGTACCGGATGCACCCGGACATTTCAGCGTTTCCGTCGGCTCGGTTCTATGCCGGAGCGGTGAGAGACGCAGACACGGTAATAAGTCGGCGACTCGCGCGCGTCTTCCCGATGCCGGTGCCGAACGAGTGGCTCCGATCGCCCTTTCTGTTCGTGGACGTGGCGTCGGGCAGGGAGGAACGCGCGGGGACGGAGGGTACGAGTATCATGTCTGGACTCCCCGACGCGGGGGCTTCTCTCGCCAACGCCTCGGAGGCGGAGCTCGCCGCGGCGTTGGCCGTTTTGCTCCCGCGCGCGCTCGCGCCCAACGGGGACGTCGCGGCGGCTCGGCGCGACGGCACGTTCTGCGCGACGCCCAGCGCGATCATCGCGTTCTACGCCGAGCAGGTGCGTCGCATCCGCCGGGAGTACGACGACCGGGCGTCGCTGGTGAGCCGGGTCGCTTCAAACGACGGCGCGAGAGACGTCGGAACGGTTCATCGAACATCCCTTGGCGAACGCCCCGGGGTGCACTCCGTGGACAGCTTCCAGGGCTCCGAGGCGGACGTCGTGGTGCTCAGCGCCGTGCGCGCGAACGATCGCGGGGCTGTGGGTTTCCTGTCGGACGCGCGAAGGCTCAACGTGGCGCTGACCCGCGCTCGACAGCTGTGCGTCGTCCTCGGGAACGCTTCGACGCTCGCGAGGAGCGGCGGGGACCTCGGGGCGCTGGTGGAGGAGGCCAGGGGGCGCGGGGCGATGGTGGGGGAGGGGGAGGTGCGGGAGTGGCTCAACTCGTGGCCGAGGGGGGTGCAGGTGACCATCTCCGAGGGTCCATCCAAGGGTGGGAAGCGTCGGAGGGTGAGTTTTAGCAGTTGACACTTTTTCGTGAGAGTCTCGGCCACGAAAGTGGTGCATCGTAAGATTAGGCGGGCGGGTTCCAGTGTGAAGTGCGCTCCGGTCGCGGTCGCGTGGGATGGCGACGTCGACGTCGAGGGCGGCGGCGCTGTCGCTGATGCGTCGCATGCTCCGCGTCAGCCGCGGGTGGCGCGGCGAGGGTGGCGCGGACGAGGCGAGGTACATCGTGCAGGAGACGTCGCGCGTCTTTCGCGAGCGTAAAGATCTGCGCGACGCCGAGGTCATCGCCGGGGCTTTGGACGAAGGGGAGGGCCGGCTGCAGACGGCGCTGCACTACGGGATAGCGTATCCGCGAATGACGCACACGCCCCTCGCCGGTGGGGGCGACGTCAAGAACGTTCTGCCCCCGGCGGAGGCGGGGGGTTCGTCCTGGGCGTCGCACGTCGGCGAAAAAGGCGTGAGCGACGCGGCGAGGAACATCGCGGCGCACGCGGCGCCGGTGAATCCGCGCGCCAACGCGGCGAGGGAGGCGGCTCGGGCGAAGAGGCTCGCGATGATGAAGGCGACGGCGACGGCGACGGCGGAGGCCAGGACGGCGGACGACGAGGACGCAACCGGCTAGAAGCTAATCGTTCGCCAACCCTACACTAAGCTATAGTCTCACCGGTGCCGACGCGGCGCCATCATCATAAGTCACCCTCCTCCACTCGTCGCACACACAGCGTCACGTCCCGGGGCGAAACACGGAGCGAACGCCGTAGTTCTTCGTCTCCCTGTAGTTGCTCCTGGCGTACAGAAACTGCAGCACCGGCCGCGTCGTGTCGCCGCTGCGGTTACCCATCCCCCGATGCATCGTCCGGTAATCGTACGCGACGAATCCGCCTTTATTCGCGATGCCGTCGACGCACCCCCGCAACACTTCAGCCGCGGCGCCGAACCCGATGAGCCCGTCCGTCACGTGGGACCCCGCCCAGAACTGCGTGAACCCGACGGTCGCGTCCAGGTCGATCAGCGGGCAAAACACGCACACCGCGTACGGCGGCGACGCTCCGAGCCCGGTAAAATCGGCTCGAGCTTCGCCGGCGAGATGCCTGCCGTCGCAGTGCCAGTCCTGCGCCGGGGCGCCTGGTTTGGAGTACACGACGGAGACGTCGCACCACCACGCGTTCGAACGATGGCGACGGGGGGGTTCGTCCTGGGCGTCGCATCGTGCGGTCCCGCTTTCGATCGACGCATGTGCATCGTCGTCGGCACTTTTATCGTTTTTCCCGAGTATCGGTTCGACGAGCGTCGGGACCCACGGCGCGCGCGTCGCGAAGTCTCGGACGAACGCCGCGTCCGTCCTCGCCTCCGTGCTCTCGTCGGCATCCCACTCGGGCTTCGGGAAGAGCAAGTCGAACCTGCGCCCGCCCCTGCTGCCCATCTCCCGAAAGGCGAAGACGTCTTCGCCGACGCGGATGGCGGGGTGGTTGGCGTGGAGCGCCTTCTCCGCGGATGCGACCCGGCGCGCTGCGACGGCGACGAGGCGCGCGAGGTCGTCCGGGTCGACCGCGGACGCGGCGGACGCGGCGAGGCCCGTGCGGAGGAACATCTGCACGGGGCTCTCGCGGGGTTCGCCCCCCGCGGCGTCCCGCCCGAACGCGCCGGGTCCCCGCCCGTCTCCGTCGTCGCGCGCCTCGTCGCGAGACGCGCGCGCCACCGCCGCCGCCGAGATGTCGACGTCGGCGAGGGTCAGGTCCATGAAAGGGACGTGGCACGGCGCGCTGACCAACACCTCGCACTCCTCCACGACATCGTGCGCGACACCCTCGACGCGATACGCCACCTGGCTCTCGTCGCCGCTCGACGCCAGGCACGACGCCGTCGCCTCCATCACCCACGCGTCGTCGTCACTTTTCCCATCGTCGCGGGCTCTCCTGTGCGCGTGCCATCGAAGGTCGCGGTCCGGCCATCTCACGCGGTCGAACACCTCCCGCTGCAGATCCTCGTACCGCACGCCATCCTTCGGGGTGATGCTGACGCACACGCCGACCCGCGACCGGTCGCCGGCCCACAGGTCCTCCACCGAGCACGGCTCGTGGGCCATCCCACGCGCGGCGTGGAGAGGACTGGGGTCGCGGCTGGGTGCCGTCTGATTTTATTTCGATTTTCCCCGCACAGTCGAGCAGTGAGGAAAACGCGCAGAACCTGTCGCTAATTTGTTAACCCTGAATAGACCGCCGCAACGTACCGACCCGACGTCCGCTCAAATTTGCGGCTCGCGACGTCGTCGAGAGGACGTCGGGCGTCCTTCAATCTTCTCTCTTTCACGAACGACTCACTCGTCACCGCGCCGTGAAGTGATTCCACGCTTCGCCGAGCAGTGCCTGACGCGAGAGAGAGCGACACAGGTCGCCTCCGGTGCATCGCGAGCGAACAGCGTCGAGTCGAGGCGCACACGGCGACGTGGTTAGACCCGCGGCCGCCTAGCGAGAAAAGCACGCCGGGGAAGAAATAATGTCGGACCAGGCGGTGCTGCTGCTCAGGAAGCAGCTCAAGGGTGAGCGCCCGCGCGGCCTTCATCGACCTCTTCATACGTCGAGGGACCACTCGCTATCAGATCCACCGGTTTACACGGGGCAAAAAAACCCGCGGGAACCCACACCGGCGACGTCCTTCACTCTCCCTCGACGCCCAGTCTTTCCTCGTCCTCGGGCCCCTCCCTCGACTCTGACGTGCCAACCCATCCCGCGCCCGCCGCCGCAGAGCTTAGCAGGAACCCCATCGAGGGCTTCTCGGCGGGTCTCATCGACGATTCCAACGTCTTCGAGTGGGAGATCATGATCATGGGTCCCCCCGACACCATGTAGTAAGTGCCCCGCCTTCGCCGCGAACCGCCTCGCGCAACGAACGAGGAACCTTTGAAAACACCGCCCGCCCAACGAGACCCGGCTCAACAGCTGTGTTTTACCCCAGACTCGACTCGTCGCCGCCGCCGCTGACCGACGCGTCCCGATCGTCTCCACCCCTAATTCCATCAGCGAGGGCGGGTTCTTCAGGGCCAACATGGTGTTCCCCAAGGACTACCCCAACAATCCCCCGTCGGTGCGGTTCGTGAGCGAGATGTGGCACCCCAACGTGTACAACGACGGCAAGGTTTGCATCTCCATCCTGCACTCCCCGGGCGACGACCCCTTGGGGTACGAGCAGGCGAACGAGCGGTGGAGCCCGGTGCAGACGGTGGAGACCATCATGCTGTCCATCATCAGTATGCTCTCGTCGCCCAACGACGAGTCCCCGGCCAACATCGACGCTGCCAAGCAGTTCAGGGAGGACCTGCCGGGGTTTCGGAAGAAGGTTTCGCAGTGCGTGCGCAAGAGCCAGGAGATGTGACGAAGCTCTGGCGACGGCGGTCGAGAAGGCACTCCAGAGGAGAGAGATTGGAGGGAGGAACGAAGGGACGATCACGAGGCGGTGATGGCGGGTATGGTAATCCGACGACGCGTCCGCGACATGAAACAGCGACGGCACGGCACGACTAGATATCCACGCGTAATAGAGAGCATCCGTTGCGTCACGACGACTGATGAAATTTGGACTCATCTTCGAAGTCTAATGAGGTAAAATACAACACGCGCCTCCGCCCCGTCACCGCACCAGCTTGACGTAGGCGTAGGACACCGACCCCGCAAACCCGAGCAGGATCCCCAGAAAGTTCAACGGATCGAACGCCACGCCCCCGAACGTGTGGTAACCCACCAGTATCACCACCACGTCTTTAAGGTTCCCGCAAATCGTCTGCGTCAGCGCCGAGTTTAGGCTCGTGTTGAGGAAGATGGCGTAGTTCAGACTGAACGCCAGGACGCACGACGCCATCAGCACGCTCTGGAAGTCCGGGTCGTACAGGTGCCCGTAGTTGTGCAGACTCTGCAGCTCCCCGGTGAGCAGCGTCATCGTCGTCAGCGCCGGGAGCGACATCATCCCGTTGCACCACATCATGCCAAACGAATTCAACCCGCTGGTCCGACCGTACCGCGCTATGCACGCCAGGTACGCCGCCGTCGCCGCGTTGTTCGCGAACACGTACGCGTACCCCGTAACGCTAAACTCCAGGTCGTGGAGTCCCGCCACGAACGCCCCGAGGACCATCAGGCCCACCGCCCGGACCACCACCGCGGGCTGCGACGTCCCGGCGAGGAAATACTCCGCCCCCATCGTGAACGCCGCGGTGGTCCGTCGCAGCGTCGTGTACATCGGCAGGGAGACGCCGCGAACGGACGCCATCGACAGAAGCATGTACACCATGTACGCGGCCGATAAGGGGGCGACGCGGCGGAACATCTTCTGCGTGGGGAACCCCGACTTGGCGTCGATGCAGTCGCGCGGAATCAGCGCGACGTCGTCGGTAAATCGGACCCAACCGAGCTTCCGAAACGCGTACAGAAGGACGTTGGAGCACGCCAGTTGCGCGAGCGTGATGACGTTGGCGTTTGGAAACTTGTACGAGGACAGCGCCGCCTTGTTGAAGAAGAGCAGCGCCACCGCGAGGGCCATGTAGCACAGCGCCACCAAACCGCAGTACAGCTTACCCGGGCGCCCCGGGTGGTTGAGCATCCCCCTGGGCGAGTGTTTCGTGTCCGAGCCCATCGCGCTCGCCCACCCCGCCCCCCAACCTCTCTCTCCAGCACCCGAGAACGACCCCACCGATCGTGGCCCCTAGCTCGTCCTCCGAGATCACCGGGTCCACCCCCCGCGGCCCGCGTGCCCGCAAATTATTCTGATTTCTGGAGCCAGGTTGCTGGGGTTAACATTATTCATCCCCCCCCTGGACCCAACTCTCGGCAACACTCGAGCGCGCGCCGCCGTGAGGACCGACCTCCTCCCTCCGCGCCTCAACACCCTCAAAACATCGCCCCCGTCGCGATGTGGTCATCGCTCGCGGCGTGCCGGGCCCTCGCGGGGCCCCCGATGCGCGCTAAACCCGCAATCCCGCGTCTCCCCACCCGTCATCATCGCGTCGGCGGTGCGCGCCCGGGGCTTCTCGGCGCCGACGCGTCGTCGTGGGTGGCGCGGGGGTGGGTCAACGAGTACGGCGACGAGTACGAAGACATCGACGAGGACGACGACCTCGACGTTCGCCGACGGGGCGGGCCTCGCGTGGGAAGGACCGGCGTGCCCCCGCGCCGAGGCGCCCGCCCGCCGCCGCCGGGTATGCCCCGAGCGCAACCGCCGCGCCAACGCGCTTCGTCGTCCGACGAGGCTCGGCGCGACGACGACGACGACGACGAAGGCTCTCGGGTCGTGATGGAGACGGTTCAGTGCCGCTCGGAGCAGGAGATCGGGCGCGTCATCGGCCGCGGCGGATCCACCGTCGAGCGCATCCAGGCGGAGACGGGCACGAAGATCCAGGTCGACTCCAGGACCCTCTGCGTCGACATCAAGGGCTACCCGAGCGACGTCCGCGAGGCCGTGAGAATCGTCACGCTCGTCACCCAAGAAGGGTTCGGCGGATCCGTGGAGAGGGTGCCGTGCACCGGGTCGGAGGGTGCCGTCATCGGCCCCAAGGGCGCTCGCATCCGCGCAATCGCGAAGGAGACGCGAGCGAGGCTGGAGGTTCAAGTCTCCGACGACGGCGACGGTTCTTCCGAGTGCGTCATCCGTGGGTCCCCGCCCGAGGTGGCCGCCGCCGCGGCATGGGTCCGCGAACTCGTCGCCATGGACCGCGACGACCGCGACGCAGCCGCGAGACGCGGGGGGAACGACCGCGGGGGTTGGCACAAACCGTACTACAATGACGACGGGTACGATGAGTACGCGGATCTCGAATCGCCGGCGTGGGACGAGGGGCGTGGTCGAGGCGGCGTTCGCGACTGGGACTCGTACACCCGACCGATGCGAAACCCGCCGCTGCCGTTCGGGTACGACGAAAGTGGGGAGCGGACGACGCGGGACGGACGGGTGAAGAGGCGGGAGTCGTCGACGACTTCGGGAGCCGGGGGGGCGCGGGGGGGGCGGGGCGGGGGTAGGGGGGGCGGTCGAGGGGGAAGGGGCGCGGGGCGCGCGCGGGGGCGCGAGGGGTGACGTGACGGTCCCTAGCTAGCGGCGTGAGGGGCGCGAGAAGGTCGCCGCGCGAGTCGTCTCGTCATGCGTTTTTCATCAACAACAATCGAGCGCCGCTCGCGGTGAGCGTTTGCGTCGCGAGTTTAGAGTCCGGCGAAAGCCTTGGCCGCGTCGACGGCCGCGGGCAGGCCGTCCACGTCGGAACCCTGACCCTGCGCCACCCCGCCCTTCCCGCCGCCGCCCTTGCCTCCGATGGGTCCGCAGCACGCCGCGAGCCAGCCCTTCACGTCGAGGCTCACGCCCTCGGGGACGGACACGTAGCACATAGCCTTGCCCTTAATCGGGTCCTTCGAGAAGAGCGCGCACGCCACGCCCTGCTTGAACGCGACCGCCGCCGCATCCTTGAGCGCCGCCGGGTCGGTGAAATCCCCAAGCTGCGCGACAAAGACGGACGCGCCCGCCGCCTTCGCCTCCGTCGTTCGCTCCTCCACGGCGGCGATGGCGTTAGCCTTGGCCGCCGCCGCCGCCTCCTTCATGGCCGCGGCGATGCGCTTGGTGTGCTTCGCCATGGCGTCGCGGATCTCCGCGCGCTGCACGGCCGGCATCACGGAGGTGTCGACGGTGCCCTTGAGCGCGGCCATCGCCTTCTCGAGCTCGGCGCCGGAGAGGGCGTCGCAGGCGGCGACCTGCGCGGCGAGGTCAGCCGCCGTCTTCATCGCCGCCGCCGCCGCGCCCTTGGTGGCTCCCACGATGCGGCGGACGCCCTTGGCGATGCCCTCCTCGGAGAGGAGGACGAAATCGGCGGCGTCGGAGGTGTTCGCGAGGTGGGTGCCTCCGCAGAACTCGATGGAGTATCCCTTCCAGTCCTCCGAAGCGGGCGCGCCGAGGAGGTCGTCGATGGACGGGCCGACGGAGACGACGCGAACGGGATCGGGATAAACCTCGCCAAACACCGCCCTCAGGCCGGAGATCTCCTTGGCCTTTGCGAGCGCAACCTCGCGGGTGTGCACGGCGAGCTTGGCGTTCACCTGATCGCGGACGAGCGCCTCCACCTTCTCGATCTCATCCGGGGTCATCGCCTTGGAGTGGCTGAAATCGAAGCGGAGCTTCTCGTCGTCCACCAGGGATCCCTTCTGGTCGACGGAGTCGCCGAGTACCCGGCGGAGGGCGTAGTTGAGGCAGTGGGTCATGGTGTGGTTGGGCATGATGTTCGCGCGGCGGTCGTAGTCCACGAGGCAACGCACGGCGTCGCCGACGGCCACCGCGCCGTCCACGGAATCGCAGCTGTGAAGCACAAATCCGGCGGCAACCTTGGTATCCTCCACCGTCGCGGACGCGGACCCGGACTTGATGACGCCGACGTCGCACACCTGACCGCCGGACTCGGCGTAGAACGAGGTCTTATCGAGCACCAGGCCGATGGGACCCTCGACGTTCTCGGTGGATTCGACAAAGCCGTCGAGGGTGAGAATCGCCTTCACCGTCGCCTCTGGGACGCTGCCCGCGGCGTACTTGTGCGAGTCGTCGGTGAGCGGAACTCCGTTGTTCGCGAGCCACGCGGTGGCCTCCGCCTCGAACAGCAGCTGGCGCCCGCCGCCCTTCTTACCGGCGGCGCGGGATTTCTCCTGCGCCTCCTTGAAGGCCTCCTCGAAGCCGGCGTTGTCTACCTTCATGCCGTTCTCTTCGCACATAATCTCGACGAGGTCCACGGGGAACCCGAAGGATTCCCACAGGAGGAACGCCTCGGCGCCGGACACGGTGTCGCGCCCCTCCTCCTTAGCCTTGGCGGCGATCTTCTTGAACTGCTCGACTCCCTTGAGCAGCGTGCGGCCGAAGGATTCCTCCTCCTCGGCGATGATCTCCGTCACGCGTTTTTCCTCCTTGACAATCTCCGGGAATACGTCCCCGAAGAGTTGCACGACCGTCTTGACGAGCGTCGCGAAGAAGCCCTGCTTGGCGCCCAGCTTCTCGCGCCCGAACCGCACCGCGCGCCTGAGCACGCGCCTGAGCACGTAGTTCCGCCCGTCGCTCCCCGGCGCCGCGCCGTCGGCGATGGCGAAGGTCAAAGTGCGAACGTGGTCGGCGACGACTCGGTACGCCATGTCCTTCTCGCCGACGTCCTCGGCGCCGAGCTTACCGGCGTAGGGCTCCGCGCCGGTGACGGCCTGGATGGCGTCAAAGATGGGCATGAACACGTCGGTGTCGTAGTTGGACATCTTACCCTGGAGGATGGACGCGAGCCGCTCGAAGCCCATGCCGGTGTCGACGTGCTTCGCCGGGAGGGGCTTGAGGACGCCGCCCTCCTCGCGGTTGAACTGGATGAAGACGACGTTCCAGATCTCGAGGCAGTTGGGATCGTCCATGTTGACGAGGTCGCTCGCGTCGCGGCCGCCGATGCGGTCGTAGTGGATCTCGGTGCACGGACCGCACGGGCCGACGTCTCCCATCTCCCAGAAGTTGTCCTTGCAGTCAAACGGGAGCACCTTGTGCGGGGGGAGGTACTTGAGCCAGATCTCCTTGGCCTCGTCGTCGGGGGGAAGGCCTTGCGCGGGATCACCGCCAAAGTACGTGGCGTAGAGCCTGTCCTCGGGGAGCATGTACACCTTCGTGAGGAGCTCCCACGCCCACCCGATGGCCTCCTCCTTGAAAAAGTCGCCGAAGGACCAGTTCCCGAGCATCTCGAAGAAGGTGTGGTGGTAGGTGTCCTTGCCGACGTCGTCGAGGTCGTTGTGCTTGCCGCCCGCGCGGATGCACTTCTGGGTGTCGGTGGCGCGCTTGAGCTTCGCGAGCGGGCCCTTCGGGTCGGCGGTGCCCAGGAAGCAGGGCTTGAACTGGTTCATTCCCGCGTTGGCGAAGAGGAGGGTTGGGTCATCGTGGGGGACCACGGGAGAGGACGGCACGACGGTGTGCTCCTTGCCCTCGAAGAAATCCAGGAAGGTCTGCCGGATCCTCTGGGCGGGCCACTCCTTCATGGGGTCCATGGCTGGAGTGTCGACAAGTGGGTCTCGGGACACGGCCGTGTCTCCGGTTCTGGCCGACGTTTCACGAGGAGGCGGCGATCGGCTACCGGTGGCCGGAGAGTTCTCACCAGTGGATCAGACTGCGCGGGACCCGCGCGGACGCCGCGTGAGAAAAACGCGTGCATCTCAGACTGGTGCGCATACGAAATGCGTGGAGCCAAATCCGGGGTTTAGGGCTTGGGTTTGGAAAATCTCGTTTCACATTTTTCTGGCCAACTTTTCGTTCGGAGGAAAAGTTCGTCTCTCGGCCGGACGGGACAGGCGCGTTTGTGAGGGAGGGGTCGATTGCGAAAATAACGATCCGTTTACATCCCGGGGGCCACATCCTCCGCACCCCCGCGCAAAAATTAGCCAGCCACCGAAAGAAACCGCCTCCACGCGTCGTCGACAATCAGAGGTGGTACTCCTCCGGCACAACCTCCAGCCATCCGTCCGGCCCCTCCACCTTGCCGGACTGGATGCCGGTGAGCTCGTCGTACATCTCCTGCGCCACGGGCCCGGTCTTGCCCCCCTGGAACTGCGTCTTCTCGCCCTTGACGGTGATGGACCCGACGGGCACGACGACGACCGCGGTGCCGCAGCAGAAGCACTCGTCCGCCTCGAGCACCTCCTCCACGGAGACGTTCCGCTCCTCAACCGTGAACCCCTTCGCCCTCGCGATGTCGATGATGGACTTGCGGGTGATGCCGGGGAGGATGCTGCCGCCCAGCGCGGGGGTGGCGATCGTCTTGCCCTTGACGCAGAAAAAGTTGCACGAGGACACCTCCTCGATGTACTTGTTCTCGACGGCGTCGAGATAGATGACGTCGGAGAAACCCGCCTTTTTCGCCGCGAGCTGAACCTTCAGGACGGGGGAGTAGTTCCCGATGCACTTGGTGCTGCCGGTGCCGCCGGGCGCCGCCCTGTGGTAGGTCTCCTCGACGGTCAGGTCGATGGGCGCCATCTTGCCCCCCTTGAAGTAGGAAGCCACCGGCGAGCAGTAGATGAGGAACGTGTACGAGGGCGCGGGGCCGAGACCCAGGATGGGACCGGAGCCGATGAGGAGCGGGCGGAGGTAGAGGGATCCCTTGCCCTCGGGGGGCACCCACTCGCGGTTGGCGCTCACGCACTTCTTGACCGCGTCGATGAAGACGTCGGCGGGGACCGGGGGCATGGACATGCGACCGGCGCCCTCGGCGAAGCGAGCCGCATTTTGATCCGGGCGAAAGACGACGACGTCGTCGCTACCCGCCGTGCGAAAAGCCTTCATGCCCTCGAAGATGCCCTGGCCGTAGTTGAGCACCGCGGCGGAGGGGTGCATGGAGAGGTTACCGTACGGGACGACCGTACCCTTGGTCCACTCGCCGTCGATGGCGCACTCGGTGCGGTACATGAAGGACGTCTCCACGAGACCGAACCCGAGGTTGTCCCAGTCGAAGTCCTGCTTGGGGGTGCCGCCAGAGGGCTTGGCCGGGGTGGACACAGCGGCGACGCGGAGGGTGGAGCGCTTGCCGCCGCCGCCTGCGTGGTGGGGATGGGAACGACCCGTGTGGGGGACGGAGGTCAGGGTTCACGAACGGTTCGCGCGGACGCGATCGTGGACGGGGCGGGACGATCGAGGCGGCGAGCGCGATTTCATTCGCGCTCCCGGCTTCCCCGCCGTGGGACGCCGCGGGAGCGCTCGGGCGTCGGATGGGGGCGGGGGCCGGGGCGACGCGGTTGAGCGCTTCGATTGGGGCGAAACCGAACGTGCGCGGGTTCGACGCGCGCGAGGGTGGGCGCGGCGCGATCGCGTACCTCGCTTGGGGGCGGCGAGCGGCTTGGAGCGGAGCGGAGATCCCGCGCGCGCCCTCAGGGAGGAGGAGACGCCCGCGGGGGCGGCAGCCGCCGGGGTGGCGTAGGTGGCCATCGTTGCTGTCGAGGGCGTGCGGCGAGGCGAACGGTGCGGCGCGCGAGGAACGTTTCCGGTTCGTGCGGCGAGCGAGCGAGCGGGAACGGTGCGCTCGACGGTGCCTGTGCGTGTGTGGCGCGCCGAGCCCGCGCCGGCGCAACGCAACGCTTGGGGAGATAAAACTCTTCAGGCGACGGACGTGCACCACGTACGGCGCGGATCGAACGCTTCGCGCGGCTTTGAAGATCCCACGGTTTCAAACCGCGCGGGATATTTTTTGACCGATCGGACGCGAACTTCGCTTTCGAGCGACCGATCAAAACGCCGCGGTCCGTCGACTCGCGATCGGACCAAACGCAGTCCCTTTTCTTTTTCTCTTCCACTCCTCTTCTTCGCGCTCGAAATCATCGTCGTCGTGGGGAGACAGAATCGGCGGCACGTGGTGCGCGAGCGGCGTCTCGGGATCTGAAGCGCGCGCAAAACGTCACGATGAAGATCGAGGAGGTCCAGTCGACGACCAAGAAGCAGCGCGTGGCCACGCACACCCACATCAAGGTGAGCCCGGCGACGATCGCGAGCGCGATCGGAACCTCAGATCCCCGAACAGGCACCCTAATAATTGACTTTGACCTTTTGCGCATCGACCCGGATCGATCGACCACCCGACGCGTAAAACGCGCGCACGTCTGACCGCTCCGACCGCCCCCATTTTCCAACGACAGGGTCTCGGCCTCAAGGATGACGGCGAGGCGCTCGACATGAGCGCTGGATGGGTGGGCCAGGAGCAGGCGCGGGAGGCGTGCGGGGTGGTGGTCGACATGATCCGCCAGAAGAAGATGGCTGGCCGCGCCCTGCTCATGGCGGGCGCGCCCGGAACCGGCAAGACCGCGCTCGCGCTCGGCATCGCGCAGGAGCTCGGATCTAAGGTTCCGTTCTGCCCCATGGTCGGCAGCGAGGTGTACTCCTCCGAGGTGAAGAAGACCGAGATCCTCATGGAGAACTTTCGCAGGGCGATTGGCCTCCGCATCAAGGAGAACAAGGAGGTGTACGAGGGCGAGGTCACCGAACTCACCCCGGAGGAGACCGAGAGCACGAGCGGCGGCTACGGCAAGGTCATCTCGCACGTCGTCATCGGCCTCAAGACCGTTCGCGGCACCAAGCAACTCAAGCTCGACCCGACCATCTACGACGCCATGCAGAAGGAGGGCGTGCAGGTGGGCGACGTCATCTACATCGAGGCCAACTCGGGTTCCGTCAAGCGCGTGGGGCGATGCGACGCCTACGCCACCGAGTTCGACCTCGAGGCCGAGGAGTACGTCCCGTTGCCCAAGGGTGACGTTCACAAGAAGAAGGAGATTGTCCAGGACGTGACCCTGCACGACCTCGACTCGGCAAACGCCAAACCCCAGGGTGGCCAGGACATCATGAGCGTGATGGGCGCCATGATGAAGTCGAAGAAGACGGAGATCACCGAGAAGCTGAGGCAAGAGATCAACAAGGTGGTGAACCGGTACATCGACACCGGAGTCGCCGAGCTCGTCCCCGGCGTCCTCTTCATCGACGAGGTTCACATGCTGGACATCGAGTGCTTCACGTACCTGAACCGCGCGCTGGAATCCTCCCTCGCGCCCATCGTCATCTTCGCCACCAACCGCGGCATCTGCGAGATCAAGGGCACGGATATGTCCGCGCCGCACGGCGTTCCCGTCGATCTTCTGGACCGTCTGGTCATCATCCGGACGCTTCCGTACGCGGCGGAGGAGATGGTGAAGATTCTCGCGGTGCGAGCCGCCGTCGAGGGACTTCGCGTGGATGAGGAATCGCTCGCTCGGCTCGGCGAGATCGGCGACGCGACGTCTCTGAGGCACGCGGTGCAGCTGCTGACGCCCGCGGCGGTGATGGCGAAGACCAACGGACGGGAGGAGATCGTCTTGGGCGACCTCGAGGAGGTGGGCGATCTCTTCCTGGACGCGAAGGCATCCGCGAAGCTCCTCACCGAGCAGGCGGACAAGTACCTCTCCTGAGCGTGCGTGCGGACGTTCATTCTCGGGGTTTGGACGCGCGGCGGGCGTGTCGTCGAGTGCTTACGATGCATGCTCCGTGTGCTTCATTGACATGATATAAATCGAGACTAAGTTACGAGTATAATAACTGAGCTTCACCAACCAACCGACGCTGAATAAATAACTGAAACCTTGGTGCTGCCTGCTGCGCGACGTGATAATAGTGACGGACGGACGGCCCATCGTCTCAGGCGCCCCCGGTGATGTACACATCCTCGGGCACGCCCTTACCGATAAGGTCCTCGGTCGGGGAGCCGCTGTTCGAACGAGACCGCCCCCCTTTGTCGAAACCCTTATCGTCGCCACCCCCCGGATACGACGCCCCCGGCCCCTCGCCCACGTACTGGTCGCTCCACGTTCCCACGTCCACCACCGGGTGCGGCTGCAGCCGCGTGAACTGACTCGCGTGGACGTACGTCGTACCGCCGCCGTTCGGGCCGTTAGAGGCGGACGGACGGCCATCCTTGGCGGTCGCCGGGACGTTTTTCGCCGATCCCTTCAGCGCGCCGCGGCCGCCGTTGTCACCCCCCGCGCCGCTTCCGTCGCCGCTCCCGCCTCCGTTGAGCGGGTCCGTGACGCCGTCGCCTGCTCCGCTCCCGTCGCCGTTGCTGTTCTCGTCGTTGCCGCTCGCCACTTGGCCCGAACCGGCGTGGACCACGGCGCCCGAGGGGACGTTGACGCCGACGACGCCCTTCTCGTCGTACGTGGCGTTGACGAAGGTGGGGCACCCGGCGCCGATGAGCTGCACCTGATCCTCCCACATCCGCTGGCACATCAGGTTGGAGCTCAGGTTGCGCATCAACAGCGTGGTAGTCTCCCTGTCGATCGGGGACATCGCCCTGAGCTTCTCCGCGTGGCCCTTCACCTCCGGATCGAAGCACTCCGCGAGGAAGGTGTAGACGACGACAAAGTCGGGGTTGTTGGACGGGCTCGGCTTGAGATTGCCACCGCGCCCGATGATGACGTTGCCGCCGCCGCCGCCGCCGCCGCCGCCGCCGCCGCCGCCCTGGCCGTTCCCGAACCCCTTGAGCCCCATGGGACCGACGGGGTAACTGCCCATCGGCGGGTTCATCCCGTTCCCGCCGCCGTGCCCAATCATCACGTCGCGATGGTGCGTCATCACCCCCTGCTGGTGTCCCCGCATCACCCCGTCGCCCCGCGCGCCGCCGAACCCGCCGTCGCTCATGCCTCCCATGCCGCTCGGCATCCCGCCGCCCCACGATCCATCGCCCATGGCGCCCATCGAGGACATGGGACCCGGCCCGGCGGGGTGCGGGCCCCGCATGCCGCCGTCCCATCGACCGACACTCGTAGCCATCGGGTAGCCGCCGCCCAAGACGCCGCCGGGTCCCACGAGGTTGACCGGCGGTGGCGCGCCCATCACGCCCGGGGACGCGTGCCTCACGCCCATGGGAGGACCTCCTCCTCCTTCCGGCGGCGCCAGAGACACGCCCGTTCCTTTGCCGACGCCCGCGCCGCCGCCCTTCTTCGCTTGCTTCCCGTCGCGCCCCCCGCCGACGGCCGCCTTTTGCGGGTACGGCTGCGCGGACTTGCGCTTGGGCCTGGGCGGGGGGATGTGCTCGCCCGTGCCGTTCTTCTGCACCTTGAGGAAGTACTTCTGCGCGTGGCTGCGAATCTGAAAACGCGGGTTCGAGTTTGGGGAAAGGCGGTCAGTCCGGCGCGGGCGGCGACGATCTGGCGATTGACCAAACTGACAGGGTGTAACACAGGCTGTCACTGGGCAACCCTCGGGAAAATAGCGTTAGGGGGGGTGCACCGACGTGTCACGTCTTCGGGTGGTCGACGTGGCTCGAGATCCGCGGAAACGCACCTGGATGACCGTCTTGGTGCCCACATAGTCTCCGATCTTCTTCCAGTCGCGGTCGTACCTGCGCATCGAGGCGGGGGAGGGCGCGCGCGTCAGCGGAGGGGGCGCGGGAGGCTCCTGAATCTTGTTTGTTTTTTTGTTCGGTCCCGAGGGGGTCCACCGAGTCGAGGTTGGAACGGGTGGGAACGGGGTTGAATACTCACAGGTTGATCGCCTCGAGGAACCGGTCGTGCTCCTGGTCCGTCCACGATTCCCTCGACTTGGTAATCGTGTACGGCTTGCGCGTCTTGCTGGCCTCCGCCTGCTTCATCGTGCACGTCCCCTCGCTCCCCGCTAACTGGGAAAATAAAATGCGCGAAGGTTTTCTCCGCTCCGAGGCTGCCGGTTCTAGCCGCGCGTTACCTCACGCGAGCGCGTAACGCGACCTAGGACCGCACACACAGCCTACCGAAAGACCAAAGTCTACCCTGCGAGCAAAATCGCGCGCTTGGCGGGCGTCGAAAGGACCGTGCGTCCGCTCCGGGGGCCGCGTAACGTCGCTTGAATGCAGCGACGCCCCGTGTGCGGAACGGTCCCGGAGAACGACGCGCGCCGACCCCGCCGACGCCTCCGAGCCTCGGCCGGCCGGTTCGGCCTCTTCGTAAGTAAACTAACTCCCTGTCTCGGGGAACTCTCGCGCGAATTCCACCTGAGAACACTCGTCCGCGACGCCTCCTCCGCTGTCGCCGCGTTCGGTTGTGACCTTCGAATGGGCCCCCTCTTTCCTCGTAAACCTCGAAGGCGAAAACACGGTTTGCCTATCAACTCACGCGCTGACCGGGTTTCGGTTCATCGTGTCGTCTTTCAAACTCGGCGATGAAATCTCGTCTTCTAAAACGTGGTCAAAAAGATTTGCAATTTTTGAGATATTTGTCATCTCCTGGCCAATCAGAGCGCGTTTTTCCAACTGGATTCTCTGGAGACTTGCCCATCCTCGACAGGCCGAAGTTCTTTTTCGAGGTTGAGGGTCTATTCAGGAGTTAACTCGGTGCGTGACGTCAGCGGAAATCCCAGATATTTTCGGGTTTCTCGACCCTGATCGCCCGAGTGAAAATCCGCCGGGCGGATATCTGCCACAAAGCAGCAGCCGACCGAGCCGAGCGCGAGCGAGCGAGGCACGAGACCGGAGAAACTTGCCCAGGTCCTCTCAGTCAGGACGAGTCGCCGTGACGGGGTGAGTGTAAAAGCTGCAGTGAAGAAATTGATGAAACGCGCTCCAGGTCTGAGGCGACCTAGTCCTCGTCGGAGTCCTCGGCCAAATCGGTGGCGGTGTAGGTGAAAACGGTGGCCCGTCCCTTCCTGGACCTTCGACCTCCCTCGATGATGTTCGACGTGTCCACCTCGTCGCCCGACAGGTCCTCGACGACGTCGGAGTTGACGCTGTCGTCGTCGTCCGATCCCTTGGACTTCTTCTTTTTCTTCTTCTTGTCTTTGCCCTCAACCTTGGCCTTCTTGGCGACGGGCTCCTCGTCGTCGGAGTCTTCGTCGTCGGAGTCCTCCTCCTCGATCTGCGGCGCGTTCTTCTCCTCCTCCTCGTCGGAGGAATCGTCGCGCTTGTCCTCTTCTGTCGGTTTGGTGAGGGTGGGGCGGAGCAGAGGTCAGCGATCGTTCGCGCGCGAGAAAAAAAAGGCGGCACCCCGGATCTGGCGCGCGGACGGGCGTCCCCACGGCGCGATGACCGAGGTGGTGGAAGATCCGAGTAAAGGTACGGACCAGACATGTTCTCTAGAGCTCCGAGATTTGACTCCCTCGGCGTGCAGCGTCCTTGACGCGCGTCTTGCCTCTGGGAACGCCGTCGCCGCCGACGGCTATTTTGAATCGCAGTTTGTTTTCGCGATTATCCAGCTGCGTGCCAAACTTTTCGCCTGCCGTCATCGTTGGTCAGTCGCACCGCACGATGGCGAAGGCTAAGGTTTCCGCGGCCAAGCCCGCGGCGTCCGCGCTCGCGGGCCTCGGCCCGCTCCTCACCGCTGCCGCGGCGCCCCACCGCGCGTACCTCGCCGGACTCGGCGTCCCGCCCATCTGGGTCACGATGGCCGAGATCTTCACCGCCATCTTTCTCGCGGTGTACCTCCTGTCCCGCACGTGCCTCACGAGGGTGATCACGAAGCGCTCGCCCTCCGTCGGCAAACAGGGCGCGGCGCACGTCTACGCCCCCGGGCGGTGGCTCGCGGACGCCGAGACCAACCCTTCGAAGCACCACGCCGAGGTGTTCATCCTGAGGTACTCCGCGTGCTGGATCGTCTCCGTCGTCGTCGTCATCGCGACGGCGGCGTACGAGTCGTGGGGGAAGTGGGGGTACATGTCCTACTGCGGCGCGTGCGCGGCGCCCGCGGTGCTCTATCCCCTGATGTTCCCGCTCCGAGGCGACGTCGGACGCCCGCTGAGGGACTGGTACATCCTCAAGGCGAACGTCTGGATCGGCGTTTTCTCCTTCATCGGAAACTACTGGTACACGCACTACTTCTACGTCGTGCTCCGAGCGAACTACACGTTCGACGCGCACAGGCTGAACGACGTCCCGATCGCGCTGTACCTGATGACGCACGCGTACTTCATGTTCTACCACGTCCTGTCCAACGCGGCGCTTCGTAAGATTCGGAGCAGGTACCGGCCCGGGCGCGGTCGATTCGCGTTTGAGTGCGGCGCAATCGCCGCGATGAGCTACTCTACCGCGTTTATGGAATCGCTGACGATCTGCGGGTTCCCGTACTACTCGTTCGAGGACAGGGACATGGCGTACACGCTGGGCAGCGCGTTCTACGGCATCTACTTCCTCGTCTCTTTCCCGATGTTCCTCAGGGTGGACGAGGACGTGAGGGCGGATGGCAAGGCGCCGAGCGAGGCGCTCGCGAGGGCGCTGCCCACGGGGGCGGCGGACGCGATGGCTGGTCGGATGACGCATCGCGCCGTGTTTTGGGAGGCGATGGGCAGCGGGATGGCGGTGCTGTGCATGCTGGATTTCGTTCGAGTGTACCTCGGCATCGACTTCAAGATGCTCGCGGGTGGACACTGACCGCGCGTGAAAGCAAAGCTCGTCGATGAAGAAAATTCATCTTATGAAAATTAATCTCGTGAAAACGAAAACCGTTCGCGCCCCCGCGTGAAAGCAAAGCTCGTTCTAATCCGTCTCTTCTCATCCCGCGGCTCTCATCGTGGGAATCAGATGGCCGCCAGCACCCCCCCGTGAATGCGCTCCCTCTCCAGCGCGCCGCGTCGTTCCCTCTCCGCGTTGTACCCCTTCCCGGCGGCGGCGGCGGCGGCGGCTGCGTTTTCCTTATCGCAAAACGCCCCCCCTTTACCCGCGGGGGACCCGACAGCTGTGGACACGGCGGGCGACCCCACGCGCCCGAGCCTGGACCGAGATCTCGGGTAGAGCAGGGCGGACCTCGGCGGTTTCTTCGAGCCGCTGCCTGCAGCCTGTCGCGCGTTCTTGTGCACGTGCGGCTCGAGGTGCGAGATGAGATTCTTCATGCTCGCGATGGAGAGCTCGAGCTTGGCCGCGGCGGTCGCCTCCTCGGCCGCCTTGTCCGGCCTGCGCTGCTCGACGTAGGCGACCCGCCTGTGCCGGTGGACGTCCACGTTGTTCTGCATGATCTCCGCGATGCTCCTGATTCTGCCGAGGATCTTACCCATAGCCGCCACCTCCGCCGCTCTCCGCTCGTCCCCGCAGAGGTTCACCACCGTCCTCACCGCCGCCGCGACGAGCTCCGGTCGATCCCTGCACATCTGCATGTGCTCGGCGATGACGTTCACGGAGTCGCGGCACTCGAACAGCGCCCTCGCGCACGTCGCGTCCGCGCTGAGGTTTTCAAACAGCGCGTACGCGGCGGCGAGCACGGGCTCGTGCGAGCTCGACCGGTCGCACCTGCGCACCGTGCGGAGCAGCGCCGCGAGTGCCTTGTCATCTCCCGCCAGGTTCCGACGGCACGCTCCACTCCAACGCGTCGCCACCGCCAGGTCGCGTAGGGCGTCGCGAACCTCGCGGAGCCGCCTCGGCGCGTGCAGCGTCGCGACGGCTCGAGCGGCTCTGGCGCCCAAGGCGCGAGACGGATCCGCGGCGGCTCGCGCTCTGGACCTTTTGATGAGCGCCGCGAGCTCGGCGACCCTCGGGCCGAGCGTCGCCTTCGCCCGTCTCCTCGTGGACCATCCCCGGAAGCACGCCTGGACGACGGTAGCGGCGCCGAGACGCTTTTGGTGTAAAAACGCGCGTCGAGCCTTTGCGCCCCTGGCAAACGCCTGGCACCGGACCGCCGCGGCGCGAAGGGAGACAAAGGCGTCGCGCGTCTTCTTGGCGCGCCACGCGTGACGGACGACAGATGAAGCCCAACGCAGCGCGAGGAAGTCGCACCGGGCTGCCCAGCACCGAAAGTTGGTCTGGATGAGCGTCGCCGCGACGTCCCGCCTCCGCCGCAGCCGCGACGTCAGTCTCTTATACGAGCGCCGCGCCGCCGCGCCGCGCCACGCCGCCTGGATAGCCGTCGCCGCGGCCGCCTCCCTCGCGGCCGCCTCCCTCGCGGCGCTCTCCCTCGCCTCGCGCCGCGTTCGCTCGTCTTCTCGCGCCGCGACGAGTCGCCTGCGGTGTTTTTGCGCCACCGCGACCGAGCGCTTCAACGCCTGGAATCGTGTACGGTCCCTCGCGCCCCTCGCCCGCGCCTGCAGGACGATGGACGTGAACCGTAAGTCCACGTACGACTGGTTGGCGCTCCAGCCGCGGAAGGCGGCCTGGATCTTAATCGCCGCGCGTTCGCGAGCATTCGCGAGTCGCGCCGCTCGGAACCGTCTCTGCGCCGCGATCGCTGCGCCGCGAAGCTCGAGAAACTCTCGACGCTTCGCGACGCCCCTGACGCGCGCCTGCAGCAAAACAGCCGTGAACCGCACGTCGTTGTACCTCTCCCGCGCGATCCAACCCCTCGCGGCCGCCTGGATCGCCACCGCGGACTTTTTCCGCTCCAAAAACGCGCGCCTGGCGACGGCGCGCTTCCTCGTCTTTTGCGCGCAAACAGCCGCGGCTACGAGAGCGGCGCGGTCCCTCCTCTCGAGGTACCCGCGAAACGCAGCCTGGATCCTCGTCGCCCCGCGCCACATGGAAAGGTACCTGAGAAACATCCTCCGCGTCGTCGCGCCGCGCGCCATCGCCTGGATGTGAACGACCATCTCTTTGAACGCGACGTACGCCGCCCGTTGACGCCATCCCCGCCACGCGCTCTGAATCGTCGTCGCCGCCTCGTTCATCCACAGCATCTCCATGTACGCGTCCCGGGCGAGGGCGCCGCGGTGGATCGCCTGGCACCGGATCGTGTGGTGGCGTAAGGTGAGGTAGGCGCGCCTCGCGATCGCGCGCCTCGCGTGCGTCTGCGCGATTAGAGTCGCGAATTGTACGTCGGCGTACGCGTCACGAGCCATCTTACCCCTCGCGTGGCGCTGAATCGTGCACGCGGCGGCGACAGCCTTCGCCTTGATCCTTCGCGCCAAGAGCCCGCGCCACGCGGATTGCACGCGAACGATGGCGCACATCCGCGCGAACGCGGCGCGCCGGGCGTCGAGGGCTCGCTTGTTTTTGCTCACCGTCGTAGCCGCGCGGCACCACCGGCGAAGGCGTCCGGGTCGCCAGTGTTTGAACCTCCACCATCGCTGGATCCTCGTCGCGGCGGCGTCCTCGCGTCTGTGGCACAGAAGCCTGGCGCAGAGGAACAGGAGGTACCCGGCGACTACCTTGGCGTCGGGACCGCCGCTCGACGCGACGTCCGCCGGGCCAAAGGTGAGCTCGGGCACGCCCCCCAACGCTCGGCAAACCTCGCTCGCCAACTTAAAGTTAGCCTTGCACGCAGCCGTCGCCCTCGCCCTGGCCTCGAGCGCCTCGCTCGACACGTCTCCATCCGCGTCGTCGTCTCCATCCTCCATCCTCCGCCGCTCCTTGAGCAGGTACCCGTAGCTGACGGATCGCCACGACGGCGGCGCCCCCGGAACATTCAGCGTCTTCGGCGGGCGCGAGATGGCTCGCAGCGGCGCCAGCCTCGGGGCGTACGCGTGTACCAACGCGCAGAGCGCGGTTCCGTCGGCGAAGGACGACTTAAAGTCGGTGACGTCCACGCCGACGCACGCGCACACGCCGCGTGCCCAGCGAAGCAAACGAACCTCGCACTCGGAGTACGTGTCGGAGCCCGACGTGGCCAGCGCCGCGTCGGCGAGCTCGTCGGCGAACAGAGCCGCGGACCGAGCCGCTTCGTCCTCGTCAATCTCCTCGGGGGTGCGCTCGGGACGGTTGGAATATGCTGCGCCGTGTCGATTGGAATCCTCCTCCCTCTTCGCGGGCGCGAGGGTGGCGCCGTGGAACGCGAATGCGCCTCGACCGGCGAGGATTTGGTTCGCGCGCCGCGATCGCCACCGCGCAATCTCGTCGTCCATCTCGCGTATCGGTAACATCCTCGGCGCCTGGAAGTGCATCATGAGCGCGTAGAGCAAACCGAGGGTGTTGGCCAGGTGGCCGTCGACGACGTCCGCCGGGGACACGTCCTTCCACTTGCCGGGCAGCTCGATGCCGGCTGCGACCGCGGCGTCCAGCGCCAGTCGCACGTTGTGCGTCCTCGCCGCCCTCGAATCGGCGGGGAACTTGGCATCCCGCACGCAGCCGTCGTCCCCCACGGCTCCGGCGAGAACCTCCACCAACCGACACAGCCTCACGCCGTCCCTCAGGTCCACCGCGAGGTTGCGAACGGTAAAGTCGTACTCGCGGATGGGTTCCTGCGCGTGGTACAGCCTGTAGCCCATGTGGCCGATGTGCCTCAGCACGTCGCCGGTGCCGTACGTGGACGCGCGCAACGCGAGCTCCGCGACGGCGGCGCTGCTCTTGCACGGGGCGTCCCCGCGGAAGAGTAGGGGAGTGTTCGGGGGCAGGCCAGAACGCGCGCGGTCCATCAGGAACACCAGGAGCAGCGTGCGCTTCAGCACGGTGCCGGCGAGAGCCTCCTGGTACCCGTCGGCAAAGGGAGGCGCGCCGGTGGACCCGACTCCGAATTCGAGCTCGAGTGCCCGGTCCCTGACGAGCGCGGCTACCAGCGCCGTCCGTTCCGCGCGCTCCGTCGCGTACCGGTTCCTCTCCGCCTTTCCGTTTCCGAAACCGTTACGTCCGTCACCCCATCCCCCGTTATTACCGTCGCCCCTCGACTCGGAACTCAACTCGTCCTCGACGACGTCGCCCGGGTTGCCCAGCAAAGTGTCCACCGCGGCTCTGAGCCAAAACAGCGAGTAGCTCCCGAGCGCGCGCTCGAACTCGTCCCTGAGCTTCACGTCCTCGAGGAAGGATCCGCCGGACTTGAACCCGCCGTCGTCCTCCGTGCCCCTGAGCCGTAAGAACCCGTCGTCGATGTGGGACTCGACCCTTAAGATCACGCTCCGAACCTCCGCGTCTACCGAGTAGAGCGACCACAGTCGCGTCCTCGCCGCCTCCGACGCAAGTCGACGGGCTCTGCGGTCCGCGCACGCCTCTGATGCCGAGTGCGTGTGCGGCACGATCGTCGCGTTGAGCCAGTGCGTGAACGCCACCTCCTGCTGGCGCACCCAGAACTCGGTGTGAAACGACGCAAAGTCCGGTCGGTGCCCGTCGTCCAAAGCCCCGAGCCCGAGCGGGCCGCCGCCCGAGTTTCCCCGCAGTCGCAGCGTCTTGCCGACGGCGGCGATCTTCGGAAGCTTGCGGCGCCTCTGCGCGCTCTGCTCGCTCGCGGTGAACGACAGGACGCTCGGGACGATGCCGCCGCACGCACCCGCCGCGGTCGAAGGTACGCGGTCGAAGGACCCCCCGGCGGAAGGAAGGAGCCTGTCGCAGTCGGCGCGGGATCGCTTGAATCCCGGCGATGCCAAGTCGGGCGCGGATTCGTCCAGGGATGCACGGAAACGGCGACGCGGGTGGTTGCCGCTGAGCGGCTGCAGCGCGGAGGCGCGGCGCGCGCCGTACGCGGTGACGGAGGCGCGACGTGCGGGGACGTGCGAGCCGACGCTGCTCGCGGTGGACGCGCGCCTGCGGTGGACGTCGTCGTCGTTTCCCGTGGCGCCCGAGATCTGCGGGACCGGGGGCGCTCGGAGGCGGACCTTGAGCGCCGCCGCGCTTCCCCCGACGCCGTCGTTGAGCACCGCGTGCATGACGCCGCAGTAAGGACCGGCGCTCGCGCGTGATGGGAGCCAGGATACTCGCACGAGCTCCTCCGCGCCCGGCGGCAGCGTCGCGCGGCATGGGTCCACGAGGAACCCCTCCTCGCGCGGGATGCGCTCGAACGTCACCGTCTGCGTCACCGGCGTGTCGTTGCGCAGACGCAGCGGCAGCGTCTTGCTTCCACCCACGCGCGTCTCTGTGAATCGCAGCAGCGGCGCGTCCTCCGTTCCCTTGCCCAGCCGCAGCAACACGGGAGCGGTGTCGCGGCCCATCTTCGGCCTGCTCCCATCTTTCGTCGCCACCGCGAGCTTCGTCGCCAACTCCCGTATCGACGACGACGACGCGGTGGCGGATTGCGACGAGGCGCGACGCCCCACGTTCTCCTTATCCATCAGCGGACCCGCCGCGAACGGAGGGGGCGGTTGACGCATCCTCCGGAAGCGCCAACGCCGCTTGGTCTGGCGCGGCTCCGAGCTTCTTCCGTCGGTTTCGGCGGTTTTTCGGGGGAAGAAGTGACCCGAGGAAATTTTGTGACACTCGTATGATGCAAGGTTAGAAAACGTGGGGAAAATAACCAAATACCAGTAAATCACGAGTTCAACCTCAACTGTTTACTTCGTACCCGAATACGTGAATTTCGCCGCCCTCGGACTGAAATAAAAACGATCAATCTGAGCGTCGACAGGAGTCGACCGCCGCGCTTTCGACGCGCTCCGTCAATTAGGCACGACGCAGGTCGTGACCAGGACCTCGCAAGAAATGCCCGGCAGCGGCCCCAGGGTGCGTCCCCAGAGCGGCATCCGCCTAATCAAACATCTCCCGCATCGTACGGGCGGTTCCCGTCGACTGAGCCGCGCTCGACGCCCGCGCGTCGGACCCGCGTCCCGCGCTTTTTCCCTCGCCTCGGTTCGCCCGACAAGATCACGCCACGACGAGCCCGCGCGTTACCCCTGCCCCTCTCTTCACGAGTGAGAGGAGCGCAGTAAATAACGACGCGGAGAGCGACGGGGGACATATCTTTCTTGGCCGGCCCCATCTGCCACGGCCGGCCTTGACAAAGCACCTCCGAAATCCAATCGCCCGCGCCCGCTGCCCGGCGGTCCAAAACCCATCGTCGCCCCGATGATTATTATCGATCGTGCACCACCCTGACGAAAGAAACCCGTCTCGTCGACGCAGGGCATGCGCCCCACGGCGCGCGGCAAGAAACGCTCGCGCCGCTCCCACGATCCTTTCGAGCTGTGGATGGGCAAACTCGACAGGTGGGTCGACAAGAACCCGATGAAGGCCAACGCGCTCACCGGCGTCATCCTGGGCTTGGCCGTCTACGTCTTCTGGGCAATGTTTGGCGAGTCGCTCACGTCGCTCTACGCGAAGCACCTGGGACCCTCCCTCGATCCGTTGCTCGTCAAACACGTCGTCCCGCACTACATCACAGTTCGGGACGTCGTCGTGGACGCCGCGCGGAAGACGGGGCTGGACAAGGTTGGCGGGTTCCTGTCCGCCGTCGCGGCAAAGGCGGCGGCGTTGTCGCAGGCAAAGGAGCTGTGAATGACGATTGTTCCGACGACGGCGGCGGCGCGCGGGGGCTAGCTTTATTGTTTTGAATCGAATCTCAGGATGACGGAGAGAGTATCATAGCGCGCGATGCTGGCGAGACGCGCGCGTTGTCGTCACGGGAGGGGGCAAAAAGGTGGCGCCTCGAAGGAGGAATCGAACCTCTGGGCCGCTAAGCCCCTACAGGTTTGAAGCCTGCACCCAAGGCCACTCAGGATCATCGCGGCAACCGTATACGCGTATTTTGCATTTACGTACCCCTGACTTTCGGTGACGGTCGCGGTTTATGGGTCATCGATTGCGACTCGACGTGTCGAATGATTTTTGGGTCGCTCGGGTGGACCTCCGGCGACTGCCCCTGCTCGCGCGCACATCGCCGGCGCGCGCGCTCTCGTCGGGGAATCTCAGACGCCCGGGGGGAATCTCAGACGATGCCGAACGCGTTGGATTCCCTTCGCAGCCTCCGCGCGATCTCGCGCGGGGGCGCCCTGAGCGCCTTCGCCCGGCGCTTCACCGCCGGGCGCGCGCTCTTCGCGGGCGACGACGCCCGCGACGGAGGCGAGACGGACGGCGCGTCCAGCGCTCAGGCGCGTCGCCAGCCGGCGGAGATCGTGCGGATCGACGTCATGGGACGCGTGCAGTACTACCCGGGTGCGCCCCCGTTCGAGAGAAACCAACCCCCGCGTGCCCCGCCCGGAACCGGCCGTCGCGCGACCCGTTTCGCAAACCCCTAACCCCGCGATCGGATCAGTCCCTCGAGCTCACCGTACGCGTCCCCTTTCCCACCCGCACATCATCCGCAGTGTCCGCGGGCGATCGATTGAACGGCTACCCCGACATGACCGTCCGACAGCTGTGCGACGCGCTCGACGCCAGGTACGCCTCCAGGAAGCTGCCGGCGGAGCGTCACGTCCAGCAGCTCGTCGCCAAGGTTGCCACCGCGGATGACGCGACGACGGCGGCGGCGGCGATGGCCAAGTTCCACCACCGTCGCGCCGCGGCGTTCGCCACCATGAAGCTCCCCAGGAAGCGTCACGGACTCACCCCGCAGTCGCTCATGATGTTCATCGGCGCGTGTCGACGCGTCGGGGCTGCAAGCGCCGCGCTCGCCGCCGCGGAGAATCACAACGCGATTGGGTTGCCGATGATCAGACCCGCGCTGCTGAAGCTGTGCGAGGCGTGCGAAGACGTCGACCAGGTGCTGAGGGTGTACGAGCTGTGGCAGAAGGAGGGGTGGGAGGTGGACGGCGCGATCGCGGAGGCTGTGGTGATGGCCGCGGCGAGGGTGGGCGAGCCCGACGCGGCGGATCGGTGGCTGAATGAATTCAAGGGCGCCGGGATTGACTCTTTCGACGCGGCCAAGTGCGAAACGGCGGTGGCGGCGAAGCGCGCGGAGATGGCGTCGCCGCCGACAGACGACGGTGGTGAAGATAATGGGGGAGAGGAAGAGGGAGGGGACGATGCCGAGGGCGAGAACGAGAGTAAGTGAGCGTTTCGGCGATGAGAATCGTAGCAGTCTGATACGTCGGCTGAATGCGCCCTATAGCTACCCGGTGCTCATCACTGCCCGAAGTACTTTCTCGTCCCGTTGATGGCGTCGCCGTCCCTTCCCATCTTCTCCAGCTTCTCCGACGTGGTCAGCCCCTGCACCCCCGCGAACGCGGCGCCCAGGATGTTCTCGGTGCACGCCTCCTCCACCTTGCACTCCGGAAGGACGCGCTCCTCGCCCGAGTTCCTCGCCACGAAGTTCTCCGCCTGCTTCTTCGCGTACTCCCTCCGATCGCCGTCGCAGTCCATCATGCCTCCCTCGCACTTCATCCGCATGGCGTCGTCCCGCATATCCATGTACTGCTTGACGGAGGGGTCGGCGATGACGAGGTCGATGGCGAGCGCGGCGGTGGGAGCGACGGTGCCCGCGAGGGTCGCGGCGCAGAGCGACGCGGCGACCGCACGACGCGCGTCGAGATGCCAGCTGGACGTTTCGACGTTGGATTTCTCGTCGTGGGATGCTCGGGTAACGACGGGCGCGCGCCAGACAGCGGCGCGGCGCGCGGGCTTCGCGGTCACCCGCGCGACGCGTGCGGTCGTTGCGAGAGACGTGGTCGACATGAACGCGACTTCGGGTGGGGATGGACCCTCAGCTGGCCTGTTGTGCTGGGGGTGGGGGCGTGAAACGCGCTGACCTGGATTCGACGCGAATCTCCCAGATTTCCCCACCTGCTCACCGCATGGCCCAACCCTTCCCGTGGGCCGCTGTCGCACGGCACCGCCCCAACAATTTCGAAAGGACGCGTCCGCCGTCGTCACACCGCGGGGCGCCGGGAGAGCCGCGGGGCCGGGTCGGGCGAGTCAGAGACACTCACAGGACCATGTCCGTGGCGACGGAGTCGCCGCCCCCGCCTGTCGCCGCCCCGGACGGCGCACCCGCGAGGCTACTCTTCAGGTGCCAGGCGTGCGCGGCAATCTTGGACGTCACGACGGGGTGCGACGGCGACGGCGGGGCCGGGGCGGGGGGACACGGCGGCGAGGGTTCATCGCAGGGGGCCGGCGTGGACGAGTCATGGATCCTCCCCGAGGGCGCACGCGGCGCCAAACCCGGCGTCGTCGCCGCGTCGCCGTCGGGGGCGCCCGCGCCCCGCCCATCCTCGCGCGCCAACGTCGCGAACATGGCCGAGTCGTTCGTGGTCCTGCCGTCCTCCGTGAGCAGGGTCCCGAGAGACGTCGCGGGGCACGGGATCGACGCCCGATGCGCCGCCATGGCCAAGGTATTCGATATGGCCGGCGACGAGTCCAAGATTGACCTGCCCATGTGCCTCGAATGCGCCGCGTCCCTTCGCGAGGAGCTCGAGCTGAGGATCGAGGAGACGAAGAGCGAGTGCGAGACGTACGCCAAGTGCCTCGAGGAGCTGGGGGTTGCCGAGGGGGTTGCCGAGGGGGTTGCCGAGGGGGTCGCCGACGCGAGCTCAGCCGCGACCGGCGGCGGCGGCGCGTTCACGCGGGGCGAGAAGGAGGAGGCGGAGACGCGAAAGCTCGAGGCTGAGCTCGGAGCCGAGCTCGAAAAGGCGGTCGAGCTGCGAGACGAGTTGGACGAGTTGCGCCGCGAGCGGCTCGAGCTGGAGGCGGAGGCGGCGGACCTCGACGCGCGCGAGTCGGCGTACTGGGACGACTTCAACGACTTCAAGCTGGCGCTGGAACGCCACGTGGATGAACGCGACTCGCTCGTCGTATCCGTTGAACAGACGGGGAGGCAACTGGAGAGGCTCCGGAGGACGAACGTCTTCAACGACGCGTTTCACATTTGGTTCGACGGACCGTTCGGCACGGTGAACGGCTTCAGGCTCGGCAGGTTATCGAACGTCGCGGTGGAGTGGGACGAGATCAACGCCGCGTGGGGCATGGCCTGTCTGCTGCTGAGCACCATGGCCAACGCGGTGAAGCTGCAGTTTTCGCGGTACGCCTTGAAGCCGATGGGGAGCTTCTCCAAGGTTGTGGACGGCAAGGGCAACGCGTACGAGCTGTACGGGCCGGTCAACATCCTCTCGTCGCACAAGTACGACCGGGCGATGGCGGGTTTCCTCCAGTGCCTCGACGAGTTCGGCGCGTTCGCCAACGAGCAGGACGTCGCGAACGGGGTGAACCCGCCGTTCGAGCTGCCGTACAAGATCGACGGCGACAAGATCGACGGTCGAAAGATTGGCTTTCCGTTTAACCGGTACGAACGGTGGACCGCCGCGCTGAAGATCATGCTGACGGATCTGAAGACGTGCCTGGCGTGGCTGTCGAATCAGCAGCGGGGGTGAGAACGCGTACGCACGTGACGAATTATAAAACACGATTGATTAGCCGCGCGCCGTGCCTCGCGCTCCTCTCGCGCGCGTGCGTCGGGTTGGATTTATCACATCGCGACTGGGCGTGCGGCGTGTGATGCGTCTCATGATGCGGCGTATGAACATATGATACAAGCGTTTGGCGACGACTCGTTTGAAAGTCACGCCGCTCCCTCTTCGCCCAGCGCGAGCGCCCTGACGTCCTCGGGCATCTGCGCAAGGTACTGCTCCAGCATCTCCTCCGCGCGCGGCTTGTTCGGTCCGAACCGGACGTGTGCGAGCATATAAACCGGTTGAAACGCGTTTTCGAACCAAGACCACTGATGCCATTGCTCCAGGGGATAGGGCGCGATGACGTACCAGCCCACCTGGACAAATGTGTACAGGAAGGCAAGCGCCACCATCGTCATTGAGCAATACAGAACTTCCCATCGGTCCGGTCCGCCAGCTTAAGTGCAAACGCAATCAGTCCGCTTACTATCCCGATCACAATCTGTACGAATTCTTGCCCGAGCGGTTGAAGCAGGAGCACGACACCGGCCGGACCGGTCGTGGCAACTACCGCGAAGCCCAGATGAAGGCAACATGCGATGACGCACATCAAGTTCAAGACGCTGAAGACGGCGAAGATTGTGCTTATTTTCCCGAGAACGCCGTCGGCGTCGACATCAACGATGTCTGCCACGAAGAACAGTACGAGACCCGAGAGCACGGCATAAAGCTCCAGCGTGTACGCCAGCCGCGTGACGCGGGCATTCTGGTCGGGCAGCAAAAGAAACTTCATCCAGAACGCTTGGAGCCCCATCTTATGCTCGACGGATAACATGCGCCGGAGGATTTCCCGCGCGGCGCGGTCATTCGTCGTCATCCCCTTTCCAACTGCCCCCACCTTCGCCTTCGCGTCACCCGCGACGTGCACTCGATTCGACATCATCGTCCCGGCCGCGAGCATCGTGCCGGAACAATGGGTCGCTTCGCGGTCGGTTGACCGTGGTCTTTTTTGAAAATTCCGAGGTTTGAGGACCGCCAGAGCGCGACGCGCGAGGGTCGCGAGGGCGGAAGACAGTATCCAACGGCGCCATGCTCGTCGAGCGCGACAAGTTCCGGTTCGCGTACGATGAGCTCCGGCAGGACAGCCGCGAGTGCCCCGTGCTCGTGTACGTGTCCACCGCCGATGTGGACTCCTGCGCGGCGTTCAGCATCCTGAAGACTATGATGCGGTCCGACGGGATCCCGTTCAGCGCGTACCCGGTGGGGGGCTACCAGGAGCTTCAGAACCTGGGCGAGCGCCTCCCCAAGGATGGCAAGAACCGATCCATCGTCCTCATCAACTGTGGAGGCACCGAAGACGTCGTCACACTGCTGGGTGCGTCCCCCGACTCGACTCGTCGGGCACCCCACCATCTTTCGCCGGATTTCAAAAAAAGCGATCCGTTGAACGTCGCCCCGACCACCCCCGAACTGACCCTAAACCCCCGATCACCTCCCCCGAATCCGCCCTCAGGCCTTCCCGAGGGCACGCGCGTGTTCGTGTTCGACAGCCACCGCCCGCTGAACCTCGAGAACACCCGCGCGGACAACCGCGACGTCCTCGTGCTGCGAGACGAGAAGGAGGGCGAGGAGCACTTCCCGGAGCCCGACTCCGACTACGGCGAAGACGACTCGTCCGACGACGACTCATCCGACGACGACGATTCATCCGACGAGGAAGAATCCGAGGCCGACGAGGACGAGGACGGGGACAAGGAGAACTCCAGCGGGGGGAACGAAGGCGACGCGAACGACGATGACGAGCGCGCCGCGAAGCGAAGGCGCAAGGCGGAGAAAGCCGAGCGACGCGCGACGCGGAACGTTCCCTCCCCGAGGACCCGCAGGCTGCGGCGCGAGCAGAAGCGGTACGAGCGCATCGCGTACTACTCCCGCGGTTCCTTCTACGGCCGAGCCGCGGGCTTGCTGATGTACGACATCGCGCACGACACGCACAAGGATTCCCTCGAGAAGCATCTCCCGCTCTGGCTGGCCATCGTCGCCCTCACCGATCAGTACGTGCATCAGAGGCTTTCGCACGAGTCGTACACCGCCGGGGTCATGGAGCTCGCCACGCAGGTGAGCAACCTGCCCGGCGCGGACGCCCCCACGTCGCGCGTGCTGGACGAGGGCGTCGTGGTTCGAGCGTTTGAGGATCGGAGGATCCAGTACGCCGAGGAGTTTCGGTTCTCGATGCTCAGGCACTGGTCCCTGTACGAGGCCATGCTGCACTCGCCGTACGTGGCGACCCGCATGCAGACGTGGAGGGACGTCGGGCGTCAGGCGATGAACTCGCTCCTGACCCACATCGGCCTGCCGCTCGAGGTTTGCAAGCAGCAGTACTCGCACATGAGCCCAACGCACGTGAAGATGCTCGGCGAGAAGCTCGAGGAGCACGGCGGCAGCCACGGCCTGACGGACCTCAAGTTCTGGTCCTTCTCGTTCTCGCACGGCTTCAAGGTGAAGCTCGCGGCGTCCGACGTCGTGCACGGGGTCACCGCGCTGCTCGAGGGGCTCCCGTCCACCACCGGCGCGGATGAGGACGCGGAGGGTGACGACGGCGAAGGCGGCGGCGGCGGAGGAGCCGCGTTCTGGCGCGCGGTCAACGCGCTCGGCATGACGCGGTCGGACGAGATGTCCGCGGGTCTCGGGCACGCGATGCGCGCGCAGCGGGCGCTCATGCGGCAGGGCGGACTGGCGCTCGCGAACAAGGCGGTTATTCGCACCGTGGGCGGGTTGCGATACTTTTCGCTTCTCGACCACGGGTCCCCGGCGGATCTCCCGTACTTTAAGCACCCGCTCTCGCTGCGTAGGCTGGCGCTGTTCCTGCAGGACGCGCTGAGGACCGTGAAGAAGATCGAGCGTCCCCTCGTGGTCGTGGGGCCGTGCGTGGAGGCTGAGAAGGGCATGGCCATGGTGGTCGGAGTCACCGGTAAACCCGTCAACGACGACACCGCGGGTGGAAACCACTTCGCGCACTCGTTCCGCAGAGCAGCGGAGCACATACGCGCCAAGTTCAGGCACGATTCGTTCGAGGCGTCGGTGTTGACCGTGTCGGAGAGGAACCTGGGCGAGTTTATGGAGTCGCTGTCGGATTTCGACGCCGAACGGTTGGCGCGCGAGAGGATGGCGGCGGCGTGAGTGAACATTTACGTCACGGGACGGGGGCGTCGACTGAGGATATTTTAACGAAAACGAGACAAACCACTCATCGTTCCCAGTGTATACACGTCGAGGTGCTCCGCGTGGGGGTACCCGGCGGCCCACTGCCGTCCCGGGCGGTCGTTGTCCGACAGTCTTTTCGCGACACTTTCCCATGCCGTCTCGAAAGCTGCTCCCGGTGGTAATTTTGGCATTTTGAAGCCTACGAAGCCAGTCTGCCTGGGGTCAGTGCAGATCTGCCGCTGGCTGGCTGGCTGGCTTGGCTGGTGAGCGTGATTTTCAGGGTCTTTGGTGATAGGGTTCGAAGGACAGCGCGCGACAGAACACGCCGCGGAGAGGCGACGGGCGCTCGGCAATCGTCGACTTCGCGCTCGGCATCTTTCGACGGTACACTTGCAGTCACGCGATATGATTGCCGCCGCGGCATCCTCGCCGGCGTGCGCGCGTCTCGCCGCTCCGACCCGCGGCGCGGCCCGCTCGCCGCGAACGCAGGGCAAATCGCTTTTGGGAGACGGGGGGTTCGCGCGCGATCGCGTCGCGCGACGCTCGATCGCCGCGCGATGGACCGGCCGCGATCGAAGGCATGAGTCCACGGTGGTCAGAGCCGACGCGTCCGAGTCATCTAAGCCCAAGCCCAACGGCGTGTACGAGCGCTTCCAGCAGGGCATCAGCGACGAGGAGCGGGAGGCGGTTCGCCAGAGCTGGGACAAGGTGATGCGCTGGTCGCGGCGCGTGGAGGAGAAGAACTCGAAGAAAGAGGACGTCCTGGCCACCACGAAGAAGGTGGCGGTCATGGGCGGAGGGTCCTTCGGCACCGCGATGGCCACGCTGTTGGCGCGCAACAAGGCGGACCTCGACGTCGTCATCCTCGTTCGATCGGAGGCGGACGCCGAGTCCATCAACGAGGACCACAAGAACGCCAAGTACCTGCCCCAGTACGAGCTCCCGACGAACATCAGGGCGACCACGGACCCGGCGCACGCGCTGCCGGGCTCCGATTTCATCGTCCACGCGGTGCCCGTCCAGTCCAGCAAGGCGTTTCTCGCGGGGGTCAAGCAGCACATATCCCCGGAGACGCCGCTGCTCTGCCTCAGCAAGGGTCTGGACAGGGAGACGTGCGAGATGATGTCCGAGGTGATCCCGGAGGGACTCGGTCGCAAGCAACCCCTCGCGGTGTTATCCGGCCCCACCTTCGCGGTCGAGCTCATGCAAGGATTGCCGACGGCCATCGTAGCCGCGTCGGAGGATAAGAATCTCGCGTGGAGGGTTCAGCGCCTCTTCGCGTCCACGCACCTGAGGGTCAACACCAGCGCGGACGTCGTGGGCGTGGAGATGAGCGGCGCGTTGAAGAACGTGCTGGCCATCGCCGCGGGCATGATCGAGGGTCTGTCCCTGGGAAACAACGCGCTCGCGTCCGTCGTGGCGCAGGGATGCGCGGAGATTCGGTGGCTCGCGTCGAAGATGGGCGCGAGGCCGGAGACGCTGGCGGGGCTGTCCGGCACGGGCGACATCATGCTGACGTGCTTCGTGAACCTGTCCCGCAACCGCACGGTGGGCGTGCGGCTGGGTAAGGGGGAATCCCTCGAGGACATCCTCGGGTCGATGAATCAAGTCGCCGAAGGGGTGGCGACGGCGGGCGCGGTGATGAAACTGGCCAGGCGCTACAAGGTGTCGCTGCCCGTGCTCACCGCGGTGGCGAGGATACTGGAGGACGACCTGGACCCGCGGGACGCTGTGGAGGAGATCATGAACCTGCCGCAGGTGCCGGAGGTGTAGGCGCAGGTCCCGAGTACGAACGTATGCGTGGACACCCTGACGAGAAATAAAAAAACCGATTAGCCAAATCAAAACTCGAACTCGGCAGCCGGCGCGACGCCAAGTGGAAAGCAGAAGCGCCTTATCCCTTGGGCACCCGGGACGGCACCGACGAATTGGGACTCGTCATTTTTCCCTCCCCGGGTCATACACGTGTCACCCTTTTTTGACTGGACGGGGAATGGGTGATGACTCAGACGCGCGATGCTTTTTTCGGGCGCGTATGGGTAACCAGTGACGCAGGTCGGGAGAAATTCGAAACCGACGGGCCCAACTGACCGTTCCCAACTCCAGAAACGTGCAAGCCGTTGTTGTTTTTCTCGCGAGCGCTGGATCTGTCACCGAGCCAGAGATCGCGCGCGGTGCGCTCACCGCCGTAATCGTCGACACCCGAGCAGGCGCGCGCCCGTCTTGACGCCGCGAGCTTCACGCGCTCGCGTCAGAGGCTTAAGGCACCACCCCGGGGCGAGCGACCGAGTCCGCCGACCGCCTCCACCTCGGTTTTTTCCGGGGCACCGAAATGTCCGTCCGGTGCGGCTCGATCGCGGCCCCTATCGCGGCCCACGTCGTAGCGCGCCGGTCGGTTCACGCGCGTAAGGGCCGCGTGGTTCGCACGCACGGCGAGCGTCGCCCCGAGCGCGCCGGGCGACCCGCCACCACCGCCGCCCACCCAGCGCACACCAAGCGCGGCTCCCTCGCCGCGGTCGCGCGGGCCATGGCGGGCAACGCCAGCCCCACCGGCTACTCCGTCGACGGCATGGGCTGCGCCGCCGTCGACGAGCAGCTCCTCGAGCACGAGGGCCACCTGAAGTACCGCTGGGAGAAGTTCATGGAGACGAAGGGACGCATCGAGGAGGCGGAGGGATCCCTCGAGGAGTTCTCCAAGGGGTACCTCAAGTTCGGCTTCAACAAGACCCCGTCCGGCGAGATCACGTACCGCGAGTGGGCGCCCGCCGCGTGCTCCGCGTTCCTCATCGGCGACTTCAACGAGTGGTCCCCGGACTCGCACCCGATGAAGAAGGACGACTTCGGCGTCTGGGAGATCACCCTGCCCGCGGGGACCATCAAGCACGGCACGCGCGTCAAGATCAAGATGCGAAAGTCCGATCAAGGGTGGGTCGACCGCATCCCCGCGTGGATAACCTACGCCACGCAGGAGCCCCAGCTCGGCGCGCACTACGACGGCGTGTACTGGGATCCCCCGGCGGGCGAGAAGTACGTCCGCCAGAACCCCCGGCCGCCCAGACCCGCCGCGTCGCGCATCTACGAGGCTCACGTGGGCATGAGCGGCGAGGATCCCAAGGTTAACACCTACCGCGAGTTCGCCGACGATATCCTGCCCAGGATCAAGGCTGGCGGCTACAACACCGTGCAGCTGATGGCGGTGATGGAGCACGCGTACTACGGCTCTTTCGGCTACCACGTCACCAACCCCTTCGCCGTGTCGTCGCGATGCGGCAACCCCGAGGATCTCAAGTACCTCGTCGACAAGGCTCACGGGATGGGCATCCGATGTCTGCTGGACGTGGTGCACTGCCACGTGTCGTGCAACATCGAGGACGGCATCGCCGGGTACGATTTCGGGCAGCACACCGAGTCGTCCTACTTTGGAACCGGCGACGCGGGGTACCACTGGCTGTGGGACTCCCGTCTCTACAACTACGGCAACTGGGAGGTTCAGAGGTACCTCCTGTCCAACTTGCGGTACTGGGTGGACGAGTACGGGTTTGACGGCTTCCGCTTCGACGGCGTCACCTCCATGCTCTACAACCACCACGGCCTCGAGATGGAGTTCTCAGGCGACTACAAGCAGTACTTCGGGATGGAGACGAACGTCGCCGCGGTCAACTACCTCATGATGGCCAACGATATGCTCCACGAGTGCTACCCCGGCATCGAGGTCATCGCCGAGGACGTCTCGGGGATGCCCACGCTGTGCAGGCCGGTCAAGGAGGGCGGCGTGGGCTTCGACGCGAGGCTCGCGATGGCGATCCCCGACCTGTGGGTCCGAATCCTCAAGTCTTCTCGCGAGGGTAAACTGAAAGACGAGGACTGGAGCATGCACGAGATCATCGCGACGTTGTGCAACCGCCGATACACCGAGAAGTGCATCGGCTATTCCGAGTCGCACGATCAGTCCATCGTCGGCGATAAGACCGTCGCGTTCTGGCTCATGGACGCCGAAATGTACGACGGCATGAGCACGTTCGAGCCCCCGACCGACGTGGTCGCCCGAGGCATGGCACTGCACAAGATGATCCGGATGATCACCATGGCGATTGGCGGCGAGGGGTACCTCAACTTCATGGGGAACGAGTTTGGCCATCCGGAGTGGGTCGACTTCCCGCGCGAGGGCAACAAGTGGAAGCACGACCACTGCAGGCGGCAGTGGACCCTGGCGGACACCGAGCACCTCCGGTACTTTGAGCTCAACAACTTCGACAAGGCTCTGCAGGATCTCGAGGAGAAGTACTCGTTCATGTCGCACGAACACCAGTTTGTGTCGATGGCTTGCGAGGAGCGCAAGGTCATCGTCGCCGAGCGCGGTCCCCTCCTCTTCGTCTTCAACTTCCACCCCACGGAGAGCTACGAGGGCCTCGAGGTTGGCCTCGGCATGCCCGGCAAGTACCGCATCTGCCTCGACACGGACGCGTGGAACTTTGGCGGCGCCGGCCGGGTGGGCCACGACGAGGACCACTTCACCTCCCCCGGGGGACCGAAGACCTTTGTCGGGCCCTACGAACAGGAACCCAGGCCGTGTTCGCTCAAGGTGCTGTCGCCGAGCAGGTCAGCGCAGGTCTTCTACAAGGTTCCCGAGGACGACATCGACATGAGCCTGTCGTCCGCGGGGGAGAACGTTCACAACCTCCGCCAGCCCGGCGGCCTCAGGGTCGAACCCATCGGATCCGTGCCCCCGCCGCGGTCCAACGCCCCTCCCCCGCCGCCGCCCCCGCCGCCCCCGCCCCCTCCCCCGCCGACGCCCGCCTCCAACGCCGTCGGCAGGGCGCAGCGGGACGGGATCATCTACGATCCCGATCAGTGGGACCCGGAGAACGCGTCGCGGGGCCGAGCGGCTCCGAGCCAGTCGGGCTCGTTTGGGTCGAGCCAATCGTTCGGCCACCCGGTGCCCCCGCCGCGGGGCCGGTTCGAGCCCGTCGCCGCCGGTAACAGCGGCTTCGAGGACACGGTGCCGTCCGCCAAGAACATGGCGGCCACCCCCGTCGGCGCACCCACGCACGTCGCGAAGAAGCAGCTGATGCACGATCCGGACCAGTACGACCCCGAGAACGCGGCGCGGGGGAAGTCGCGAGCCGTGGCGGCTGCCCCGAGGCCGGCGAGCAACGGCGCGTCGTCGTCGTCGTCGTCGTACGCGGGATACGGCAAGGCTGCGGCGCCGGTGCGCGTGACGCGCGGCAAGGACGGCGTCATCTACGACCCGGACCAGTACGATCCCAACCCGTGATGAAGAAGAAAAGGGTTTGTCCCAGGGTCATGAGATCGGGTCGGGGGTACACCGCTATTCGGTTCACGCGTGTGGGTGCGCGGGGAGGCCTCTATAGCGACGTTTCGGGGGCGAGTTGAAGGTGCGAGTTGGCGAAAGATCGGAGCCACTCTTTTTATTCCGCGGGGCGCGCGTCTCATCGGACGGCGAGCGCGCCGCGAGCACTACATATCATATCACATCACATCACATCACTCACTCGCTCAACCGTCTATGGGCGGGACCCACGCTCGCTCTCACTTTTTCCACGCGTCGATCCAGGCCTGAGCCTCCTTGGCGCGACCCTCGGGGGTGTCCGCGCCGCCGCCCGACTTTTTCCACGCGTCGATCCATCCCTGCGCCTCCTTGGCCTTGTCCTCGAAGCCCGCGGCGCCCCCGCCCCGAGACCAATCGTCGATCCAGCGCTGCGCATCCGCCGCGTTAGCCGCGGCGTCGGAGGCTCCCGCGGGTGCCGTCGGTGCTGCCGGTTTGGACGCGGGGGCGACCGGCTTGGGCTTTGACGCGGTGTCCGCGGTGAAGTCCTTGTCGGAGGTGGTGGAGAGGAGGAGGCCGGTAGCGACGACGCCGACGAGGATGCCGGTGTTTACGCCGGTGAGATCCTTGGAGGACTTGGTCCCCTCCTTGGGCGGGGGCGGGGTCGCCGCGGGCGGGGGCGGGGGCTTGGGCGCCGCGGGCTTGGGCGCCGGGGGAGGGGTCGGGGTCGCCTTGGGCTTCTGGGCGGGCTTAGCCTTGGGCTCGGGCTTGGGCTTGGGCTCGGGCTTGGGCTTGGGAGGAGCCTTCTTGGCAACCTTCTTGGCCGGGGCCGGGGCCGGGGCGGAGGCGGGCTCCGGCTCGGGCGCGGGCGGGGCGTTCGCCTTGGCCTCGCGCTGCGCCTTCAAGTAGCCGACGTCACCGGGCTCGAGCGCGAGGGCGGGCCGGGAGGCGAGGAGGGCGGCGCCGGCGGCGAGCGCTCCGAAGACGTCGCGGCGCCCGAGCTCGATCGGGCTGCCGGTCGTGGATTCCGCGCGCCGCGACGAGGCCTCGCAGCGGACGACGGATCGCGCGCGAACCGAGGCGCGCGAGCCGGCGCGCGCGGCGGCGGTACGACGCGCGAGGACGGCGTTGGGGGCGGCGACGCAGGACATTCTCTCGACGGGTGCGGCGCCGCGGAGCTGTGGCGCGACGCTTCGATCGATGTTATCTGCGAGTCGCTGAGTTGGCTCCTATTGGCAGGCGACCAAATCGCGTGCCTTGAGATCTTGGGCAAAGATAAAAAGAGAGAGGGGGAATCCGTCGAGCACGGAGTGTGCGCACGCGTGTGTGCGTCCCATTCGGGAAAACACCACCGACCGGGCACGCCTCTGAACGTCCGGACCGAGCGCTCTCCAGAGCGGTCCGACCCGCGGACGCATCCGAACCGAACCCGCGCGTCTAGGAGCTCCCGAATTAACGGAATCGCCGGGAAAAAGGACCACGGCGGGCGCCGCGATGAGGGTTCGCAAACTCCTCCTCAGGGCCGCGGTCCTCCTCGCGGCGATCCTCGCCGCGAACGCTGATGGCCACGAACGAGTCGTTCTTCCCGCGGCGACGCACGCGGATCTCGCCTCCGGCCGCGCGGACGCCACGTTGCGCGCCGCCTTCCTCGGCGCGGACGCCCCGGGCGCGATGCTGGTCCGGGGGATCCCGGGGTACGAAACCGCCAGGATCGACGCCCTCGAGACGCTCGCCTCGTGCGCCCGATCCATGGACGCCGCCGCCATCTCCGACGGCGTCCTCGCGGGCAACGCGAGATGGGACCGGGCGCACGGCGGGAACGGCGAGTTCACCCGACGCACGCTCGCGGCGGAAACCTCGCGGCGAGTTCCGGAGGCCATTGATCAACAGTGCGGGGACGGCGCGAGACGGAAGATGGAGGCGCTGCGGGCCGCCGCGGACGCCGCGGCGAGGGCGGCGCTGCCACGGCTCGACGACTTGCTCGGGCGCGAGGCGTCCCGGGGGTTCTTCGCCGACGCGGTGCGCGCGGACGCGAGCTTGGACCACTTCCACGTCTACCGCAGGAACGGCGCCGCCGGGGTTGAGGCGGCTGGGAGCGACCCGGCCGCCGCTCGGGACGACGACGTATCGTCTTCCGCGCCGCTTCAGCTCGCCGCGAAGGAGCGACCGGGCCTCCGCGGGAAGGGCGAGCACACGGACGTCGGCGTCGCCGTCGTGATGACCCCCGCGCTCCTCGTCGACCCCCGGGGAGACGAAGGGGGATTAAACGAAGCCGACGACGGGGCTTCATCGTCCCGGGGCCTCACCCTCGGCGGCCTCCACCCGATCCTTCCCCGGGACGCCGTGCTCGTGATGCTCGGCGAGGGCGCGCGGGCGTGGTACCCCGACGGCGACGTCGCTCGCGCCATCGCGGTTCCGACGCACGAGATGTCGCTCGACTCCCTCTTACTCGGGCAGCAGAGGGCGTGGTTCGGGCGCATGGTGTTCCCGGCTCCGGAAACTCCGCTGCCGCGAAAGGGGATCAGGTCATCGTCGGACGACGTGGGGGAGGACGTGGACGATGACGTGGAGATGACGTTTGGGGAGTGGCGCGCGCGCGTTGGTGCGGCGTTTGTTGCGGACGGCGACGACGCGAAGGCGGCCGTCCTGGCGGCGGCGGCGTGCGGCGACTTCCTCGGAACTTCTTCGGCTCCGGAGACTTCTTCTCCTTCCGCCTCAAAAATAAGGCGGAGGCGCGTCCTCGCGGATGACGCGTCGTGCGCACTCGGCGAGGTGTACTGTTGGCACGCGTGCGTCCCCGAGCCCCCCGCGGGTTGCGCCGCCGGCACCGTCGCCAAGTGCGTCCAGCCCGGGTCGAACAAGATCTGGCCGGAGAACTTCGGCAGCGGGGGGCACTGCTCCGACTGCGTCGCCTGGTGCGTCGCGGACCAACAATCGAACGCCTCCGGATCGAATTCTGCGCCGTCGTATCCCAACCCCGACGGGTTTTGCAACAGGAACATCGCGCCGATATCCATGTACATGGACGGGTTCGCGGGGTGGAGCGACCCGAACCAACCGTGCGTGGCGTTTCTACACCGCGACGCGGCGCTGACGACGCCCTGGCTGATGGTCTGCGCCCTCGCGTGCACCGTGGCCATGGGAACGAGCGTGGAGTACCTGGCGAGCGTTCGGCGGTGGAGGGTGGCGACGCAGGACGCCGCGATCGCGGGATACGTGGAGTGCGGCGGCTCCGCCGTCACTGCGGCCAGGGTTATCCGCGCGCAGATTTTGTTCCTGTACCTGGTGCAGGTGGCGGCCGGGTACCTGCTGATGCTCATCTCCATGACGTACCACGCGGTGCTGTTCGCGGGGGTGGTGGGCGGGTTAGTCATGGGGCACGCGATGTTCAACGTGTCCGCTCCGGTTGTCGCCGGGGGAGCGTCCGCGTGCTGTCAGCACGTCGCCACGCCGTCGCTGGCGTGCACGGGGGGCGCGGCGAAGGACGGGGACGGCGACGCGTCGATATCCTCGATAGACTCGGGCGACGCCGTCGAGGTGGACGTGATGAACGGGCACGTGCACGGGGACAAGGCGGCGGCGAGGGTGTGACGAGACTCGGAGGGCAAACCAACGCGAGGGCGAACAAAGGCGATTTAACTAACGCGAGGTTTAACGCCGGGTTTATCGTCCATCGTAACGCTCGCTCCGATGAATCTCACGCGTGTCACGTTCCCGTCTTTTATTTCCCACACATTCGCGCGGTAGGCAGCCGTCTACGGGAGCCCGAGAGCCTCGGCGACGAAGGGCGCGACGTCGCCGCCGCCGATTTTCCCGAAGAGATCGTAGAGCGCCCCGCGTTCCGTCGCGTTGAGCCTCGGCTCCAACCCCACCGCGCACATCTCAAACTCCGCACTCCCAACCTCCGGCGTGAACACCGTCAGCACCCCGATGATCTTGTCCAGCGTCATCATCGCGGCGCCCTGGTCGTCCTGTCGAAGCTCCGCGCCGGCTTGGAGCAGCTCGGCTCGCGTTCGAGCGGCGACGGCGGCGGCGACGAGCCGCCCGGCTTTCCCGGGGCGGATCCCCACGTCGTCGGCGATGCCCGTGAGAAACTTCGTGGGCACCCCGATGACGCCCGTGCTGCTCCGCCTGGCCGCCGCGTCGATCGCGAACTCTACCGCGGACTTGTAGATGCCCACCCTGGCGCTCTCCGGCTTGACGCGATCCGCGACGGAGGCTCTGGCCTCGGCGCACGCGTCTCGCAGCGCCGCGAGGTCGCCCTCGTTGTACTGCAAGCCGCTGACGCGCTTGTTGCTGAGCGCCGCGTACACCGCGCGCGCCGCGAGCAGCCTCTGCTCCCTCTGCGACTCCGGGCAGTACCCCGGCGACGGCGGGTCCCACCACCTCGGCTCGGCCGCGTCCTCCGCCGCTTTGGCTTCCCTTCGCTCCTTCGCCTCCTTCGCCTTGCGCTCGTTCGCGGCGCGCTCGGAGAGCCCGCCGCTGTACGTCGGCTCGGCCAACGAGTCCATCGCGCCGCCAAAGTTGCGCCGAGTGGCAGTGCGGTACTTGTCCTCGACCCAGATCTCCCGGCCTCCCAGAGTGCGATCCTTGACCCATCGCCCCGGCCCCGAGCCCGGGGGCGGTTTCCGCCTCGAACCGCCAAAGCCCGGGAGGGACGGAAGTCGCAGGGCGCCGCCGCCGGCGCCGCCGCCCGGGCGGATGATCCCGAACACCCTCCCGAGCGCGTACACCACGCCGAGGGTCACGCCCCACCCGACGAGTGAGGAGATCCACGGCGGAGGGCCGTAATACCCGTAGCCCGCCCGGTCTCGGAACCCAACCCCCGGGGATTGGTACCCCGCTCGGAAGGTGGGAGCCCTGGAGTTGCCCTCGCCGTAGTTGGTCAAGCCGGACACCGTCTTGTCCACCTTCTTCTTGAGCTTCTTCATCGCCCGTTTGTGCGCGCGCTTGACCCGAGCGACGACGCCGGTCGCGGCCTTGCCGGTGTTCTTGAAGTCCACAGTCACCGCGCCGTCGTCCACCTTGACGAGCGCATCGCGCGTCTCCTCCCTGCGCATGTCGCGGTACGCGGCGTCGCGGGCGCGCTCCCGGGCGTCCTCCTTGTCGCGGAGCTTGCTGCGGGAGTGGCGGCCGTTCGCGGTCACGACGACGCAGCGCCGGCGGGGAACGGTCGCGCGCGGCGGGGCGCCGACACCGCCGCGGCGCGACGCGATGAGCCCGGCCCGCCCGTCGGTGACGCGTCGGGTGTCGCGCCAGGAGAGCGGCGGTATCCGCGCGAGGGGCGCGGCGATCTGGGTGATCGTGCTCGACGCCGTGATCATCGCGACGACGACGAAGGGTCGAGGACGCGGGCGCTGAGCGCGGCCCGCTGTGCGGCGTCGAGGGAAAAAAACCCTCTTCACACAGTCATCGGGTCGGGCCAGGCGCCGAGCCACGAGTTTCGTTTTCCGCGTAATTGGGCTTGGGAAATAACCCTATCGTATGTGTATACAGTGTAAATCGAGGAGTCGGCTACTGAAATAATTCCTATGCGAGTCAGTTTGGATCGACTCATCTAATCTTAGCTAGAATCATCCGTTATTTTCCCGGCAGAGGTGACCGTTGCCTCGCTCGGCTCGTCTCCTTTAAAGCGCTGACATCGCGCGTGGCGAGGCACTCCACTCGGCTCTGGCGGCGTCCGCGCACGCAGCGAGGCACGCGCAACGCGTTATACGAGCCGATGCAACAGGCCGGATCCTATCCGCCCCAGGCGCCAGCGGCGGCCCCGGCCCCCGGCGCGCAGCAGACTGCCGAGTACCAAACGACCACGACGCATCCCGCGCCCGCGCCGGCGCCCGCGGTCACCCCCCCGCGCGTGCCGCCGGCCATCCCCGGATCGCCGTCCATGCGGCGCTCGTGGGGTCCCAACACACCGGGCGCGCAGTCCACGCGCGCGCCCGACGCCGCCGCGCCCGCCGGTAACCCCGGCACGCACGCGGTCGCCGCCCAGGAGGGCATGGGAGCAGCCTTCCACTTCAATCCGGCGACGGGGATGCTCGAGAACCCCGGCGGCAGCGGCGGCGAGGCCATGTCGAAGTCCCGGTTCGTCGAGTCCTCATCCACGGGGGGATTTCGTAGGGTGGGAGCAGGGCCCGGCGGCGGCGGCGACGACGACGCGTCGGGAATCCAGCGAAGCGTCGCGCAGAGAGCTTTGGACTCGCAGGGCGACCTCACCATGCGAGCCGTCGCGGTAGCCGTCCAGTCCGTCGTCGTCTGGCTCGGGTTCATGACCCAGGGACTCCTCGCGGGCTTCGGCGTCCTCCACGTCTTCATGACCTACTACATGGACGACGCCCAGACGGACGGCTTCCTCCACTATTACTCCCCCATCGCGGTTCCCGCGCAGCGATGCTTCGTGACGCTCTCGGCGTTGGCGCTCATCACCGCGGTGGACAAGTACGCGCGAGACTCTCTCTCCGGGTTCATGCTCCAAGGCTTCACCCTGCAGAAGGTGGACGCCCTCGCCGTGCTCTCCTTCTTCCTGTGCTTCGTGCTCAGCGTGGTTTGCGTCCCGTTCGAGGACAGGGTGTTCTACGCCAACAAGCGGGTGCCGTCGTGGTGGGAGTACGAGAGCGCGACGTCTTCGTTCAAATCGAGCGTCGCGACGTACATGGGGACCAACTTCGCGCGGTGCTTCTTCGCGCTGCTGGGCTGGGCGTGCGTGTGCTACACGAACACCCCGCAGGTCATCGACGTGCTCGATCGCGCAGAGGAGATGAAAAACGCGCCCAGGCGGGGACGGGGGGGCGGGTTTGGCGTCGTCGAAGGCCAAACGGCGCGAAGGAACGGCGGCGGGGACGGGGCGAAGGAGGGCGGGACCCTGCAGCTCGGGTGGAGAGACGGGAACGCGGGCGGGGGGAACGGCGGGGGCGCCGGCCGGCGGCAGCGCATGGACGGCTACGGGCGATAGGTCGCGATGGACCGGGTTCCGCGGGATGGATTGAAATTGTAACGAGGCGTCGGTACAATTGTAACGAAGCGTCGTCAGTACCTCGAGCCGAACACGCCGGCCCACGCGCGTCGCACGGCGCCGCCCACGCCGTGGTCCTCCCCGCGCTCCCTGTCCAGAAGTCTGAACGCCGCGGTGAACAACGCCGCCGCGGGGGGTAACGGCGCGCCGCGTCGCCTACCCCTCTCACTCAAAGATGACCCCTCGCTCGACCCCTCGCCCCTTCGCTTGAACCCTAAGCCCCTCTCGAAGTCCTCCACGAACTCGTCGAACACGTGCCTCTGTTGAGGCGGTTCGCGTCCACCCCCCCGCGACGGTTCCAATCGCCGCGACGGTTCGCGTTCCCCCGGTAACGGCTCGTCCCCTCTGTTTGGGGCACCCGGGGGAAGTTCAAAGTACCAGCCGCCCGCGTCGTGGTCGTCGCTTCGCGGCGCGAAGAGCCAGAGGTCGCTCGGGGGAACCCACGCCCTCGTTCCCCTCCCGACGCACACCCCGGTGATCGCGTCGAACCAGTGCAGGTGGGTGACCCCCGGGGTGGCGTGCGCGACGACCACGTGCCTCGGCGCCCCGTCGGCGTCAAAAACCGTGGCCCTGTCGAAGGAACCGCGTAGGCCGGAGATGGTGAACGCCTCGCCGCGAGCGCCCCTCGAGGCGTACGCGTCTTCGTCCGATGTAGTACCGTCTCCTGCGACCGCCGTCCCCGCGCGAGGGTGCCCGCCCCAGTTGTTCACGTCCGCCCTGAGTAGCGAAGCCTCCTTCTTTTCGTTCTCCGCGTTCTCGTTCTCCGCGGTCGGTCCCCTCGCGTCGAAAACCGTCACGTCGCCGCCCCTCCTCCGCCGCGTCGCGGTCGCCACGATCCTCCCGCCCACCACGAGCTCCAGCCTCGCGTCCACGCCGTCGTTCCCCTCTTCCCCCTCCTTCTTTTCCTCCTTCTCGGCCTCCTCCTTGGCGAAGGCGTCGAGCTCCCCCTTCGTCGTCGTCGCCGGCTCTTCGACGTCGCCCTCGAGCATGCGCCGGCCCTCGCCGCGTCCAGCTGTGATCTCCGCGTCGACGCGTTCCCTCACCGCAGCCAGTAGCGTCCGCCCCGCCACCACGTGCATCAGGTCCACCCCGCGCGTCGCCGTGACCTTCGCCGCGCGCTCCTCCGCCTCGAAGTACCTCGGGAACGCCGCGCCGGATTCCACCTCGGCGACGTCCAGCTGTGTCCCGCCGTGGATGACGTGCGCCAGCGCGGCGTGCAGCTCGTCGCGCAGCCGCCATCGCGGCACCAGGGCGTCGATGGACGCGGCGTAGGTGCGGAAGGTCTCGGATTCATCGAAGGGCGACTGACGACGCGGCGAGGACGACGAGGACGACGAGGACGACGCGTCGCGACCGCCTCCCCACGATGACGCGTCACCGGTGAAAGCCCCGGCGCGTCGCGTGGCGTCGTACGCGGCGCGCCGACGCGAGCACGAGAGTATCTCGTACGCGGCGACCACGCGGACGAAAGCGTCGACGGCCGCGTCGTCGTTCGCGGCGTCCGGGTGAAGGGCCCTGGCCCTGGACCTGAATGCGTGTTTGATCTCCGCTCGGGTCGCCTTCGGGTCGTCGAGGCCGAGGAGGGAGTAGAGGCACGCCCCGGGGTCGTCACGAAGGAACGAAGAGGACGAGGACTCGCGCCAGGGAAGGCGGTGAGCGCGGGGGGTCCGCCATTGGCGACCCGCCAGCGCCCACCAGCGCATGGCTCGTCTGAGGGAGATCGCGAGTCGGCACGATGTTACGAAGGTATGTGATGATGCCACCCAGACTGACCGCCAAACTGGACCCAATTCAGTCGACGACGCCACAACGCCCCGCCCGGGTGCCCCGCGGGCGAGACCCAGATGTCGCGATACGCGTCGCCCGGGTACAGTGCCGCAGAGCTCACCGCCGCGGTGCGAGAGCGCGGGCGAGAGGCGGTGCATTGGCTCATGGCGGGAGAGGACGCGGGTCCGCCCCCGGGACTCATCGTGGACCCCCTCTCCGGAAACTACGCGGCGTCTCCCTCCGCGCTCGCCGCGGCGCGCGCCAGGCGCACGGGCGACGGCACCGGCGAGCTGCACCCGCCGTCCAGCGCCGCGAAGGAGGCGCTCAGCTCGCGAGTCAAGCAGCAGCAGCGGCTGAGGGGCGCGGTGACCAAGATCGGCGCCGCGAGCGCGCTCGCCAATTCCAATTCCACGCCCACCCCCGCGAGGACGCCCACACCCGCGAGGACGCCCGTCCCCTCCCCTCACGGCAGACCCGCATCGCGACGCGAGGTCACGCCGCCGAAACCCCCGCGGTTCGGGTCACCGTCGCGAGCGGCGGCGGCGGCGGCGAGCCGTTCGACGCATCCGCCGGCGGGAAGGCGGACTCCGGCGGGAAGCTCGACCCCGAAGTCCACCTCGGGCAGAAGGAGCATCAGGGACGACCCGCCGTCGCCCGCGTTCAGGCCGACGCCGACGCCGACGCGCTCGTCGCGGCTCGGGCGGGACGGTGGCGTGGACCACACTCATCATTCACCTCGTTCACCCGTACAATACAACGCCGCCCTCATCGACGAGCTCGAGCGGAGCCGCGAGGAGGAAGCCGAGCGCTCACGGCGCGCGAGGATGGCGGAGATCACGAGAGCCGCGGGTGAGGCGACGGCGGTGGCCACGGCCGCCGCCGCCGTCGCCGGCGCCACCGCCGTGGCGAGCGCCGTGCGTAGGCAGCTTCAACAGCGGCGGGACCTGCCGAGGGCGCCGTCGCAGACGCCTCTGAGTTACCCGGACCCGCCCACCGTGCAGCAAACGACGACGACGCGGTCGGTGAACACGGAGATTGTCGTCGAGCGCGTGTCGCCGCCGAGCGCGACGGCGGGCGGCCCGACCGCGTCGTCGTACTTGAGGTCGGGGGATCGAATCCCGACGTCGCTGGACCCTCGAGAGCCGGACCCTCCTTCTCCCTCGTTCCACCCTCGCGGTTTCGTTCCCGACAGGAGAGACGCCGAGGCTACGGTGATGCGCACAGCGATTAAGCTCGAGAAGGAGCGCCGGAAACTTCGAGAGGAACGCGAGATTTTCCAGAAGCGACAGTGGGATCTCGACGCGAGGGAGCTGGGGCTGAAGCAGAGGGAGGCGCGGTGCGCCGAGGCGATCGAGCTGTACCAAATCCGCGAGGACCGCGCGGGCGAGCACATATCCGCGTCGAACGCGGCGCTCCTGCGAGAGTCGGAGGATGCGAGACGAGACCTGGAGGGACTCAAGAACGCCGCGATCGAGGCCGAGGAGCGCGCGCGACGCGCCGAGGCGAGGCTTCGCATGATCGAGGAGGACGCGACACGTAAGCGGGACGAGTTGGAGTCTTTGCGAGCCAAAGCCCGGGCGAGGGCGGCTAACGACGCGAGAAGGATCGAACAGGAGCCAGAGTGGGAGCGAGCGTCGTTGGCGTTGAACAGGGAGACGAAGCTTCGCGAACTCCTCGCCGAGACGTTCGGGGTGGTCGGGGACGTCAACCGCGCGCTGGAGCACGGCTTCGCGCGATGCGGCGCGCTGGCGGAGGGGGTGCTGGCGCGCGTCGGGGCGGTGGCGGACGCGACGGAGGCGGCGCCGGCACCAGCTGGCGGAACGCGCGAGGTTCATCATCATCTGCGCGGCGTCGCTCGCGAGCTCAGGGCGGAGAGCGCGAGGTTCGAGGCGGCGTGGTCGGAGCTGCACAAGGCGTACCGGCGGGGTAGGCGGGAGGTGGACCGGCACGCGGCGACGATCGAGATGGAGTCCGGGATGTCGCTGGACGACCGTCCCGGGTACTACTAGCGTCGAAGCGTTCGTCTACAACTTTTAGCTAATTAAGATTAAGATTAGTCGCCGCGTCGAGGAGGGTTCGTCACCACGGGCACGGTTTGAGACCGTTGCCGTAGTTGCCGTGGATGAACGACCCGGTGGTTTCCATCGTGAGCGCGTCGATCGCCTGCACCACCCCCGCGACGCCCGGTTCGACCGGCCGAAAGTACTTCTGCTTGCTCTTGGGCGCTTGGCGAAGATTTCCAAAGTTGGTCTGCAGCATCCCGGGGTGGATGAGTCCCACCGCGATTCCCTTCTCCTTGAGGTCGCACGCCATGGTGACCCCCGCCATGTTCACCGCGGCTTTGCTCACGCGATATTGGAGGAACCCGCCGCTGCCGTTGTCCCCGCACGAGCCCATGAGCGACGAGACGATCGCGATCTTCCCGCCCGGCGCCTTCACGGAGGACTCGAGAGCCTTGGACACCCGGACCACGCCCACGACGTTCACCTCGAACGCGCGCGACATCGCGCCGACGTCGAGGTTGGCGCCGAAGGTCTGCTGCGCCACCTGCTCGTCCCACGTGTGCCCGGGCGCCGCGCCCAGACCGCCCGCGTTGTTCACCAGCACGTCCACGCGCACCGATCGTTCCGCGAGGTACGCGCGCAGCGTCTCGCAACCGGCGTCGGTGCACACGTCGACGCCGGTGACGACGCCCCCCTTGACGCCCACCGCTTCGAGCTCGGGGGAGGAGTTGCGGCAGGCGGCGTACACGACGTCGCCCCTGGCGGTGAGCTGCCGGCAGAGCTCGAGGCCGATGCCGGAGTTGCAGCCCGTAATCACGACGTGGGCCATCGTGCGGGTGAGTTGTGGCTCCGTTTCGGGTGGGTGGGCGATGGGAGCGCCCTTGGAGAGTTATAAACCCTCGAAAGTTGTCACATGCAACCCTCATTCTTCCAAGGAGAAAAAGACGCGCCTGGGTAGCACTAGACTAAAAAACCCGAAGCTCAAATAATCTGGTGAGCGATCTTCAATGCGCCCTTGGCGAGTTATAAACCCTCGAAAGTTGTCACATGCAACCCTCATTCTTCAGAAAAAGAATCTTTTAACGGCGTCGTCAAAACCGAAGGTGAATTCTGTAGAGCTATCCGTTCGCGCAACTTAACCCTGTAAGTCGGTTAAACTTTATGCGTGCAATTTCCGCCTATGGGAAATCAGTTAGCGCATATTATCGAAGAAACTTCGATAAATGTAGAACCGAAAAAGAAATCTACAGATGAGTCATGAGTCATGAAAAGACCAGTTCGCGGTAGAACACATGTAGAACTTTCTTCCAAAAAACCGAGACAAACGAACGAGTCACAGACCTAAGCGTTGCGGTGCAGAACACACTCGCCGGGGCGCCCGGGAGTTGCCGCGACGGTCCAAAAGAGACCGGGTGTACCATCACCACCTCCGTCGGCTCTGCGTGAGCCTCGTCGGCGGCGTCATGACCTCCGCGGCGCGTGGCGCGCGGAGTCCCCGGATGTCGAACGGGGAGGCATTTTTCCTTCACCGCGTTGGGCCCAACTTCGGCGGGGCGCGGGTCAGGGGCCGCGGCGCGATACCTTCGAGGGACGCGCTCCCTCCCAGCGTCCACCTGTTGTCCCTCCCCGCGATTTACACCGGCGGCGACGGGTGCGACCCGGCGGAGGAGCACGAGGTGGTGCTCTCCCTGCCGCTCGCCAGCTGGCGGATGGGCGCGAGCGTGTCATGCGAGATCGGGGGCGAGAGGTTGGAGTGCCGCGCGCTCCGCGCGGGGCGCGAGCGCGGGCGCGGGCGCATCGTCGTTTCGGTCGCCGTGCGTCCACCGCCGGGTACCGAGGGCGTCGCCTTCTTCGAACCCGCGGGCGTCGCGCCGCCCCGGGGTTACGACTCGGTCATCGCGGCGCCCGTCATCCTCTGCGCCGAGCGCGCGGTGTGCGCCGCGGTGAACCGAGAGTTCCACTCGGCGGAGAAGGCCGACGCGCTCTCCTCGGACCACCCCGATCGTTTCGCGGCGTACCACAGGGACGATGCCATCGCCTTCCTCGGCGCCGCCCTCGTTCGCGAACCCGAGCGACGACCCGTGGACCCCGCCGCGGCGGACGTCCTACGCCGGTGGGCGTGCGGGTTGCCCTCGTCAATCTCGTCACTCGACGAATTCGCGCCAGCTGTGCACGACTCCCCGTGCTCGGACGACGCCTTCGACGACCGGGGTTCCGCCGACAGCGCGGGGGGATCCACCACCACGAACGACGACTCCCACTTCCACTCCCGCGGGTCCCCCAGGGTACCCGTCGACGCGCTCGCGGCGAGGATCCTGCGCAACGTTCCGTTTGCCACAAACTTAGACGCCGCATCCGTCCTCGTCGCCGCGGCTCGAACGGGAAGGGCGTCGACCGTCAAGGTGGCGCTCGACGCGTGTCAGCGGCTCGTGGACGCGAGCGTTACGACGAGCGTTACGACGCGACGACGTGGGGGTGAGTCACCGGGCGGAGGACCACGCTCGGGCGTGTGGCGAGCGGACCACCCCGGGTTGGCGGTGATTCCGGTATCGAACCCTCGGGGCGGGGAGCCGGAGACGGCGCTTCACGTCGCGGCGACGCTCGACGACGCCGCGGTGGCGTGCGCGCTGCTCGCTGACCCGATCGCCGCCAAGCCGTACACGTGGAGCACCTGCCGGTTGCCGGGTGGCGGGCCGGATGGGGGGGGGGCGGGTCCGACCCCGGCGGAGTTGGCGGCGATGACGGCTCGAAATCGGAGTCGGTTCGACATTGGCGAGCGCCATCCGTCGACGCGCGTGGAGAAGGTGCTCGCGGACGCCGCGGCGCTCGTGGTGAAGCGGTTGAAGCACGCGGACGCGCTCTTGGGCCCGAACGCGTCCATCGCGGAGCTCGCGGCCGAGGCGCGGCGGCGGCATCTCGCCTTTGTCGATCCGCATCGCGACGCGCTCGGCTGGGGCTCATCCGGGGAGAGCGACGTCGAGGATTTGAACGATGAATCCTCCTCCGCCGCCGCTCGAAGCTCGCGCTCGAGAACCTCCCTCGGGTCCTCGCTCGGGTCCATCGAGCGCGACCACGAGCGCGACGCGGTGGTGTTCGCCAAGCTGGACGATCCGAACGGTATATCGCACCTCGTCGACACCTTCGTTCGCGGCAAGAGGGACCCATCGGTTGACGCCGCGCTCGCCGCGAGGCTGCGGCGGATGCGACACGAGGCTCGGGGCGGCTCGGCTCGGTCCGGTTTGCGCTTGATGACCGCCACGGGGGTTAGGGACAAGGACGGCGCCCTCTTCGCGTCGCAGAACGGGCGTTACAACGAGCGTTACTTCTGGACGATGACGAAGCGTTGGCTGGCGTGTTGCGTCCCGGACGGCGAGACGTCGTCGCTCGCGCCCGATTTCTGGTCGCCGACGTCTGGAGAGGACCGTTCGCACCGTTCGTTCGCGAAGCGTTTTGCGAAACGCCATCATCACGAACATCAGTCGCGAAATCGCGAAGATTCTGACGAGACGGCGATGCGACGCCGGCTGGGAACGCTCGCGGCGTCGCCCGTCACGGACGTCGCGCTCGCCATCCTCACGGTCATTGCGGAGGTTGTCGCCGTGCTGAGGGCCAACTCGTGGCGGCTGTCGGGGATGCTTTCGCACTACGGGGCGGCGATCGCGGACCCGGTCTCCGGCACCGCCGTGCTCCTGAGCCACCTCGCGTTGCTCGCGGTGACGATGTGGGGAGTGATTCACGTGTTTGTCCTCGGCGATCGGCGCGGGACGTGGTATCGGCGAAGGGAGACGTTCGTGTGCTTGTTTCGAATCGTGAACCCGATGGCGATGCGTTTGATGGTCCACTCGGCGGCGACGGTGGCGCGACCGCCGCTCTTCCTGTGCGATCCGTGGTGGGGCGCGAGGATGCACGTGGCCACGATGGTGGGCGCGGAGATATTCCGCGTGCGGTACGAGAGACTCGTCGTCCTTGAGGTTGCCCACGCAATCGCCTCGGGGATGTACGACCACATCTCTCCCAAGTCTCTGTGCGTCGGTCCGACGGCTGCGGTTGAGCGCGACTTGCTCACCGTGTTTCGCGTCGTCGGGCTCATCGTCCCGCTCGTGATGTGGACGTACGCGAGGGAGGCGCAGTTCCGACGGTTCCCGAAGGTTTGGGACAAGGTGGTGAAGAAGATGGTCTGACCCGCCGCCGGTTGCCCCGTGTATAAATTGTGAAATGATGAAAGTGTCAAATATTTCCGCTCGTCCACGTGTCGCGGCAGGAAGGCCCGCGCGACGCTCGTCATGTCCGCCGCCGCCGCGTGCCAGTCGCTCGCTCGCGTGGTGCGTCATCGCGACACGCCGTCGTCGCGCGCGCGTCCCTCGCGTCCCGTCCCTCCCGCCCTCTTCCGTCCCCCGCCGACGACTCGACGCCCCGACGGACCTTATCTGACGATGCGCACGTGTCTCCCGCCACCGACTCCGCTCCGCAGGCGCCCGCGCTTCGCCCGCGCGCGAGCGTCGCTCGCCGCGGGGTCCGCCCGCAGAATTTCTTCACCGTCCGCGCCGCCGCCCCTCCGTGCGAGTGCGAGATCGAGGGCGAGACGCGCGTCGCCAAGGTGAACGGCAAAGACGTCTCCGCAGCCGCGCTCCGCGGTGTGTCCGTCATGGACCGCCGCGGTGGGACGACCAACCTCGGCGAGCAGATCGGAGATAAGGGCGTGCTCGTCCTGCTCCGCCACCTCGGATGACCCTTCTGCTGGACCTACGCCAACGCGTGGGTCCCGGAGATCCCCAGGCTAAGCTCCAAAGGCGTGTCCGTCACCTTCGTATCCATCGGAGACGGCGAAAAGCTGACAAAGTTTTTGGAGCTCAATCCCGACCTCCCGAAGGACCGGTGCTTCGTGGACGAGTCGAGAACCTTCGACGTCTACGAGGCCGCGGGCTTCGGCAAGATCGGAGACACCAAACCCGCCGACATCAACATCAAGCCCCCGGGCTTCTCCTTCGGCCAGTGGTTCTCGTACCTCTCCAACGTCGCCGCCCTCGCGCCCATTCGTAAGGACGAGCCCCTTCGAGGGCCGCCCGAGGGGGTGCTGAGGCTCGGAGGCACCTTCGTGCTGGACGGCGGGGACGTCGTGTACGCGCACAGCGAGGAGTTGCCGGGGACGTCGCCGGAGGTAAAGGACGTCCTCGCAGACGCGAAACTCGCGTAGGTGGGAGGAGAGACGGCTTCGGGTGAGAGGACTGACGGGACAAGCGCGACGCAGCTGTACGAAAAGCGACACAGCTGTCGGCGCGTCGTCCGTCGTTAATAAGTTTCGAACGATGTGAAGCGCCGGCGGGCACGACCGAACGACGGTTCCGCCGGCGTCGATGCACTTGGCGCGGGGCGATGCGAACGAAGATCAATCTCCGACACGGCCTGGGGAGTTCGCACCCGCGGCTGGTTCAAACCGACGACGACGACGACGCCGGGATTTTTTGTTAAAAGTCTCAACCCAACGTCCAACGCGACGACGCGTGTCGCGATCCTACCGCACCGCGCCCTTGTTCCGCGCCCTCGACTCCCTCGCCTCCTCCCCCGCGTCGGAATCCCCATCGCCCGCCTTCTCGTCCTCGTCCTCGCCCTCCGCCGCCGCCGTCGTCTCCTGCGTTCGCCTGAGGAGCTTGAGCGATTTTCTCAACCTGGCGCTCTCCCGCTCCAGCTCCACCGCGCTTGCCTCCACCACCCCGAGCGCCCTCACTCCCACCGCGAAGCCGTCCCCGTCGCTCTGCGAGACGCTCACGCCCCTCGCGTTGCTCCCCGCGGCGGCCACCACGACGCAGACGCTCGCGCCGCTCTCCCTCATCGCCCGCCGAGCCTCCCACAAACTCGAACCGCTCGCCACCGCGGGGACGGAAAAGTCACACGCATCCGCCGCGACCACGGGGCCCAAACCACCCGAATCGTCCTTGGCTCGCCCGTCCGCTCCTCGCTTGGCGGCCGCCCTCCTGCGCATGACGTCCAGCGCGCCCCGGAGCGACGCCGCGGTGGCGATACCCACGAAGGTTCCGCTCGCCGGGTCAACCACGACGGCGCAGCACGACACGGAGCCGTTGGACCGGTCGCGAGCGTTCATCGCGGAATCCCGGGCTTCCGTCGCCGCGTCAGCCGCCGACGCCAGCGCGCTGACCCTCGGGACGTCGCGCCTCAGGACGTCGGCGACGCGCAGGGAGCGGAGCGCCTCCTCGTCGGCGGCGTCCAGGGCGTCACCTTCGCGGGTTTCGTCCGGGTTTCGTATCTCGCAGAGGCCGATGTCCTCGTCCTCCTCGGCGCACTCGACGTCGTCCTCCTCCTCCTCCGCCGCGGCTCTCTCGAGCGCCGCCTCTCTGCTCACCCTGTCGAGCTCGTCCTCGTCGAAGGAGCGGTTCAGGGAGTCCAGCGCGCTCTTCGTTCCCGCCGCGGCGGACGCGGACCACATGCTCATCTTTCTCTCCGCCGCCGACGCCACGAGCGAGCTGACGCCCACGGTGCCCATCAGCGGCACGATGATGCGGTAATCGTGCGTGAGCTCGAAGAGCAGGAGGATCGCCGTCAGCGGAACCCTGCATATTCCTGCCAGTACACCCGCCATTCCCACCAAGGCGTACGCCTGAGGCGCCGCCACGGGCACACCCGCGAGCGCTAAAGGTACCAGCGCGGCGCCGTACGCGGACCCCAGCGCGGCGCCCATAAACAGACTCGGCGCGTACACGCCGCCAACCAAACCGCTCTGCCTGCACAGCGCCGTGGACGCGATCTTCACCAGCACCAGCTCCAGCAGCAAATCGGGGGGGTACGGCAGCCGAAACGCGCTCCCCTCGGCGTTTAAGATGGAGTTGACGTTGTCGAACCCCTGGTAGGTAACCTCCGGAAAGTACAACGCGACGAGGCCGAAGACGAAGCCGCCGAGGGGCGCGTGCCACTCGCGCGGGACCCCGCCCCACCGGGACCCGCCCGCCCCCCCATCCCCCCGCTCGAGCGCGTTGAACGCGTTGCCCAGCGCGCTGCTCGACGCCCTGAACGCCACCGCGGTGGCTCCGCACAGGAACCCCAGGGGCAGGTACAGCGGAAGCTCCGCCGCGGCTCGAATATCAAACGCGGGGACGACAAACGCAGGGGTGTCTCCGAGGATCTGGTTGGACACCACCGCCGCGAGCACCGACGCGAGGATGACGGACTCGGTGGTCAGCGGGCCGAACCCGGTGCTGCCGCCGCCGCCCCTCGTGGGAAGCGACCCGCGCGACGCCGCCGGTTGCAGGATGCTCTCAAAGGCGAAGAACAAGCCGGCGATCGGCGCGCCGAAACCCGCGCTGATGCCCGCGGCGGACCCGGCGGCGATCAGACCGAGCCTCTGCGCCGTCTTCGCGCTCGACGTCACGTTCGCGAGCTCGCTCACGCCCCCGGCGACGGACGCGCCGATCTCGACGGACGGCCCCTCGGGTCCCAGGGACGCGCCCGAGCCGAGGGTGACGACGGCTGCGGCCGCCTTGAGCACGGGCTTGGCCGCGCGCCGAGCCCATCCGTCGATGGGGGCACCCTCGGCATCCGACGCGTCATCGTCCGCACCCTCGGCGTCTGTTGACGCGTCATCCTCGTCCGCCTCATCCTCATCCTCATCGTCTTCTCTCGCTCGATCCGATCGGAGTCCTCGCCATCGGGGCGCCCGGGGCACCTCCTCGCCCTCGAATCCTCCGCACGCGAATCTCATGCCGGTGACGAGGAACCCCGCGGCGGTTGGCGCGGCGACGGCGGCGAAGGCCTGGAAGAGGGTGTCCGCCGCGGGCCCCGCCTGTCGCTCGCCCTCCAGCTGGAACCTCGACGGATCGAGGTTGGTGGCGACGAACACGAGGTCGTGCGTGGCGTGCTCGGCGACGTTGAACAGCGCGACGCCGAGCCCGGTGGCGAGGCCGATGGCGCACGCGACGATGAGCTTGCTGGTGTCGTCCTCGTCGGCGTCGCCGTCCGCCTCGTCGCTCGCGGATGCCGCGCGCGAGATCACGGCGGTGCGACCGGGCGATGCGACCGTCCTCGCGCCCGAGGCGAGGACGCGCGCGGGCACCATGGATCCGCCCGGGCGGTGGCGCACGGACGACGCGCGAGGCTTCGGAATCCTCGTCGTCACCGCAGAGACGACGCGAGTCGCCCGTGCGGACGCCCAGGGGCGGAGACGCGGCCTTCTCGGCGGTGCCGCGGAACCCGCGAGGGGCGAGCGCGCCGTGATGACGAGCGTCCCCATCTCGCTCACGCGCCCGGCGCCTCCAGGCGCGTCGCCTCCACGCGCCTCTGTTGTGGCTGGAGATAAGAACGGCGGGCTCGGGATCCAATTTTTACCGTAGCATTTGTCATGTTTACTAAACACAATATACCATCACACACTACTGTTTACTCACTCGTGTTACGTCCGTGTTTCCGTATTTGGCTTAAATTTGCGCGCCATGACCGCAGCTTCACGCGACGGATCATCATCCCAACTCTTCGCAGGTGGCATCTCCCGCGCAAAAGCCGACCCGAGACGCGACCGGCGCGCACCAGATGTCGGCGGCTCAGGTGCGCCACGGGCTTCGGCGGCTCCTCAGGGTCGCGCGACGGCTCGATGGCGACCGCGCCATGCTCCGCGCGCTGCTCCCCGTCGCCGGCGCGCACCTTCCCTCCCTGCCCGGCGGCGAGGAGGAGGAACGCGACGACACCGTGCGCGGCGTCGTCATGCGGGCGGTGAGGGAGGCGGGGGGGGTCGCCGCTGCCAGACCCGAGGGAGTGCGGGCGATGTCCCGCAACGCCGCCGCGCTCGAGGCGGTCATCGCGCGCGCGGACCTCGCCACCGCGGCGGAGAGGGTTTTCCTGGAGTCCGAGTCCGCGCAAGGAGAGACGCAGCACGTCGCCACGTCGAATTCCTCGCCCGTCAGATTTGGCTCCATCGACGCGTCCGGCGACGAGCGGTGCGCGCGACTTCGAAGCTGGCGGCACCTCAAGGACGTCCTCCGCGAGCACCCCGAGGTCGCCCATCGCATCGCGCGGCATCGGCGGCGGCCCGGTCGGACGGACGGGGCACGGGAGGCCGCGCATTCGGACGACGCGATGCGCGCGGTCCGAGCCGCGGTGGACTCTACTCTCGCCGGCGCCTCCTCCGAGAGCGCCCTCCTCGCGGAGGAGCCGCCCGGCGGCGACGGCGACCCGAGCGCGGCGTGGCTCAGGCGCGTGAGCTGGGAGACGCTCGTGGCGCGGAGGGACCGCGCGCGACGAAGGGCGGAGGCGCGCGAGATCGCCCGGCGGGATCCCGTCGAGCTCTGGACCTCCCGTCTGCACCTCGCATCCGATGAAGACGACGATCTCGAGCACGATTCATTCGACGGCGCCAACGAGCACCCCAACGCGGCGTTCTACCGCTCGAGGCTCGACGCCGTCCTCGAGGAGCCCGGCGGGGACGTCCTCGCGCTGTTCCGCGAGATGCACGACGTGGGATGCCCGCCCTCGCGGCGCCTCTACGTCGACGCCATGCGCGGCGCCGGATGCCCGGAGATCGCCACGCGGCTGCTCTGGATGCTCGCGCACGAGAGCGGGGAGGCTTCGGAGGCGGCGTTGCGCGCGACGCCCCTCGGCGTGAGCGGCGTGTTCTCGTTCCAGAGCGCGCGCGGTCGGCACCCGGGCGGCGGCAAGCACGCGGTCGGCGTGCGCCGGGTCGGCATCGACGGAATCTGTACAGCTGTCGCCGACGCCATCTGCACAGCTGTGCTCGCCGACGCGACGGGGAACGATGACGATCCGCCGGCGGGATCCATCGACGACGCGTCCCCCCCCCGCCGCCGCACGCGGGGTCACGAACGCGCGCTCGCGGCGATGGGCGCCATGACGGACCTCGGCGCTTCGCCGACCAGTCGTGTCGCCAACGACGTGCTGACGCGATGCGCACTCGCATTCGCGGCGCGTGGACCGAGTTTGAACGAGGGGAACGAAGAAAAAAGCCGGCGTCTCCTTCGTTGTGTCACGAACGCGGCGACGCGGGCGGAGCGGCACGGGACGAGGCTCGAAACGTCCACGTGGCACGCGCTCATCGAGTGCGCCGAGCGACTCGGGTCTCTGCGGGACTTTTTCGTCGCGTGCGAGGCGTTTGCGGCGAGAGGGGGCAGCGTCGGGGCGGAGACGGTGGCGAGTTTGCTGGAGTGGGCGCGCGAGGTCGGGGACGAGGCGGTGGCGGGTTGGGCGGAGCACGAGCTGTGGTCGACGGGGAAAGGGGCGTTCCTGGCGCACCTCAACCGCCCGACGTGCTGAGAGCGTGGATTACGATTTTCCCCTTCCCATCTCGGTTGGTCGACCTTACCGAGAGGGGACGTGCCGACGGACGGATCGAATATCGTTTGCCGTCACGAGTTACAACCTGGCGCTTTTCCGCGTCGCGGGGAAGGGGAACCAAGCGGGCAGGGATGAGATGAGAGGAATCTGATTTCACCACGTTGGCACTCGGGACGAATCGCCTGTTTTCCGTTCGTTTTACAGCCGTGTAAACATTGGGGGAGTCGATGACTCCCTTTGGTTGCCCAGACGCGCTCATCTGACGCGGATAGTAAAAAGTATGTCATCTGTATGGCCTCGTGGTTACGTTTTATCGGACTCGGATCAAACCACCAAAACGGGGTCGGGCGGGAAAACCACTTTTTGCGTCGAGTTGAGCAAAGCCGGTTTCCAATTGGCTGACACCCCCGCATCGGGCGCTGCGGTTCGTCCTGAGCGCCACACACCTCCGCATCGCGGTCACCCAAAAATACACTTGTCAAGAATTCCGGGTAATTGTCGGCGCGGCCCGCGCGTCCCACCACTTCACGCGCGCGTTTACACGCCCGCGCACGGCTTTCGAGTTTCGGCAGACCCAACCGCCCGGAACATCCAAGCGTTTTCCCCGCGAACAGACGTGACCATGGCCGCCATGCGCGCGCCGCAGCACTCCACCCTCACCACGGTCGCCTCTCGCTCCTCGGAATTCTCGAGAAACACGCTCGGGAATTCCCGCGTCCTCGCCGGCGCGCGCGAGCGCCGCCCGGTCCGCACCGGCGCGTTCACCGTCCGCGCGGGCCCCGCGTCCGACACGGTCAAGATCGAGTTCGAGATCAAGCAGAAGCTCCGCTACGGCGAGCAGCTCGTCGTCTGCGGCAACTCGAACAAGATGGGCCGCTGGAATCCCAACGACGGCGTGCACCTCAAGTGGTCCGACGGCGACGTGTGGAAGGGATCGGTCGAAGTTCCCGCCGGCGGCTACGTCGAGTACAAGCTCGCCATCAAGAAGAAGCACGGCCAGCCCGCGTACTGGGAGAAGCGCCACAACCGCATCGTCCAGCTCTACGAGGGCGGGTCCACGATCGTGGCCAAGGGGATCTTCGGCCGCGACGTGGATCTGAAGAGGAAGGACGACAAGATGGACAAGAACGTCAAGGTCTCCTTCAACATCCACCAGAAGATCATGTACGGCCACGAGGTTTGCATCGTCGGCTCGGCGAAGGAGTTCGGCGGCTGGAACGTCGACCGCGCCTTCCCGCTGAAGTGGTCAGAGGGCGACGTGTGGAAGGGCGAGGTCGAGATGACGCCGGGGGGCGTTGCCGAGTACAAGATGCTCACGCGTCGCATCCGCACCGGCGGCGAGATCAAGCACGAGTTCCGCCGCGACTTCAAGCGCATGGTCCAGCTGTACTCCTCCGGCAGCGCCGTGCAGATCACCGGCGAGTTCAAGGGCTTGGTGGACATCAGGCTCAAGGGCGCCTCCTCTGAAAAGAAGGAGGAGAAGAAGGAGGAGAAGAAGGAGGAGAAGAAGGTCGAGGCCAAGAAGGAGGAGAAGAAGGAAGAGAAGAAGGAGGAGAAGAAGGAGGAGAAGAAGGAGGAGGTCAAGGCCGAGAAGAAGGAGGAGAAGAAGGAGGAGAAGAAGGACGACAAGAAGCCCGCCGGCGACAAGTTCACCGCGCTCGCGCAGGGCGTCAAGGAGGAGAAGAAGGAGGAGAAGAAGGACGACAAGAAGGACGTCAAGGCCTCCGCCATCTTCGACTTCGGCGCGGCTGCCAAGGAGGCCGAGAAGAAGGAGGAGAAGAAGGAGGAGAAGAAGGAGGTCAAGGCCGAGAAGAAGGAGGAGAAGAAGGAGGAGAAGAAGGAGGAGAAGAAGGAGGAGAAGTCTGGCGACAAGTTCACCTCCGCCGTCTCCAAGTGGGGCGCCCTCAAGGCCGGCGCCGACGCCAAGGACGACAAGAAGGAGGAGAAGAAGGAGGAGAAGAAGGAAGAGAAGAAGGTCGAGGCCAAGAAGGAGGAGAAGAAGGAGGAGAAGAAGGAGGAGAAGAAGGACGACAAGCCCAAGCTCCCCGATCCCGCCAAGCTCGCCGAGGCTGCCGCCAAGGCGGACGCCGCCGCCAAGGCTGCGGCCAAGGCTGTCGAGAAGGCCATGTCCACCCCGCCCGGCGGCGCGGAGAAGGATGTCGAGGACATGCTCCAGTCCTTCCGCGACTCCTTTGCCAAATCACGCGGCTCCTCCCCGGCGAAACCGCCCCCGCCCCCGCCTCCGCCTCCCCCCGCACCGACCCCCGCGGGCGGCGGCGGCGGCGGAGCCTCCAAGTGGGGCGCGCTCAAGGCTGGCGCCTCCCCCGGCGCATCCGCCGCGCCGTCCTTCACGCCGCCGCCGGTTCCCAAACCCGCGGCGGCTGCTCCCTCCGCGCCCCGGGCCTACACCCCGCCCCCCCCGCCGCCCCCACCCGCGACGCCGGCGAGGCCGAAGATGGACGCTCCCCCCGCGCCCGCCCCGGCCAAGAGCGGCGGCGGCGGTGGATCCAAGTGGGGCGCGCTCAAGTCCGGCGCCGACGGGGCGAAGGAGGAGAGCATGAACGCGGTGGCGAGGATGAAGGCGGCGAAGGGCGGGTCGAGCGCCGACGACCTCGACGTCGTCGCGCCCGGCGGAGACTCCTTCACCGCGCGGATCAAGGCTGCGCAGGAGGCAAAGTCCGGGGGCGCCCGGTGATGATTGCGCTTCGATGACTCAACGCCACACCCGTGGAGGGTTATACCAAAAAGTTGATGACGACCGATGACTGAGAGAGGAAAGAAAGACCGGCGGGATGCCGGCGACTTACAGTGTACGAGCAACCGTTTTTATTTTTCCCCGCACGCGGGGCGCACCGAGGGACCCAAGCCTGTACATACCCTGGCGATCGACACCGATTATTACGTTGAAGTTGGGTGCGTCGCGTTATAATAAAAGTTATTCTTTTCGATGAAACTGCACATTCTACCATCCTCACTAGTGTTCCCGCCCCGGTGTTGTTTCCCTGTTTTTATTACTCCGCGGGAGGCGCCTCCTCGGCGGGAGCCTCCTCGGCGGGTGCCTCCTCAGCCGCAGCCTCCTCGGCTGGTGCCTCTTCAGCCGCAGCCTCCTCGGCGGGTGCCTCTTCAGCCGCAGCCTCCTCGGCGGGTGCCTCTTCAGCCGCAGCCTCCTCGGCGGGAGCCTCTTCAGCCGCAGCCTCCTCGGCGGGAGCCTCTTCAGCCGCAGCCTCCTCGGCGGGAGCCTCTTCAGCCGCAGCCTCCTCGGCGGGAGCCTCCTCAGCCGCAGCTTCCCCCGCGGGAGCTTCCTCCGCGGGAGCTTCCTCAGCCGCAGGAGCCTCTGCAGGAGCTTCCTCAGCCGCAGGAGCCTCCTCTGCAGCCACGGGCTCGGGTGCGGGCTCCGCCGCCGCCGCCGCCGCGGGTGCAGCCGCCAGCGCGGGTGCAGCCGCCGGCGCGGCGGCCGCTCTCGCCTTCACCGCCTCCACATCCTCAGTCAGCTCCGTCAGCGAGGTCACCACGTCCTTCAACCGCTCCTTCATCGTGTCCTCCGTCTCCTTTCTCACCTTTGCCATCTCAGTCTTTGCCTCCGCCCCGGATTCCTCCACCATGACCCGACACTCCCCCTTCAGCTTCTCAATCTCCGACCCGAGCGCCTCCCTAACGCCCTCGCCAACCTTCGCCTTGACCTCCTCGACGCCATCCTGCAGACACTGCATCGCGTCGTCGAGCTCCGCGCGCATGATCTCCTCCTCGAGCTTCTGCGCCGCGATGTTCCCCGAGGCCTGCTCCTCCAAGGCGCGAACGTCCGCCTCGAGTCGGCTCCTCGCGGCGTCGAGAGCGTCGCCCAGGTCCCTGTGAAGCGACTCGCTCTCGTGCCTTCGCTCGGAAATTTCGTTTCGAAGACCCTCGCGGAGTTCGCGGACGGCGTCGGCGGCGGTGTCCTCGAGGTCCGCGATGTCATCCTCCAGCGCGCGCCTGAGGTCGGAGTCGCCCAAACGCCGTTGGTTCGCCTCGTCGGCGACGATGCCGGCGACGTGCTGCTTGAGGTCGGCGAGCGCGGCGAGCCGCTTGTCCTGCTCGGCTCCCAACCGAGCCTCCGCGTACGTCTCCGCGTCGATGCGGATAGCCTCGTTCTCCAGGTGCTGGTGCACGACAAAGTCCTGGAACTCCTCCGTGGTGTACTCGAGCGCGCCGAGCTTGCGACCGAACTTGGTTCGAAAGTCGACAAACTTGTCGTCGATGCCCGCCTCGATCGTCTTCATGCTCGCGACGTTCTCCTCGCGCAGCCGCTTGATCTGCTCCTTCACCTTGTGCTCCACGTCGTCGAAGATGGCGGCGCGGTCCGCGGCGCCGGCGTCGAGCTCCGCCTGGATGGACTCGACGTCGACCGCGTGCAGGCACTGGGCGGACTCCACCTCCGCGCGCAGCTCCTCGTGTCGCTCGTTGACGCCGTCGATGTCGTCGCGGATCCGAAGCTCCTGGCGCTGCAAGCGCGCGACGTCAGCCTCGGTCTTCTGCGCGCGGGGCAGTAAACCCACCCCGCCGTTCTCCGGATCGTCCCCGAAGACCGCCCTCGAGAGTTTCTCGTGGTTGGCCTTGTCCCTGGCGTCCTGCGCCTCGACAATCTCGAGGATATCCGCGGCGGTGTCGGTGACGTATTCCGCCTGGACGTTGTCGCACTCGGTGTTGATCGCTTGCGACACCGCGGCGACGGTGATGTCCTCCTGCATGTTCTCGAACGCGGCGACGATGTCATCGGTGAAGCGGGCAAAGTCCGTCTCCAGCTTGGACTGCCGGGCGATGAGCTTCTGGATCATGTTCATCTCGATGTCAACCTTCTGGTCGGTGGCGTTGATGCGGTTCGCCAGGGAAACCTCCACGCTGCGAATCGTCTGCTTGGTATCCGTCTGCGCGTCCCTCATGTGTCGCTCGAGCAGCGCGAGATGGTGCATCCGCGACTTGATCTCCGTCTTGAGCGTGGCGTGAATCTCGTCTCGCTCCCGCGTCAGCTTATCCCGCGTGTCCTTGTTCGCGGCGTGCAGTTTCAACACCGACTGAGAGATTTGCCCGCGCAGCTTGTTCTCCCTCGCCTCGCGCGTCAGCATCTCGTCGCGCAGCGCCTGCGTCACCTCGTGGTTCACGCGGTCCAAACCCTTGTTCAGGGCGTCCATCTGGTGCACCCGCTGGTCGTGCTCCTCGCGCACCGCCTTCTCGAGGATGAGCTGATGCTCGAGGTTCCGCGCGCGCTCTCGGGTGGCAGCCTTCTCCCACTGCGCGAGCTGCTCGTCCTTGTCGCGAACGATGTGGTCGTCGCGGGTCTGGGCCTCTTCTTTCTCGTCGGACAGCGCGCGCTGCAGCTCGAGCCGCGCGTTATCGAGCTCCGCGGAGAACTTGCGAATCATGGATCCTTCCCGAGCGTCGTTGAGCTCTGCCATCCGATTGATCGCGACGTCGAGGCGGGTCTCAGCCTCGGAACGGAGCCGCCGCTCGTCCTGGAGCGCCTCGGTGAGCGCCACCACCTGAAGCTCCGTCTGGTTGAGCTTCTGGCGGACGTCGATGAACTGCTGCGACGTGTTGTCCACCGCCTTCTGTCCCTCGACTCGCGCTATGTTAGCCTCCAGGATCTGTCGCTTGGCGGCATCCTCCCCCCGCGCGTCCGCGACCTCGCGCGTGATCCGCGCAATCTCCGCGCTGAGCAGATCGAGTCGTCTGGCGTCGGAGCCCTGCTCTATGCCGATCCGCTGCTGGATCTGATCGAAGGCGTCCCTGGCGGCGACGGTGGCCACCTGCGCGGCGGCTTCCACCCTCATCGCCTGCGCCCTCGACTCTTTCACGTCGCTCTCCGTCGCGTCGAGCCGCCCTTTCAGCTCCGCGATGAGCCCGTTCGCACGCGCGTTCTCCATCTGCAGGTTGGACACGCGCTGCTCCAGCGCCTCCGTCACGCCCCTCGCGCCGCCCGAGTCCTCCTTCCTCGCCGCCTCCGCGATTGCCATGCGGCGCTCCATGTTTCGGAGTCTGCTGGCGTGCGCAGCCGCGGCGGACTCCGCGGCGACGAGCCTGTCCTCGAGCTCGCGAACGTCGTTCGGGGTGCCGAGGCGGCGTGGTCCTGGCCCGCGGTTCGGTCCGGCGCCTCCGTTTCCTCGCGACCCTGGCGGCGTGGGCCGAGGCGGGGGAAAATCGTCGATGCCCAAACCCATCCCGTCATCCCCCTGGGGCGGCGTTCCCGGTCCGCGGGGCGGCGCGCCGACGCGCGGCAGGCGCATCGCGTCCGAGATGTCCACCGGCGGCTTGAAACCTCCTCCGGGGTTGAACCTGCCGAGCGCGGGTCCGGGTCCCATGCCCATGCCCGGGGGCGGAGGGGGCATCGCGACTTGGGGTGGCGCGGCTCTGGGCGGGGGGATGTTTCTCGGGGGCGGGGGCACCTCGCCCGTGAGGAGCAGGCTCGGCGGCTCCGGCCTCCGTTCGCCGCCTCCGACTCGTGGGGGCGGCGGTATGTTGTCAGGTGGTCCTGCGCGTGGAGAATGGGACGGAAGATGCGCGGTCAGCTCGTATCGACGCGACTCTCGGAAGCGCCGAGAGGAAATCCAACGGAGCCGAGCGAGGGGTTTGGGCGGCACGCACTCGGCACGACGAAGTTGCCCGGGAGCCCGGCTATCTGCGACGGCCCGGCCGGGAACTGGCGGCGCCCGCGATCGGCGGGCGCCGCCATGGATGGGTCGTAACGCGTCGCCATCGCGCGCGTGCCTCCTCCGCGTCGGTCGCGCCCGTCACCCGACCGCTTTCGCGTTGGGCGTCGGGGGAATTAAATAAAAGTCGATTCCTTCGAGCCCCGGTCGCCTGGTCGGGCCTGGTCGGACGGAGCGCGCGCGCGCTCTTCGCGTGTGCGTCGTGTGGCGTACAGTCGACGAAGACGCGTCGACGCCGGCGGGCCGGACGCTGCACTCGCGGCGGGTGCGCGGCAATGCCCGTTCCGAGTTCACCGCACGAAACTTAACGCCCTCTCCGCACCTCCGCGCTGCCCCGCTTCGTTACGTCAAAAATGGTCAAACCCAAAAATGGAAGTGCGTGAGAGAGTTGACCCGAAAGGTTGAGTTCGTTTTCAAGGCTTTCTCCACATCGCTTCGCCGCATTGAATCGAAAACGACGGTCTAATTTCCCGGTGATAACGGACTCGGAGAACGTTCGATTTTGGCGGCGCTCGGCACCCCCAAGGGCACGGATAATGTCAGATATTTGTTAAACGGGAAAATTAAACCCTCATTTACGAGTTAATACGAAAATTTAGAATCTGAACGCACTTTTATCAAATTTCGCACGGATACCGTCACGAATAAACGTCCTTTCACAAAAACCTAGAGTCATATCACGTCGTCGCTCCGGACCGCGCCTCCACCCTCCACCAACTACCTTCGCCATGCCCTCCCGCTTCGGCGTCCGCAAGATCTTTGCCGCCTTCGGCACCGCCTTCGTCCTCCTCTCTTCCCAGCCCGTGGCCGCGCACCGCGCGTCGAATTCCGCGTCGACGATTAGAACCCTTCTCGGCGAGGAAGATCACGCCCACGCCAAGGTGAAGGGGCCGCAGTGCGCCTGCCTCGCGGACGCCCAGGGCTGGAAGATCGACTGCGCCGACTCGGCCGCCATGTCCGCCGCCCTGACCTACCTCGAGACTGCCGGCAACAACTGCAAGACCAAGTCCCACTCGACCGAGTGCGAAAAGAACTACAACATCATCAGCGCGCACCACGACCACTGCGACCACGATCAGGTTCCCGAGGAGATCGAAAAAGAGATCCACGAGTTCGAGGGGTACTACACCAACTGCGACATCAAACGCAAGTACTACACGTTGGGCGGAGAATGCGCCGCCATCGAGTGCCACGACGCATCCGCCGAGCTCACCACCGCCATCGCCGACCTCGCGGCGAATCAGTGCGACGTCGCCGCAAACTGCGCGTCAAAGTCGAAGTGCTACGAGACGTACCGAAAGATCCTGATGGCTCACGACACGTGCGACGACGACGACCTGCCAACGACGCTCGAGAAGGCCCTCCACGACTACGAGGAGGCGTGCGACGCGAAGCGTTGCAACACGGTGTCCGCCGACGCCGCCGCGCTCTCGCTGACGTGCCAATCGTCGGGCGCCGCGGCGACGCGCACAGCTGGCGCTCTCCTCCTCGCGGCGATCGCCGTCGCGACGACGCTCGTCGCGGCGTGAGACGACTCTATTGAGGGGTCGCGTTCGACTAATACTCGTCTCTTGTTTTCTTCTTGTTTTCGTCACAATAAGCGTCTTTCAAAACCGAGAGAAGACGCAGTTTTATGATACTTAAGGATCACCTCGTCGATTATCCTTCGAGACCCGCGGCGTCACAATCCGGGAGGAAAGTCGACGGTCGCCTGCTCCACCACCGCCGCCCCGCCCGCGTTCCACGCCAACCTCAGCCGCATCGCCAGCGCCTTCGTCCCGTGCTGCGAATTCGTCACGTCGAGCCTCTGCGTCACCGTTCCATTCGCCGGTATCGAATCGCCCGAAGCCGCCCGCATCGACAGCGACATCGTCTTGGGCACCGCGGCTTGCAGCACGTACCCGAGCAAGGGGACGCCGCCTCGGTTCACCGTCGTGGCCGTCACCGTCGTCTTGGACGGGTCCATCGGGTCGGGCTTCGCGCAGACGAACGAAACCTCCACCCCATCCTTGGCGAAGGCGATGAACGACGGAGTCGCGGCGGGCGGTGCTCCGTCGAAAGCCGCCGCGTTCATCGGAGGCGGCGCCGCGGGCGTCGCCGCGATGCCCCCCATGAGATCCGCGAGAGGATCGGCCGCGGGCTGCGGCCGCGTCTGCGGCGCGAGCAACGGCGCACCCGTGCCCATGAGATCCCCGAGAGGGTCCGCCGCCGCCGCCCCGCCGGCAAACGGATCCGCCGCCGTCGCCGTCGTCGTCGGCTGCATCGACACGCCCCCCATGAGGTCCGCCAGCGGATCGACCGACGCGCCCGTCGGCGTCGCCGCGTATCCGGGCGTCGCGTCGTATCCGGCCATGAGATCTCCGAGCAGGTCCGCGCCCCCGCCCGTCCCGCCCGCCGCCGCCGACGAGGGGACCGAATCGTCCAGTCCCGCGAAGTCCCCGAGTAGGTCTCCCACGCCGCCAGCTGTGCCGCCGCCGCCGCCCGGAGCCGAATGGACGGCCGTCCCCTCGTGTTTCCCCCGCCCCGCCACGCCGTGCAGCGCCTCCTTCGACTTCATCACGAACGGCGGGAGCCGCTCCAGCAGCGGCACCGCCAGAGCGGGCCCTCGGTCGAATATCCCGCAAAACTCAGACGCTCGCTGCTGCAGCTCGACGTTGGCGCTCGTGCCAACCTTGCCCATCGCGCCCCGCACCGCGCTCGTCTGCGTCTTGAACCTGGTGCCCAGCTTCGCGAGCGCGGTGATCGCCACCTGCTTCACCGCTGTCGGGGCGTGGTAATCGCCGAGGATCGACTCCAGCAGCTTGACGACATCCGCCTCTGCGATGACCGTGTGAACCTCACCCTGCAGCCTGGTGGACTGGGCGACGACGGCGTCGCCGTACTCTCCGAGAACCCACGCGGCGACGGCGCTGAGCTGGAAGCGGTTGGAGTGCTGCTCGGACTCGAACGCCGCGCGGAACAGCGCCCTGCCCGCGTAACCCTGAAGCTCCGGAGAGTTTGTGATCAAGACGATGAAATCCCGAGCCTCCTCCTCCGCCACGTAGGATCCACCCTTGCTCAACAGCTCGACCATCGTGTCCACGTGCCACCTGCGATCGGGCGCGTACTTGGTGATGAGCTGGGCGATCCGCCTGGTGAGATCGGATTTGAACTCCACGTCGGCGACGCCGAGGTAATCCAGGAGTTCCTTCGCGAGCGTCTTGATGTTTGAATCGTTCACGAGCGCGTACACGAGTTGCAGCGCCGACCTTCGGATCGTGACGTCGGAATCCTTGACGCACTCGACGATGGTGTGCCTGTGCCTCTGAACCGCCTGCGTGTCCACCGCGACCACCTTGGCGAGGGTGTTGAGCGCGACGTACCGGATGTTGTTGTCCTTGTTGCCGAGGAACCTTCCGAGTATGTTCACCGCCAGCACCCGAAGGCCGCCCACGGATTCCGTCCCGATGATCGCGTTGACGGCTTCGTAGAGGATGGCGTTCCCCGCGTTCTTGGAGCCGTCGGTGTTGGACGCGACGTTGGCGAGGACGTCCGACATGGCGTCGCTGGCGTCAGCGTCCCCCGCGCCGAGCTTGGCGAGCAGCCGGAGCAGCTTCACCTGCAAAAACGGATCCGCGTGTCCGCCCACGTCGTGTTCCGCCGAGTACCCGGCTCGGATTAAAGACATCAAAATCTTCACCAGCACCGGGACGTGCTTTCGAAAGTGCGTCACGTGCGCCTGGTCCAGGACGCACAGCTCCAGCGCCAGGGTCACCGCGCAGAGTAAAACGCCGTGGTGCCTGTCGGAGAGCAACTCCGAGGTGCCCGGCACAAACTCGTCGGCTAGGTCGGGAACTTTCTTCACGATGCGGACGCTGCACAGCGCAGCCTTCTTGCGGACGTAGCTGTTCTTGCTGTGCAGCAGGGAGGCAACCTCCGGGGCGACGTCGCGCGCCATCTCGGCGGTGCATATGTTCCCCAGGGCGCACAACGCTAAGCCGGCGATGAAGTGGTTGCGGTGCTTCAGATCGTTCTTGATCGTGTTGGTGACCATCATCGTCACCTCCTGTCGCTCGTCGAGCAGCACCATCAGGCCGAGGTAGCCGATCCTCTTCTCCGGAAACGACGCGCGCGCGATCAGCGTGACGCACTCCATCTGCCCCCAGTGCGTCGGGTACCCGAGCATGTGCAGGTACATCAGCTTGGCGACGTTGCGGTGCGAGTAGTGCGCCTCGGCATCCTTCAGGGACGCGCGGATGGCGGCGGATTCCTTGGCGACCAAGGCGCGCTCCTCCGCCGCGGTCTTGCACGCGCGAACGGACCTGATCAGCTCCCTGGGTTGATCGAGGAGGTGGGTGGGGGGGACCGGAGCGGGGTCGCGTCAGGGTGGAGGCCTCCGAGGGAGCGCTAACATGCCCTAAAATGGGGGGGGGGGAAGGCGCGGGAAGAGGCCGGTGCTTCGGGCGAGGGCCGGACGACGCGGGCGCTCACCTCAAACGGGTCGACATGGCGAACGCGTCTCCGTTCCCGGACCGGCCAGCCGCGGTCGCTCCCGACGTCGGCGCGTCTGTCCGCCCGAAGGCCGCGAGATCCGCGCGGTGGAGAGAATAATGCTTGCGTCCGTCCGAGGTTTGCGACCGACCGTTTTTCCGAGAAAATGCCGCGGCCTGCCGTGGGCCACCCAATCGTCGTCGCGCGACGATGACGGGGCGACGCGTCCGCGCGTCCGCGCTCGCGCTGCTGCTCATCCTCGCGCTCGCCTCCGGTCTCGCTGACGCGGCCGATGCGACGCGCCGCGCGCCCCGCCGGCTCCTGCAGCAGCGCCCCTCCGGCTCCGCTCGCCCACAGAGGACCACGCGCGCCGCGCGGGCCGCGGCACCGACACCGGCGGTATCCCGCGACGGAGTCCTCGCCGGCGAGGACGCGCGCCGCGCCGCGCCGGTCGCGAGGGTTACCGCGCCGCCGTCATCCGCGACGCCGTCCCTCGGGGGCGCGCGGGTGGCGGGTAACCTGGACTACGAAGACGTCCCAGCCGACCCAAAGAACGAGGCGGTCCCGGAGCGGAGCGACACGGATCGCGACCGAGTTGTGGTGGTGCCGACGCCCGCGCCCGCGCCCGTCGTCGTCTCCTCCGGGGCCACGGCGCAGCCGGCGCGGCAGACGCGGACCTCCTGGGACGACGACGAGGAGGAGGAGGAGGAGGAGGAGGAGGATGGCGACGACGACGACGAGGATGGCGACGACGAGGATGGCGAAGAAGATGACGAAGAAGGCGAGGAGGAAGACGAGAAAGAGGGTGAAGCGGCGCGGGATCCGGGCGCGCGACCGCGACCGCGCACGAGCCCCGGCGACGTCGGGCCGTCGCGGAACGCACCGCAGACGCGCGCACGCGACGCCTTCCCGCCGAGACCGCCCGCGCCCGCGAGAAAGCCCCCGCCGGCGCCGCGGCCGCCGTGGCCGCCGTGGCCCGCCGAGCCGGTCGCGCCGTGGCCCCCGCCCGCCCCGAGGCCCCCGAGGCCCGCGAAGGCCCCGACCCCGACGGCGGCGGCGGCGACGACGACCCCCTCGGCGGCGACGACACCCTCGGGTACCCCTTCGGGTACCCCCGCGCGTCCTCGGCGCCCCGAAGACGCAGCCGGCAACGCCACCGAGGTTGCCGGCGCCCGCGAGCTCGACTCCAAACAGCCCGACGCGTCCGAGAAGGCGGCGGCGGCGTACGAGGCCATGCTCGCGTACATGAAAGCCAAGGAGGAGGAAGAGAAGAAGACAGAGAAGGAGACGGAGACGGAGACGGAGACGGAGGCGACGCGGGGGAACGAGACGAGTCCCGAGACGAGTCCCGAGACGAGGCCCGAGGACCCCGCGAAGGACACAGCCGTCAACGGGACACAGCCGGCGGCGGCCGAAGCGCACGCCGCCGAGGGCGACGAGACCGGCGTGCCCGACGTGGGCGTCGCGGAGGTGCCCGGCGCGGTGGGCGCGTCCGCGGCGGCGCGGGGCGGCGGGGGGGAGGACACGGCCGGCGGCAACCCCGGCTCCGAGCTCGTCGTTTTGGAGAGCGACGGGCGCTCTCCGCCCGTTGGGCTCGCGCTCATCAGGGGGCCGCAGCTGGCGGCCGGCGTCGCCGCTTTCGGTTGCGTCGGGCTCATCGCCGCGGTGTGGGCGGCTCGGAGGGCCACGTCGGGGCCGCACTCGTCGCTCGAGCGCGGATGGTCCAGCGTCAAGCTCCCGAGCGGTTTTCGCGCCAAGGACAACAACGCGGGCGGCAGCGAGAAGGATGTCAGGTATCGGGAGCTGCAGATGACCGAGGAGGCGGCGACGGAGGGGGTCGGGGGGTCGTCGTCGTCGTCGTCGAGCAACGAGGGACGGCGCGGGGGTCGGAAGAAGGGCGGCCGGCGGATGACCACCGAGGAGGAGAGCTTCTACGACTTGTGACAATATCTGGAAAATATCTGCTGCTTCATCATAAAGTGGATTCTCGTCCACGTCAGCCGGATATCCTGCACCCACGAAGTCACTTTCCCCCGCGCTCCCTTCCGACCGCAAGTACCCGCCCGAACATGTTCTCCACCGTCGTCGTCGTCGTCGAGCAACGAGGGACGGCGCGGGGGTCGGAAGAAGGGCGGCCGGCGGATGACCACCGAGGAGGAGAGCTTCTACGACTTGTGACAATATCTGGAAAATATCTGCTGCTTCATCATAAAGTGGATTCTCGTCCACGTCAGCCGGATATCCTGCACCCACGAAGTCACTTTCCCCCGCGCTCCCTTCCGACCGCAAGTACCCGCCCGAACATGTTCTCCACCGTCGCGGCCAAGCCCACGACTTTCGCGTCCTCCGCCAGGCGCTCCGCGGTCTCCAAGCGCCGCGCCAAGCTCGCCGCGTGCCCCCGCGCATCCGCCGAGGAGATCCCGGCGGAATCGGTTGTTACCCGATCCGATCAGGTCTCGTTGACGCGCCGCGACGCGCTTCTCGCCGCGCTCGCGGTGCCGCTCGTCATGCGCGATGCCCCCGCCTTCGCCGAGACAAAGAAGCGCGCGGGCGCCGCGGGCGCCGCCCCCAAGACCCCCGAGGAATCCTTCGCGTCCCTCCGGTCCGACGTCGAGGCGCTCATGAAAAAGGATGGCGATTTCGGCCCCACGATGGTGAGACTCGCGTGGCACTCCTCGGGGACGTACGACAAGATGTCCAAGACCGGCGGCAGCGGCGGCGGCACCATCCGCTTCAAGGAGGAGCTCGCGCACGGCGGCAACGCGGGCCTCGACAAGGCGGTCGCGCGCCTCGAGCCCGTCAAGAGAAAGCATCCTGAAATCTCCTACGCCGATCTCTTCGCGTACGTCGGCGTCGTCGCCATCGAGACGATGGGCGGTCCCAAGCTCAAGTTCTCCTACGGACGCGTGGACGAGATGGACCCGGCCGCGGTCACCCCCGACGGAAGGCTCCCAAACGCCGACGTCGGCGACGGACCGGGCCCAAAAGAGCGCGACCACCTCCGCGCCATCTTCAACCGCATGGGATTCAACGACCAGGAGATTGTCGCGCTCTCGGGCGCGCACGCGCTCGGTCGATGCCACGCCGACGCCTCCGGGTACGTCGGCCCGTGGTCCGGAACCCCGCTGCTCTTCAACAACAGCTACTTCGTCCTGCTCAAGGGTTTGAAGTGGGCGCCCAACGACGAGGCGGCCAAGTTCCAGTACAAGGATCCCAGCGGCCAGCTCATGATGCTGCCGAGCGACATCGCGCTCATCGAGGATGCCAAGTTTAAGAAGTACGTGGACGTGTACGCCAAGGACCAGAAGAAGTTCTTCGCGGACTTTGCGGCAGCGTTCGAGAAGCTGGAGAGCCTCGGAACCAGCGGACTCACCCCGCTCAGCGCGTGAGGGGAGGCGTACGTAGCCCCAAGCCCCTGTAGGCCCGTCGATGTATGATGAAAGTTTCCAAAACCCACCTTCCTCCAGCAGCCTGGCAGTGAGGCCTCGGACTAATGATGAGCGGCACATTTTTGACTCAAAAATCGACGGAGGGCGACGCGGGACGTGTACTAACACTTAGCCAGCGGGCCTTTGTCGTGGAAGCGTGTTTGATTACAGACGTTCGCCTCGACAGTCCTTGCACTGAGAGCGCCGACGACCGTGCTCGCAGATTGACCCCCCACCGCACTCCTTGCATGTAGAGCGTATACGACCGTGCTCGCAGATTCCAGACCCACCGCACTCCTTGCAATAAGAGCGCTGACGACCGTGCTCGCAGATTGATGCACCACCGCACTCCTTGCACTGAGAGCGCTGACGACCGTGCTCGCAGATTGACCCCCCACCGCACTCCTTGCACCGAGAGCGCCGACGACCGTGCTCGCAGATTTGAGACCCACCGCACTCCTTGCAATAAGGGCGCTGACGACCGTGCTCGCAGATTGCGCCCCCACCACACTCCTTGCACATAGAGCGCCGACGGCCGTGCTCGCAGATCCCAGACCCATCGCACTCCTTGCACTGAGAGCGCTCACGACCGTGCTCGCAGATTGACCCCCCACCGCACTCCTTGCACCGATAGCGCTGACGACCGTGCTCGCAAATTGAGCCCCCACCGCACTCCTTGCAGTGAGAGCGCTGACGACCGTGCTCGCAGATTGATGCCCCGCCGCACTCCTTGCACTGAGAGTGCTGACGACCGTGCTCGCAGATTGATGCCCCGCCGCACTCCTTGCAATCAGAGCGCCGCTTCCCGTGCGGACAAGCACCGCACACCTTGCACCGCGATCTCTGCTTCACCCCGTGCTCGCACGGCCCCTTCGTGGGAGGGGCTCTCTTCCGCTTCGTCCCCTGCTTCGTCACCTCCTCTCCACCTCGCTCCGTGTCCTCGACTTCGCCATACTCGTTGAGTGTCACTCTCACGTTCGGCCGCCAGATCGTCGTCTTCATCGCCATGAGGTCGGCGCGCCCCGAACTGATGACTCCTCAGAAACGTTAACCAGAAGCAAACATTCAACCCACCGTCGTCAACTCAGCTTTGAAATGGGGCGGCACCGGCACGCCACTTCCCCGGGCGAGGCTCTGCACGAGGGGCGGGGGGGGGCATGTCGCCGTCGCGAGGAACGCGCGGCATGATGAAATGGCCATTAGTGCTCGCGATGGCGCTGTCGGCGCGGGGCGTCGACGGATGGAGCGGCGAGTCGCGCAGGGGCGACCCGGTCTACTTGACATTCCACGAGCAGACACCGCCGAGCGACTGGTACCAGATGCCGAGCCCGCCGCCGCCGCCGTCGCCGCCGCCGTCGCCGCCGCCGTCGCCGCCGAGCCCCCCGCCGAGTCCCCCGCCGCCGTCGCCGCCGCCGCCGCCGCCGCATCCACCGCCGCCGCCTCCACCCAACCCCAGGCCACCACCCCCGCCGAGCCCGCCTCCTCCACCGCCGAGGTCGCCGCCGCCGCCGTCGCCGCCGTCGCCGCCGCCGAGCCCACCGAATCCACCCGCGTGGCCGCCGTTCGCGCCTCGACCTCCGCCGCCGCCGCCGTCGCCCCCGCCGCCGTCGCCGCCGCCGCGGAGATTCCCGCCGCCGCCGTCGCCGCCGCCCCCGCATCATCCGCCGCCCCCGCATCATCCGCCGTCGCCCAACGCGCCGCCGCCGCCGCCCCCGCCGCCGCCGGACACCGTCGCGCCCTCGTGGCTCACGCAGCGGTACCCGTACATCGCGGACGTGGACGCTAGATCCGCGAGGCTCCACGTGGCGCTCACCGAGTCGTCGAGGGTGTTTTGGGCCGTCGTTCGATTGGGCGCGGCGGGTACACAGCTGGCGCATCCACCGCCGCCGGCGCTGTACGATTTACTCGCGGGAAACATCACCGGCGACGACGTCGTGACGCAGGGTGCGGAGACGTACGAGCCGAGGGTGGCGACGAACGGACTCGGGGTGAGGCTGGCGATGCTGTCGCCGACGACGAGGTACGACGTGCATGTCGTCGCGGCGGATGTCGCGAGAGGCAACGTGCAACCCGCGATTGCAACGCTCTCCTTCCACACGCCCCCCACGCGTCGTTATCTGGAGAGCGAGTACGTCGAGGCGTGCGCGGAGGAGTGGCACGACGGGGCGCAGGAGCGCATGACGTGGGAGTTCGAGCGCGTCAAGGCTGACGGTTCGATGTCGGATAGCGATTTGGTCAACTACGCCGCCGAGCTGAACGCGCTGTTTGCGACGTGTCGCAGCGTGGACAAGCATCGGGGGCGGGGCTCGGTGATGCACGGCCAGGGGGGCGCGGGATACCAGACGTACGACGACGTCGGGTACAACCCGCGCGGTGGGTTTTAAGCGTCTCGTGCGCCCTCACTTAGTTTTATTAGCGCTTTTAGCTTCGACGATGAAGATTTGAATTAATAAAATCCGTCAATCACCGGGACTTGTTCCGCAGCGTCTCCGAGCGGACGTCGTCGCCCTCCTCAACCTCGAACTCCGCCTCCACCAGGCACTCCCGAAGGCTCGCCCCCGCGCCGATCACCGCTCGGGGTCCGATGACGCTCCCCTGCACCGTCGCGCCGTCCTCGATCGTCGCTCGGTTCATCACCACGCAGTTGACCAGCTTTACCCCGCTGCCCACGTGGCACCCGGCGCCAACCACCGACCGCTTGACGCTACACTTTTCCCCAAACTGCGTGCCCGCGTTCACGACGCAACCCGGCCCGATGGTGCTCTTTCCGCCGATCACCACGCTCGGATCGACGAAGTTCTCGTACTTGCTCATCTTTCGACCGTTCAGGTGCGCGGCGTCGCCGGGTTGCGAAGACGCGATTTCCCGGCTCACCTCGAGCAGCGCCGGCACCACCGTGTCGACCCTGGCGCAGTAAGCGTCGTCTGGGGCGAGGTGCGCGCAGCACGGTTGGGTGGTCGGGGGGGACGGGGTCGATGTCCCGCCTCCGTGGCCCGCCCCTTGGTTCGCGACGCCGAAGACCGCCTCCATGAGCCCGTCGTCGGAGGTTTCGGAGGTGACGTGCGATTGAACCGCTTGTTCGGGCCCGGCCGACCCCGCCGGCTGTGCTCGGAACTGCCTTCGCACGAGCGCGGGTATGACGTCGAGCTGCAGCGAGGTCATGCGTGGTTTGTCGTCGAGCATCGTCTTGACCTGCGCCCTGTCCAGCACGTACAGCTGCGCGTCGAGTAAGTCGGTGTGCACGACGAGGTCGCGCACTCGGCCCAGCATCGGCCTTCTCAGCTTGAGCACCTTGTCGACGTCCTCCTCGTCCGCCATGAGGAGGAGTTTGTCGTTCGCGAGGCCGACGTAGTGCGCGCCCTTGGGCGGCCGGCCAACCTTCATGTCCACGCCGTTCCAGGCGCGGCGCTTGGCGAGTAAGCACGTCGCCACCGCGCCGCCGCGCACGTGCGTCGCGAGGACGTCGGAGAGGCGCACGTCCGTCACGAGGTCACCGGAGATGACCGCGAGGACCTGCGCGTCTGGGTTCACGGTGGGCATGGCGGCGCGCAGGGCGTCGGCGGTGTCCGCGTCATCGGCGGCGGCGACAACCTGCACGTCGCATCCGCCGTCGTATCCCTCCCGCAGCCACGCCTCGAAGCGCGACGCGGCGTGATCGCCGCGCGCCACCAGCCGTACGTCCTTCACGCCACCGTGCTCCAGCGTCTGGAGCGCGTGCCACACGATCGGGTTGAACCCGAGGTCGAGCATGTGACGCGGGCGGTCCTGGGTGACGAGGTCGCCGAAGCGACGCTCGCCGCCGCACGCCAGCACGACGCCCTGCACCGACATGGTGACGCGCTCTGGACCTCTGCGACCCGAGATCCCCAAACCCCAAACTTTTCGCCACAGCAGCCGGGCCCAAGCCAGCACCGGCCCACAAATTCCCGCGCGAACCGATGCGTCTCCTCGCGCTCGTCGCGTGCCTGGCGCTCGTGCGCGTCGGCGTTTCCGCGGATGGCGACCGGACGGCGGCCGAACCCTTCAACGGCGCCGTCCACTCCGATCCGGGCGCCGACGTCGTCGACGACGGCATGACCGAGCCGTCGCACGCCGTTCGATGGATGGATGTCGAGGTCAACGCGGACGCGTTCGTGACGCGCAAGTCCTGGCAGCCGCCGCAGTACCACCTGCAAGACGGGACGTACGTGCGCATGCGCGGGTGGGTGAGCACGATACGCGCGGCGGCGGTGGGCGAGGCCGTGTTCCGGCTCCCCGAGGAGGCCAGACCGGGCCGAGGCGAGCCGTGGAGGGTGACGATGAAGGGCACCGATCGCGAGATCCTGCTGGGCGAGGACGGCGTGGCGAGGCTGCTGAGGGACATCCCCGCGGATAACTGGCTGCCGCTCGCGGGGTTCGCGTTCAACAGCTGGCGCGCGGGGGGCGCCGACGTCGCGCCGACGGCCGAGCTCGGCACCGGGTCGGTCACCTACGAGGAGGTCGAGGTCCAGCCCCCCAAGGATGAGCTCTGATATCATACGGGATAGACAAGACGATTGACGATTGAATCGAGTTTCGCCGCCCCCGCTCGCCCCTACTCGCCCTTTCTTCTCTCGTTCGGACATCTTCACCGCCGCTCCACCGCCGACTCCGCCACGCCCGGAGGCAGTTTCCCCTTACCCCCGGCCAGTATCTCCCCCGCCACCTGCGTCACGTTCACCGCTCGTTTGCCCCGAGTTTTGCCCGAAGCCCAATCGGCGTAATCCGCCGCGAGTTGCTCGAGGAACCACGGCAGCACCGATCGCAGGCACCAGTCCAACATGGCGCACAACCTCTGGCTGCCCGCCGCCGCGAACGGACCCTCCGTGAACGTGCCCGCGACGTCGATCTGGCACCGGATCGCGGTCCCTCCCTCGCTCCCGGACTTAACGGCACTCACCGCGTTGCGCATCGTCAGGTCTTTCAGTGACGCGTTCATGGCTTTGATCACCACGCTCTCCTTGCCCGTCCGCCGCGCCTTGACGTCGTTCATGACCGCGCCCAGCAAAATCTGCTCGCATCCGTCGTCCGTGGGCACGATCCGCAGCGTCCCAACCGGTTCGATCTCCCACATCAAGATCTTCTGAGCTCCCGCGTTTACCCGAAACGTCCCGACGTCGATGCGCGTCACCGCGGACGAATCGAGCACGTTGTACTCCTCCGCGGGTAATCGGACGTACTGGAGGACGCCCCGGTTTGGCAGGGCGTCGGCGACGATGGCGCGCGGGATGTCCACGGTGTACGCGCGGGAGCAGTCGAGGACGGAGCCGCCGGGGACGGACGGAAGGTCGGCGTAGGTCATCTCCGCGCGACGCGCCGACTCGTCGTCGTCGTCGTCCACCGGTTGGGAATCCCTCGCGGCGCGGACGGCGGCGGCGACGCGCCTGGACTCCTGGAAGCGCGCGGCGAGGGCCGCGACGCCGCGGGGATAGACACGGCGGGGATGTCGCGCGGCGGGGAAGGTTCCCCGCGCCAGCGACGCGGTCGCGGTCGCCGCCATGCCTCTCGCGCGACGAGGGTTGTGGCTCCCGCGGAAAAAGACTGGAGTACGACGAGTGCCACTGCCGACGACGACGACGAGGAAACCTCACTGCTCTCGGCCGCGCGGTCGACGGTCGACGATGGGCGCGGTCGTCCCGGATGGGCGCGACCGGTTTCCCGTCTCGCAGCGAACCCTCGACCTCAAAACCGAGAGCGCGTACTTCCGCGTGAGACTGTGCGTGCCTCGACCGCGCGCGCCCTGTGTCCGTCCAACCAATCAACCCTCGGCTCACCCGCCCGTCCCCCGCTTCCCGCTATCCGTCCGCAGCGAGCTCGTCGGGTCATCGGAACCGCCGAGCGCGGCCACCTTCGCCACGGCGATCACGCACGCGCTCGCCAAGACCCACGGCGTCGTCGGGGGCGCGATACCCCTCGACCACCTCTCGTTCGAGCCCGACGAGATTGGGACAAAATCGGGGCGAGGACGAGATGGGCACAGCTGTGGATGCGTGGGCGTCGCGCGCTGCCACGCGAGCGACGCGCGAAAGGTGCGGACCGCGCTGGCGATGCTGACGACGACGCCGGACGGGACGGAATGTCGCGCGAGCGTGCTCGGCGAGTCGGGATCGTTGGTCGCCCTCGCCGGCGAGTGCGCGGCGAGGGACCTGGCGCGGCGACTGATTGCGCGAACGTAGTTGCATGACCAAACGTTTGAAAGGGCCCTATAGCTAGCTAGTTAGTAACGTCGATCTTAGCGGTGATCCAGCCCGCCCCGCGCGGTGATCCCATCGATCGATCGCGTCGTCACTCGGTGTTGGAGGGCAGGCCGGGGTTGAGGAGCTCGGAGCCAGGGGACAGCCCCGCGTCCACCGCCCTTCGTCTCGCATCCATGAACGCCTTCGCCGTGGACTCGGCGTTGGCCGTCCCCCTGGCCGCGTACGCCGCCATCTTGGCATCCTCCAGCTCCTCGATGGCGCGTTCCAGCGCCTCGTCCTTACCCGCGTACATCTCCTTGAACTGCTTGGGCACCGCCATGAAGTAATCGGCCATCCCGCGCTTGGTCTTTGCCAGGATGGCGCCGACGCCGCCCTCGGGCATCTTGAGCATCCCGGTCTCCTCGTCCTTGTCCATGCCGTAGTTGACGACGTTGATGACGACGGAGAGGAAGAGGGCGTTGAGGCAGAAAAGGAAGACGACGGGATCGTAGTCGTCGCGGAGGGCGATCTGCGCGATCGCGGAAACGTCGGGCGCGGCGGCGCGGGTGCGCACGCCACGGGACGACGAGAAGCGGATATCCGATGATCCCCGGAGCGTCGCGGGCGACGCGTCGAGCGCGGCGCGGGGCTGGAGCGTCGCGAGGGCCTCGGGGACGCGGACGCGACGGCGTTTCGATAGACTCGCGGTGATCGACGCCGCGACGCAGGTGACGGCGGCCATCGTGCCGTGAGCCGAGTCGGTGGGAGTCGCGCGGTGGCGCCTCGACGTCACCCGGTGCGGGGTGGACTGCATCGCGCGGATTCATACAACACGCAGTTTGATATTTGAGCGGGCGCTTCGAGACTGAAACCTCACACGACGAGCGGTATTTTGGAGTCGCCTCCAACGTCAAATACGCGCAAACGCACATGTCGAACAGTCTCACTTTCGAGCTCCGAAACTCCAGAAAAAATCTGATTCCCCCTTGCGGCTGTGGCGAATTCTCAGCCTTGGAAATCTTGGCCAGCGTGGCCCTCCCGCTGCCTTACCCGCGTGATATTTCCGATTGCTTCCGGAGCCGCGACGCATTGCACAAGCACGCGCCGCGCCCCCGGCCGGTTACCCTCCGGGTCGACCGAGCTCTTAAGCGTCGAACGTTCGCACATCCTCCGTCGTCGGGACCCTCGCGCTCGATGCACGCCCTGACCACCTCCGCGACCGCCGCGGCCAACGCCTCGGCGACCACCGCCGGCGCCCTCGCCAATTCTCGCGGATCCGCTCGCGTCGCCCATATGCCGCGACGAGTCGATGCGCCCGTATGCCGCGTCCCGGTCGCCGACCGACGCGCCGTGGTCGCCTCCGTGGCTACCCAGAGCGAGATCGTCGCCCCCGCCGTCGACGCCCCGCCCGCGAAGACCGTCTACGACGCCGTCCTCTACTCCTTCGCGGAGGACGGCTCGGCGACAATTCTGACCCGCGCCGATCTCGACGCGGTGAACGCGGCGATGCACGTCAACGCCGTCGCCATGTCCGCCGAGAAGGGCACCGAGCAGGTCGCCGACACCGCCACGGTCACCGACACCGACTCCATCGCCGACACCGACGCCGCCGAGGACGGCGAGTGCGAGGAGGCGTGCCCGCTCGTCTTCGGAGAGCCCGAATCTTCGGAGCCCGATAAGAACGTCGACAAGAAGAAATCCGAGATTAATGCGCCGGATGCGTCGCTCGCGTCTGCAGCGATGTCCCAGGCGGAGGTGACGCAGTCCCTGGGCGACGCCGCGGGCGTTGGCGCCAGCGCCTACAGCTCCGACGACGTCCTCTGCATGATGTACGGCGTTGACGTGGACAAGGAGGACGCCAAGCACAAGGTTGCGTTCTTCTCCGTCGACGGCGCCGTCGCCAGCTGTGATGCAATCGCGGCCGCCGCTTCCGCCGCGGCCGACCTCGCCGCCGGACGCGTCCCGGCGACATCCAACCCGGGTGACTCCAACGTGGGAGGAGGAGGAGTCGCTGTCCTGTTCAGAAACATCTGGAGCGCCATCGTCGGCGTCTTTGGATCTTCCGGAAACAACGGCGCCGCGATCGGAGCCGCGGCGTTCGCGGGCGTCTCGACGTCCAAAGCCGCCGCCATCGCGGACCGAATCGACTCGGAACACGTCGCGAAGGCGGTGTACCCCGAGGCTGCGAGGTACGCCAAGCAGCTCAGGTACGACGGGTACAAGATCGTGCTCGTGACGTCCCAACCGGATTGGCTCGTCGCGCCCCTCGCCAAATCGATGGGCGCGAGCCGGGTCATCGGTGCGCGACTCGAGGTGGACGATGCCGCCGGAACGTTCACCGGCGGAACCCTCGCGGACGCTGAAGACGGCCAGGGCGACGCGCTCGGGCGCAGGGTGCGGGCGTTCGCCGCCGAGGCTGGCGTGGACCTCGCCAAGTCAATCGCGTACGGCGCTGGCGAGCGCGATCTGCCCCTCATGCGCGTCTGCGGAAAGGCGTACGCGGTGAGCCCCGACGCCGCCGTCGCCGCGGCTGCGTCTGAGAACGGGTGGCAGACGCTGGGATGGGCCGAGGACGCGGAGAGAAAGGCGGCGCGGGCGGGACAGCTCGCGGCGGAAGCGGCGGCGATGGACGCGGCGAGAGCCGAAGGGATCCTTCAGCCGGCGTATGCGACGGTGACGGTCAACGGTGGCGCGGTTTCGGCGAAATCGCGCGCGTGGACGGTGATGGACCCGGACCAGTACGACCCGGAGAACGACAGGCGGCGGGGGTGAGCACGTAGCCCTGTAGCCCCGACCTTTGCCGCGACGAGAGTGTGACATTTATTTGTAAAAGCGAAAAAGAGTTTCTGAAAAACAGAGTCTTTTTTTTTCGTCAAATTTTCAGACTAGTCGTCCTGTGCGTGTCGAGTTATCCTGTGTTAGCCAGTTGGACCAATCAGGTGCGAGCAGTCCGTCTGCGGGCTGGCTGTGATAAACCTGTTTTCCTTGAATCGATCGTCCGGTTTAACGCGATCTACCGGCGCCCGGCGCGCATCTTTGATCGCACACTACACCAGTAATAATGGCTGCCCTTACCGTCTCCGCGGCTGCTGTCGCCCCCGTCGTCGCCCGCGCCTCCGCGACCCGCCGGTGAGTTTCCGGCGCCCGACGCCGGTTAAATTTCATCCTTCGCCAACGGGAGCAGCAGAGCGCCTTCGCCGAGAAAAGCGGGCGTAGGGTCAGGGCCGGCGTCGACCGATCGATCGCGTCGCGAGCGCCTCGAGGCGAGACGCGGACCCGATCCGGATGACGAACGCCGTCTCGGATCGACCCACGCGGTCGTTTCCGCGCGCGCTCGGCTCGCGCCGCGCCTCGGCGGTCGCGCCCGCGCCGGTCCCGTCGCAGCGGAAATCTCGACTCTGCTCGCCGTGGGCTATTATCCACTCGCGGCTCGGGCGTCCGCTCGCCCTCTCCGCGGCTCCCCGCGCATCCACCGAACGACGCGCTGACCCGAACACCCCCTCGTTCCCCACTCAACAGCTCCACCCGCGCGGTCAAGGCGCTCGGCTCCAAGTCCGTCGCCGGCCTCCCCGTCATGGCGCGGTGCGTGCGCGCCCCGATCCCCCCCCACGTTTGAGTCGTCACAGACGCTGAACCCTTATCGCGGCGCGAGAAATCAAATCTCCGATCTCCCCCCCCCTCCCCCCGGCCTCCGGAAGCCTCGCTGACGACACCCCCCCCCCCCTACGCAACGCACGACAGCCCCACCAAGCTCGTCGCCGGCTCCCGCCGCGCGGCCACCACCACCGCCTCCGCGCTCCCCCTCGCGGAGCTCGCGGCGGTTGGCCCCGAGATTGCCGAGGTTGCCATCACCTGCTTCTCCATCACCCTCGTCGGCCTCGCCGTCGGCTTCGTGCTGCTGCGCGTGGAGGCCGCCGTCGAGGGCGAGGAGTAAACGTTTCCCTTCCCTTGCGACGCCGCGCGTGCCGGATCGTCGAACGCGTGTGGATGTGAAGTGTAGGAAAAGGATCGTGTCCTCTGGCTCACGATGGAGGAGGGTGATTATTAGTAAACTCAGAGCGCGGGTGCCGCGAAACGTTTTCGGCGCTCATTAGCTTGGCGAGATGGAGAGAGTGTTGTTGACGAATAACGACGAGATTCTTTACGGAAACAAACGCCCCGCACGTCTCGCTCGTCCCAACAAGACGTCCCTTCCTCATCTTACGTTCGTCTCTCAAGGACGATCGATCACAGCCGAGCGCCCCCCGCGGTTGCGAAGTACTCCCAGATGGACGCGAACGGATGATACGCCGCCACGTCCAGCGCGAAGAGCGCGATCCACGCCGCGCTCGGCCGCAGCAGGAACGACGCTCGGTACCCCGCGTCGTCGATCACCCTCCTCGCCCTCATCGACGCCCCCAGCGTGCTCCAGTTCAGCAGCCACACCAGCCCGAGCAAAGAATGTGTCCAGACGGTGACGAGCCCGGGCCTCGCTAACGCTAACGATGCCACGCCCCCCGCGCCCCCCGCGATGACGCTCGCCGCCGGGAACACCTGCGCGCCGAACAGCCACGTCCCGATAAGCACCAACATCGCCGAGCGCTTGTCGTCGTCCGTGAACGCGATGATGTACGCGGAGGTGACGCACTGCCACGCGAACGGCGCGAGCGCGATTTGCCACGCAAACTCGTCAAGGCCCGCGAGGCTTTCGCCGCCGGGGCCGAGGCGAAGCGCCTGCCACGTCAGCACCAGTTGGAACAGCGTCGACCGGACGCTGAGCTCCACCTTGCGCCAACCGCGTTTCGTGCCGAGCGGGGTGCCGGAGAGGGCGCACACTCCCGCGAGCGCCAGCGAGAGCGACGCGAGTGCCCAAAATTCCGGCGCACCCCCGTGCGCCTCGAGCGCGTCGCGCACCGCGTTCGCCGACGCGCCGTGGTCGTCGATGACGCCGAGCGCGCCGAGGTCGCGTTTGGCCCACGCGGCGAGGACGTAACCGCCGAGCAGGGTGAACGCGGCGCCGGAGATTCCGTGGACGTGGTACCGATCGGCGCGCGTCCACATCCGTCGCCACGCCTCTCGCGGGGTCACGGCGCGCTCGACGTACGTCACCGCTGCGGGAGTGGATGGCGAGGTGGACGGTACCGGCGCGTCGTCGTCCGGGACGGCGGCGGCGGCACGCGGGTCCCTGCTCCCGGAGGATGGGGACGGATATGGGGACGGGGATGGGGACGGGGATGGGGATGGGGACGATATCCGAGTCGATATCCGAGTCGGACGAGTCGACGACGGCCGATATCCGACGGCGGCGACGACGTCCGCGCGGCGCCGGGGGCCCGCCCCCGGCGCGGATGGACGCGGACGCGCCGCGAGCGTTGGAGCCCGAGCGCTCATGACGATCGGCGGCAGGGCGCGCGCGAGGGTCGGCGGAGTGTGCCAGTCAGACGGGAATCGGGGCGACTTGGGAGTGGTGGTTGTTGTTGAACTGCGCGAAATCCAATTCCAAATTGGACACAGAGCGGATCGGCGCGCCTCGGGAGGAGGATGACGGTCCCGAGCCACGCCGTCGGCGACGTCGACGACGTCGACGATAGACTCGACGCGCTGCGGAAACGGCTCGCGCGCGGATCCGACGTCTCTGTAACGGTCGGGACCGCGGGTTTAGAGGGACGGGTCTCGCCCGAGAGATTGTCGCGGGAGTCGTCGAAGGAGCTCTCCGTCCCGCCCGCCGCGAGCGGCCCGCGCGACGAGCGCCCGCAGAGGCCGAGGCGCGCCGAGCCCGTGGACGTCATGCCATCGCCGACCGCGCGGTCGCCTCGCCCTTCATCGCCGCGCTCGTCGACAACCGCCGCGACGCATCGGAGGTGGAACGCCCACTACGACGTCAACACCACCCCGGCGTTGACGTCCCCGGGGAGAGGACGCGAGCGCGCGGCCGCGTACGGGTCGCCCGCGAGGTTCGGCATCGTCCCGATCTCCCCCGCGCCGTCGCTGGGCGTGCTCGCGGGGGACGGAGACGGGCGCGGGCGTTCGATTCACGACGGGCGCGGCGATTCGACGCGTCACTCGACGCTGCGTCGTCATCCTCGAATGGGGGATGATCTCTTCGGGGAGGACAACCGGGCGGCCGGGCGCTTCGCGACGTCGATCGGCGACGACGTCGCGACGGTGACCATGACGTTGCGGGAGCGCGACGAGATCCACGCCAAGCTCGTGCGGCTGACGGGAGAACGAGACGCGTCGCGCGCGGAGTGCGCGTCGCTCGCGAGAAACCTGACGGAGACGACGGTGGAATTGGATCGCGTCCGGAGCAGGTACGCCGACGTCGCCGCCAGGCTGGACGCCGTCGCGGAGGACCTCGCGACACACCGCGCGCGCGTGGGTGCGAGGAATGGCGGCGGGGGGGGCTTCGGACACCCGGCGCTGGCGGGGGCGACCGCGGACGCGCGCGTCGCCGCGAGCGAGCTCCGCGCCGCCGTCGAGGATTTGATCGCCGAATCATCGATCGACGACGACGATCGAGTCGGTCGTCGTCGCGTCGCGGGCGTCGTTCGCGAACGGACGCGCGCGCTCATCGCGCGGGCGGAGGACGTCGCGATCGCGGCGATGGGTGAGCTTGCCGCCGCGGCGTCTCGCGAGGCGACGGGCGGGCGGCGTTACAAGCTGCCCATCTACTGACGAGGGCGACTACTGAGGGCGAATATTTTATAGACTACGAACGTAAGTAACTCTTAGACGACTACCGACGAGAGGTGGTGGCTCGCGAGTCTCGGTCCGCCCCGCCCCAACGCGACGAACCCGACGTACGTGCTCTCACGGCAGGGCGTCGTCGGCGAAACGCGAGTCCATGAACCCGCGGTCGTACGTGCACGGAACCGCGGTGGGCGCGACAGCCGCCGGGTTCGGGTTCGCCAGGTTTCGTAACGTCCGCAACACGTCGATCGCCGTCAAAACCGGTCTCTCTTCCCCCTCCCTCGCGCCCGCCCCAGCTCCACCCCCGCCGCCCGCATCTGTCGCCGCCGCGCGCCACGCCCCGTGCGCCTCCGCGACCCTTCGCGCGAACGCCTCGTCGCCAATCGCGAGCGCCTCGCGGAGCTCGATCGCGGGCGGCGGCGGCGTCCCCGCGTCCGCTCGCCGCCGCCGCGCCCCGCTGTGCGACCACGACGCCGCCGCCGACGTCACCAGGTTGGTGTCGCGTCCCCTGAAGAGCACGCGCGTGCCGTGAAGGTCGAGCGCGCGGATCCGAAGGTCCAGTCGCGCCAGCATCAGCGCTCGCAATGTATCGGCGATGCGACGGACGTCGTCGTCGGTCCACTCGCCGCCACCCGGTCGTTCGGGGGGTAACGACGCGAGGAGCGCGTGCGCTGGGGACGGGGGTTGTTTGTGATCGTCGATGTGGAGGTTGGCGCCGAGGTTCTTTTGCAGGAACCCGCGGAGGTACGCGGCGGCGACTGGCGGGCCCCGGGCGTCCGTGTTCGCGCCCGGAAATTCGTTCATGGTTGCCTCGACGGCGTACTCGAGCGCGGCGGCGAGGAGCCTGCGTCGGACCTGGCTGGACATCAGCGAGTGCAGGATATCGTCGACATCGAGCCGGGTCGGGGATGCGCCGCCGTCGGGGGCGCACTGGCGGGCGGTGGAACGTCGACGGCGGCGGTCCATCGGCGCCATCTTCGTCGTCGTCGTCGTCGTCGTGGGCCGAAGGATCCACCGGCGGTGACGCGGCCGGGACGCGCGCTCGTGCATCGCGCCCTCGCACCGCGTCGCCAACATCGTCGATGTCGACGTGTCTCCCGCGCGATCGATCCGGCCGCGAGCGCCCCTCCCGCCGGCTCCGCCGCGCGCGCGGTTGTCCGCCACCCGAAACGCAAACAACGAGGATTTCACGCACCGTCGAAGTCCGAGGAAACGGAAAGACGGGCCCCGTCAGTTCCGATGGAGCCCGAGGCGACCGAGGCGCCCGACCCCGCGCCGGGGGAGCCGGGGGAGACGCAGTGGCTGTGGTGCCACGATTGCCGCAGGCACCTCGCGGCCGGTCCCGACCACGACCCGGACGCTCCCGCGTGCCCCTCGTGCCGGGGCGCCTTTGTCGAGTACGCCGAGGAGTACCAACCCCCCGATCCCGCGCGACAGGCGGAGGAGGCGCTGCGTCAGCACATGGCCCAGATCGCGTCCCAGTTCTCGAACATCTTGCCCGGGATACAGGTCAGCGTGGGGATGGGGCCGGACGGAGCGCAGGGCGGCCAAGGCGCCGCGGGCTTCGGGTTCGTGGGAGGAGGCCAGGGCGGCTTCCGCGCGCCCGAAGCCTTCATGCCGATGATGCAGCAGCTGTTCCAGCCGGGGGGCGCGCAGGTGTCGGCGGCGCGGCTCTTCGAGGATTTCCTCAACGGGATCGGTCAGGACATTAACATCGCGGAGCTCGACACGAGGACCTTTCACAATCCAGCGCCCCCCGAGGTGGTCGCGGCGCTGCCCAAAGTCCCCATGCCGGCGCCGGGTGAGTGAAGAAACCAACGAAACCGTTCGCCTCACGTTCGCTCGACCCACGTTTTGACACCCTTCGCCTTTCAAGTGGGTGTCATGAACTCACGCTGACTGACCTTCGCACTGTTCAACCCGTACACCACCGTTCGCAGAGCACGGAGAGTCGACCGCGTGCAGCATCTGCCTCGCCGACATCGCCGTCGGCGAGACGTGCTACGAGTTGCCGTGCTCGCACAGGTTTCACGGCGAGTCGTGCATCCTGGAGTGGCTCAAGACCAAGGACTCGTGCCCGGTGTGCCGGCGCAAGCTGACGGCGACGGAGGGGAACGACGCCGGAACGAACTGAGGGAGACGACGAGGCGGCGCGCGCCCATAGCCACCACTTATTAGCGGATGTTTGTTTGACAGACAGAGACGAATTTGATGCGGCGTAGCGCGAATCGATCGGGCCGTGTTTGTCGCGCGGAACGTGACGTGTTTGACAGAGCGTGAAGCGCCCGAGCTGCGTTGCGTTACAACCGCGCAGATAAAACTGCGCCGCGGCTAATCGCGCAGGCGCGTCAAAGCCCCCGAAAACCCCCACCAAGCTCGACTCCCCATCCCGGGGACGAAGCGTCGAAGCGTTCACGTCGCTCCTCACTTCTTGCCAGCCTGCATCTTGAGAACCTTCTTCACGATCTTCTGCTCCTCGACGAGAAAGGCGCGGGTGATGCGCTCGCGAACCGCGCCGGCGGAGAGGACGCCGCCGTACGCGCGAGTCACGCTCTTCTTGTTCTTCGCCATGTGCTTGCTGCTGTACTTGACCTGCGCCACGCGAGGAACCTGTTTGATGGGGACGTTGGGAGGACGGCTCATGTCAGCTCACGGCGATGGGAGGGTTGGACGATGGGGACGGCGTGGGAAGGAGTCGGTGCCGCGATGGTCAAAATGGGATCGGTGCCCAGCGGGAGGAGGATGATCCCCGGAGGTCGGCGTCGCCGGGTCGCGCGTGCGTCCCGAGCGACGGCGAGACGCGGACGCGTTCCCGCGCGACGTCGGCGCGTTCAGCCATCTCGAAGGTCCTCGCGCGGACCGCCGGATGGACGCGTCGGATCGCGCGCGGTGTCGGCGCCGCGCGTTTCCGGGGCACCCGCCACCCCGCTGGGACCAGAGCCCAGACCCTAGAAAAAACCTAGAAGAGCACTCACGCCGTGGATGCGGCCGTGGTCGCCGGAGGGGGTCTGGGGACCCTTGGTCTTCTTCTTGACGTAGTGGACCGTGAGACCGCCGCCGGGCTTCTTGAGCTTGCGGATGACGTTGCTCCGGGTCGCGTAGGCTGCGAGGCGAGGGAGGACGGGCGGCGTCAGCGTCGGGGAAATCGTCGTGGTGCGCGAGGCGGACGAGATTTGGTTCTCGGCCGCGATGCCGGAAACCGCGCGCGCGGGCGCGAACGGCGCGCGCATCGCGGGTGCGGGGCGGACACTCACCGTGACGACGCCTGTAAGTCACACGCTGGACCATTTCTCTAGCTAGTTACGGTGCTGCGTAACGTTGAAAGGGATGCGCGCATCGCCTCGAGACGCTGAAAAACCAAGGGCTCCTTGTGGCACCGACTGACTGAAGCGGAGACAACGATGTATGTATGGGCGATGTATGGGCGGGCAGTTACGTTTTCGTCGGTTCATGGTTATATTTGGCACCAATCGCGATCGCAGCATATGCCCATTCAGTCAGATTTGGTCCAGTCTCATCACCCGTCGATGAAAATTTCGCTACACGTCGTCAGAACATCGCTCGCCCGTCGTCACTTCTCGCCGTGCAACGGCCGGATCCACAGCTTCACCACCCCCGCCGCGCACGCCGTCACCACCCCTTCCTCGGTGAAGACCACGTCCGTGCACGGCTCGGCGTGGATCTTGTACGACGCCGTCGCGGCCAACGTCTCCGGCACCTCGCGCCGCGTCGCCGGAGCGCAGATGAGACCGCCGACGTACGAGTGAATGCTCGGACCGGCGCTCTTGTCGGCACCCTCGGCACCCGCGGCACCCCCCGCGGCACCCCCCGCGGCCGCCGCGTCGGCTTCGTTGGCGGCTTCCGCGTCGAGCGACGCGCGCCGGGACACAGCCGGCGACGACGCCGTCGGCGAGCTCGCGGCGCTGGCGGCGCCAGAGTCCACACCGGCGCGCCCGTTCCCGTTCACGTTCCCGCCTCCTCCATCCGCCGCGCCGCCTTGCGCCGCCTTGCTCGACTTACCCAGCCCCGATTTCCCCCCGGACACGCCCATGCTGCCCATGGAGCTCAGCATGCTCTTGCTCGCGCTTCGTATCATGCCCGACGGCGACTTGAGCAGCGAAGACCCCCCGCCCGCGTTGGGCGGCGCGGTTCCTGCGGGGAGGACCGGGATGGGCACCGGCGGCGGGGGCGGGGGTGGGGGCTCGAAGGCGCCGTCGGATTCGAACCCGTCGTTCGTTCCGGTCGAGGGCGCGCCCGGGATGTTCACGCCGCCGGTGGGATCGCCACCCGCGCCGGCGTCGACCCCCGTCGGCGCCTCCAGCGGCAGGTCCCAGAGGCACAGCTGGCAGTCCTGCCCGACGCTCCCGAACCGGAGCGTCTCCGCGCGATCGTCGGTGACGAGGAGGTCGTCGTAGTTGGCGCCGCCCCCGACCGGCGTGCCCGAGACGTCCTGCTGCATGCGAACCGGCCCCGGCGATTTAACCCTATTTAAACCCCGATTTAAGTCGCCGTCGTCGTCGTGGTCGCTGTCGTGATCGTGGTCCGCGTCGTCCAGCACGTGCGCGTCCTCGCACGCGCACGTCACCCAGCTCGCGTGGCCGTCCGCCCACGCCGCGCAGTACCGTCCCTCGGGAACCGCCCAAACCTCGACGAGGTCGCTCTCGCCCCCGGCGAGGACGTAGTGACCGTCCCCCGCCCACCGCACCGTTCGCAAGCCCCCGTAGTAGCTCTTGAACCCCCCGCACAGCCGCGGGCGCTCCCAGTGCGTCACGTCCAGGATCCGGCATATCCCATCCGCGCCGCCGGCGACGGCGAGGTACTGCCCGTCGGGGGAGAAGCTCGCGCAGGACATCGGGCCGGCTCCGAGGTGCCACCTGGCAAAGGGGTTGGCCAGCGTCTGGCCATCCACGCCGCTCCTCCCCGGCGTGACCGACGGCGCGTTCGGGTCCCCAACGATGGCCGGGAACCACGGGTCCATGGACGCGTCGCGCGAAACGGAGTACGCGTACACGTTGCCGTCGCCGTGGCACGTGACGAACCCACCGAGCCGATCGACGCCGCCATTGCCGCACCACGCCACGTGATTGCATCGCGACGCGTTGGCGGGAGACTCGAGCCTCGCGCGTTCGCTGCCGCCGAAGCCGCCGCCGCCGTCGGTGTTGAACCGGAGGGTGCCGGGCGGGAGCTTGGCGGATGACGTGGTGGATGACGTGGCGGATGACGTGGCGCCGGTGCCGGCGGGCGCGGTGGGATCGTCGTCCAGGGAGGTGGACCCCGGGCGATGAACGGGGTTTCGTTCGCCCACGAGGGCGCGCAGGGACGTGAGGACCACCTCGCCGTTGGCGAGTCCGATTAAGAGGTCGTTCTGGTTCTGGTGTCCGCCGCCCTGCTCCCGGAACGCGTGGCACGTCACCAGCGTGCCGGGGAACTGGAGCGTCCTGATCGGGTCCGCGGGTTTCGTCGCGTTCGGATCGTCCGGCGTCGGGTTCGCAGCGGGTTTGGACGACGGGCCGTAGCCGCCGTAGCCGCCGTAGCCACCGTAGAACGACGAGCGCTTCGCCGCGCCTTCCGCGGCGACGGACGGCTCGTCGTAATCGTACACGAGCAGGGTGTCGTTGACGTTGAAAACGAGGTAGCGCGCGGGGCGATGGTGCCCGCGCGGCGCGGGCAGCTTCGCGACGGTCACCTTGGAGCCTCCCGCCGGGTTGAACGGCACGGGGCCGTTGGGGTGGGACCAGGAGCGCGCGAGCCGGTACTTGCCGTCGCTCGCGGCGAACTGCGTGCGCTTGGGGCCGGTGCCCGCGCCGTCCGAGGCCGGCATGGTCGCCTCCTCTCGAGCGCGTCTCCTACTGGTGCTACCCTAGATCAATTGCCCTCGGACAGGATATCACGCCAGCGCCGAGAGAAAATATCCCATTTTGGACTGGCGTCAGCCCCTCACGCCGCGAGACGCCATGGCCAGACGGAAACCCCCCGCGCCGAACGTCAAGAAGTTCGGCGCGCCCCTCTACGCCTCCGCGTGGATCGACGATCGCGTCGCGCTCGTCGCCGGCGGCGGCGGCAAGAAGAGCAGCGGCATCCCGAACCGGGTGATGCAAGCCTCGTTCGACTCCGTCGAGCTCACCGAGCCCCTCGCCTCCGTGCACACCGACGAGACCGCGCCGCAGGTGCTGTGCGCGCACCCCTACGGCGCCGAGCTCCTCGTCGCCTTCTCCGGCGACGTCGCCGTGTACGTCGTCACCGCCAACGACGCGTCCACGCAGCTCGCCGAGACGGAGGAGTCGGACGCGCCCCCGCCCGAGGCGTCCGCGCCGTACCGGATCTCGCCAAGGGATCTCGACGATGCGTCGGGCACCGCGACGCGCGTGACGCTCGCGACGTGCGACGTCAAGTGCGCGGCGTTCTCCCCGGACGGCGCGTCCCTCGCGGTGGGCCTGGAGAGCGGCGAGGTGCGATTGTTCGCGTGGCCGACGCTCGAGCCCTCGGAGGTGCGATTGGACGGATCGCACGCCGACGCCGTCAACGGAGTGGCGTTTTCCCCCGACGGGACACAGCTGTTGTCCACATCTTCCGAGACGGTCAAGGACGGGCGCGGGCCTATCGTGTGGAACGTATCGACCGGGGCGAAAGTCGCGACGCTGGTGGACGAGGGAAGGGAAAAGGCTGCGGGAAAGGCCAGGTTCGGTCGCCAGTACCGATTCTGCGGTTTCACCCCGTGCGGCGCGTTCGCGCTCACCGGGCTCAACGACGGCGGCGAGGGCCACGTGTGCAAATGGGCGTGCGACACGTGGAAGCCCCTCGGCACCGCGCGACGGGTGACGCGCGAGCCCCTGAGCGCCATGGCGTTCGATCCCACGGGCCGCACGGTGGCGTGCGGCAACTCGGAAGGTCACGTCCTGATCGTCGACGTCAAGACGCTGGCGATTAAAAAAACGATCCGGGGCGCGCACATGATCTTCGTCACCACGATGGCGTACTCGCCAGACGGCTCCACGGTGCTCAGCGGCAGCGCCGACGCCTCCGCGTGCTGCACCGTCGTGTCGCGAAAGCGTACCGGGGCCGGGGGTACTAACGGCGGCGCGTGGAACGACGTGGCGGAGAAGGCGTACGCGTTGCTGGTCGCCGCGGTACTCGCGTGGCTCTTCTTCACGGTGGGGAGGCTGGCGGCGCGGCTGCAAACCGCCGCGATCGGGCCGGACGCGAACGGCGGCGCGGGCGGGGACGTCGAGCGCATCGACATGCTCGCCGGTCTCAAGTACGGCGACATCAAGCGCCTCGCGGCGGACGTGCGGCGGCGACGGGAGGCGGGCGGTGACTCACCGGGCGGTGACGCCTCGGCGCCAGCTGTGAACGACGAATCGCACAAGCCGACGCCGGACGACACCGAGCGCCTCTTCGCGGACGAGGACCCGACGCCCTACGAGTGCGTCGACGGGGAGAACATCCGGTGCGAGGACGTGCTGACGGAGCCCGAGGCGTGGGAGATGCGCGTGAAGAAGAAGGGGGCGGGCGGCGACGACGACGGGCAAACGCACACAAAGCCGAAGTCGAGGGAGGATGCGCGAGCCGCGACGTTTGAGGCGGTGCCGAGCGAAGCGATGGAGACTGGGGACGGTCGAGTGCCAAGTCTCGGGGCGCCGGGTTGGGGGGATCGTACGAGGGACGAGCTGTGACGCGTCGGTAACCGTTGCTGTTTTACATCGCGAGAGCCTAGTCTTTGTCTGTCGTCATTGCTTGGAGACTGCGCCTTTGTTCTCGCCGTCGCCCTCCTCCGCCTGTGACACCAGATCCTGGACGGACCTCTCCAGGTCGTCTATCCGCTCGCCCATCTCGTCGATGCGGTTGATGATGCTGTCGCTCATCTGCTGGAAACGCGACTGCATCTGCGTCAGCAGGTTCTGGACCTGCGTCGGGTTTCGGGGGCGGGAGAGGCGGGCGATCTCAGGCGTCCGCTCGACGAAATGGGGGGACGACTTTGAAAAAACGGGGGGCGAGCCGAGCGCCGCGCGGCGTCGTGGAAAGCGGGGCGTCACGCGGGCTCGGAGGGGGCGGGCGGGGCGCTCACAAAGGCGGTAAGATCCGCGGTGGACTGGGGTCCCTCTCCCTGGTTGCTCATGTCGGCCTCGACCGCGCGCCAGCAAGTGCCGCGGCCGGGAGAGAAACGACACTGGCTCGAGCGCGACGACCAGACGGGAACACGGGAATCTCGTCCGCGATATTTGGATACGGTCACTGATGGTGAGGCAGACCAGGCGCCAAAGACCCGTCTGCGCCTGCGGTCGCCTTCACGAAGGACAAGAGGGCCTGTGCGGACTCGTCTCCCAGGCTTCATCCGTCGTCCCCACCGACATCGCCGTCGCGAGGAGCTCGCTGACCATGGCGCCGTCCTACCCACCGGTGCCCAAGGTGCGCGCGGAACAAATCCCAACCGCCAGATCCGTCCAGATCGCCGGCTCGCCTCGCGTCCTGACGTTCCACCCGTCTCCGTTCGACAGAATTGCACCGTCACCGGCGGCATGGGATTCGTCGGCCGCCGCCTCGTCGAGATGCTCGTCGAGCGCGGCGCCACGCGCGTCGTCGCCTTCGACATCGCCCCCAAACCGGAAGACGCGGGCGACGATCCGCGGATCGTCTGGATGCAGGGCGACCTCACCAATCCGCGCGACGTGGACAAGGCGTGCGAGGGCAGCGAGTGCGTGTGGCACATCGCGGCGCTCGTCGGGCCCTATCACGCGCTCGACATGTACATGAAGGTCAACTACCAGGGCACCGTCAACGTCATCGACGCGTGTAAGAAGCACGGCGTCAAGAAGATCGTCATGTCGTCGTCCCCCTCCACGCGGTTCGACGGGAACGACATCAACGGTCTCAAGGAGACGGAGCTCAAGATCCCGAGAAAGTTCCTCCAGGCGTACGCGGAGAGCAAGTGCAAGGGCGAGGAGGCGTGCATGGCGGCGTGCGACGGCGAAAACCTGTTGACGGTGGCGGTGGCGCCCCATCAGGTGTACGGCCCGCGCGACATGCTCTTCCTCCACAACTTCCTCCTCAACGCGAAGCGCCTGAGGGTCTTCGGCGACGGCGAGAACCTGGTGAGCGTATGTTACGTCGATAACTACTGCCACGGGCTCATACTGGGCGAGAGGGCGCTGTACCCGGGCTCCCCCGCGCTTCGCAACTTTTACATCTGCACCGACGGCAAACCGGTGAAGCTCTGGCCGTTCATCGACCGCGCGCTGATGGACGTGCTCGGTCAGCCGTCTCTGTTCACCAAGTTCAAGCTGCCCGGGTGGAGTTTCATGTACCCGCTGGGGTACTGCGTGGAGAGCATCGGGGCGTTGCTGGGCAAGAAGTTCAAGCTCACCACGTTCTCCGTGCGCATGTTGTTGATCAACCGGTGGTTCGACCCGTCGCTGAGCAAACGGGACCTCGGGTACGAGCCCATCGTGGAACCCGAGGAGGCGTGGCGCAGGACGGTGACGTGGTTCAAGGAGGAGTGGATGCCGGTGCACGGACCGCAGCCGGAGTTCCAGAGCTTCTAGACGCGACGGGAAACGTCCGCGATAGCACCGCAAATTTATTCAACGAGTCATCGACCTGACAACGCTGTGACGAGTCTCCATCTGTGCACGCAACCAACTTCGGCTTATCCGCAGCGCGCGCGGAGGTCACTTCCAGCCGTCGCTTGGGACCATGTCCGCCGCGGCCCTCACGATCACCGCCCCCGCGATCACCGCGCGCGCGGTCCGCGGGACCGGCGCGCGCGCGCCTTCCCGCGGCTCCGCCGTCGTCCGGCGCGCCACCATGAAGGGCGCTCCGGACACCGCGCTGAGCTCGGCGAATCAGATCACCGACGACGACGTGTCGTCCTGGGAGGAGATCGACCGCCAGATCTTCAACATGTGCGCCAAGTACGCGGGCGACAGCAGCGTCAACCCCCGCATCATGGCCGCCACCGAGCTCGGCCGCGACAAGACCTACGAGGCTCTGGACGACATCACCGTCGTCGAGGTGTACCAGGCGGCGTACGACGGCGGCCTGGACGAGTGCACCACGATCATCGACACCCACCTTCGCATGCTCGCCGAGTGCATCATCCAGGACGACGTCGAGCTGGTGCGCGCTGTGTACGACAAGTTCCGCAGGCTCCCGCCCCTCCTCCAGAAATCCTCCCTCATCGCCACCGCGGCGGTCGCCGAGGCTGGGCTCCTCTTTGTCAGGGAGGAGTACGAGCTCGTCGAGGCCATGCTGCGAGACGAGGTCGGCGGCGACGACGCGTCGGAAGAGGCTAAGATGGAGTACGACAAGTCGAAGGTGATCATCGACGTGATGGACAGGGTCATCGCGGTGATGCACGAGGAGAAGGGGGAGGTCAACGGCGAGATCGTCTCGTCCATGCCCTCCGTCGCCAAGTGATGAAGCGAGAGATTGGATAAGGCGATAGCACTATTAGGGGGAGAGAGTGGGGCATCGGCGGGGAGACGGTTAGGACGCCCTCCGGCCGCGCGGCCGGGGACGCAGCACGCAGCGCGCATTGAAATTCAATACGTATTCGATATAAGCGAAACACGCGTCTGCGCGAGATTTCGCGAAAGGTTTCCCCTGGGCGCCGCGCGACGACGAGGTGCTAATAAAAAACTTGTGGTGAGGAAAGAATTTGACGATCGAGACGGGGGACCCACGTGGACCGTTCGTCACTGGAACGTGCCCAGCTCCGACCCCGGGGCGCCGTACACCAGCGCGTGGAACGCAAACACGAAAAACAGCAGCCCGCCCGCCACCGCCACCAGCCGCTGGCTGATTCTCAGCGCGATGATCCTACCCCCGACCACCGCCAGCCCGGTGCAGAACGCGTGCCCGATTGTTCCCCCGATGGCCACGCCGTATGGGTTCTTGTGCGCCGCCAACGCGATCGTCGTGATCTGGCTCCGATCCCCCCACTCCGCGAGGAAGGTCAGGACGAAAGCCTCGAGGAAGATGGGCGTGCACACCCTCCCGAGGATCCGTCGTACCCGTCCCATCATCCGCCCCTGGCCCCCCGCGCCCGCTTCGAGCTTCTCCTCCACCTCCTGCATCTCCTCCTGGATGCTCGCGTTGGGATCCGCCCGCCACGCGATGTACAGGAGACGGCACCCGAAGAAGGTGTACAAGACGAACGCGCACTTGTTGACGACGTTCTGGGAGATGAGGTTCGGGACGATGAGCCCGAGCGCGGTGGACAGGACGGTCATGACTGCGAGCGCGCCGAGCGCGCCGGCGAGGATGATGACCCGCGGGTGCCGCATGGCCATTATGGCGGCGATGATGAAGGTCTCGTCGCCGAGCTCGGAGACGAGAATCATGGAGATGGAGCTGAGGAACGCGTCCTTGAACCCGCCGTCGCCGCCGTTGTCCACGAACGGGTCCCCGCGCCCGCCGGCGTGGAGGCGATCGGCCCTGTCGGTCCCGAGGCCGCCGCGGGGGTGGTGGAGGCCCCCGTCGCGAAAGCCCACGGACGAACGCGCGGCGTCGGCCACGCGGAACGTCGCGAGCACCGCCGCGCACAGCGCCAGGGTCGTCAGCCAGCGCGCGGTATCGCGTCTCGCCATCGTCGCGTCGGGAAAGCAATGGCCTCCGCGGTGGTTCAAACTGGGTTAAGAAGAGTGTTTTGAGCCTCTCCGCCAGAGTTGCGCCCCTGTGCGGTTGTAAACGCTCCTTCCACCCGCACAAGTCGGGAGCGCGCGACGGACGACGCATCGCGGGCCCCGGTCGGTTTCACCCGGCTTCGAGACTCTCCGCGTCGCGCATGAAGCGGTTCTTCCAGCCGGCGGTCCCGGACCCGAGCAAGCGCGCCAAGGGTTCGGGCGACGACCCGACGGGATTGGGAGGAACCGCCAAGGGATTGGGCGACAACGACAAGAGGTCAGATCCGCGCAGCTTCGTCACCTGGAACGCCAACTCGCTGCTGGGCAGGCTTCGCAAGCAGCCGGACAAGGACGCGCTGTTCGAGTACCTCCGTGAGAAGGATCTGCCGGACGTGATATGCGTCCAGGAGACGTGGCTGCCGGCGGCGGCTCCCAACCGGTACGTCTTGGCACCCCCCCAACAATCTGGTGCCCACATTTACTACATCGATCCGACCCGTCTCGCCCACTCCCCGTATGAATTCACCAGGCGCGGGACGCTCAAGGACGACACCAAAGCCGCGAGGGAGGACGCCGCCCTCATCCACCTCTGCCTCCGCCAGAAGCCCCTCAGCGCCTACCGCCCCTACTGGTCCTGCGCCGACGTCAAGCGAGCAGGGTGCGCGGTGCTCGTAAAGAAAGACGTCGACGTCGTCTCCGTGCGGCGGAGTTTAACGGCTTCAAACGGCGCAAACGGCGACGTCGCGCACGACGAGGGCAGGGTGCTGCTCCTCGAGTTCCGTTCGTTCGTCCTGTTGAACACGTACGCGCAGAACAACGGGTGGACGCAGGAATCGTTCGCGAAGCGCCGGCGATGGGACGCGGAGGTGCACGCGTTCATCGCGGGAAACACGGCTGGCGCGACGCCTCGGCCCCGGTTTGACGACTCGGACCTGAACGCCACGAGCCGCCGCTTCAAGCCGCTGATGTGGACCGGGGACCTGAACGTGTGCCACAAAGAGATCGACGTCACCCACCCGCGATTCTTCGCGACGCAAAAGCCGGAGGGGCGCAAGGGGAAGCCGCCGCCGGAGACCCCGACAGATCCCGGCGACTGCGGCCAACCCGGATTCACGCGCAACGAGCGAACGCGGTTCGAGCGACTCGTCACCGCCCACGCGCTCGTCGACGCGTACAGACGGCAGCGCGGTGACGTTAAGGACGCGATGACGTGGATGGGACATCCGGGCGTCGTCGCCGTGGGCAAGTACCGCGGCATGGGCATGCGTCTGGACTACTTCTTCGTGGAGACGGAGCTCGCGAATCGCGTCGAGGTTTGCGAGCAGGCGACGGACGGGATGGGGCTCGCGGCGATGGCGGAGCGGCCCGCGTCCGCGTTTTTCGGGAGCGATCACTGCGCGGTGTACCTACGACTGAAAGATGTGCCTCTCGATGGCGCGCACGATGGCGGGGACGGGAGTGGGAAGAGCGACGGGGAGGGCGCGACGACGCCGACGGTTGGGACCTAAACTACGATACAAATTCAATCGACGGTTGCTACGCTCGGAGTCACGACCGGACCCCGGCTTTCCCCGCCTGCCCGGCGCCCGCCTCCGCCGCCGCCAACGCCGCCGCCCGATGCTCCCGCCGGGGAGGCACGCCCACCACGTGCCCCGGCCCCGCGCCCTGCGTGATCGCCGCCACGATCTCCCGCCGCAGGTCCATCGCCTTGTTCGACAGCAGATCCTTCGGCCGCGTGTTGAGCAGGTACGCGTCCAAGCCGCCCGCCTTGTCGATGCACCGGAGCGCGTGCGCGGTGACGTTGACGGAGACTAAACGATCGAGCACCTCGCTGTACAGGCGCTTGCGGTGCGAGTTTGGCTTCCACGTCCTGCGCGTCTTGTTGCCGCCGTCCTCGCTCACGTTGTTGCCGTGCTTGACGTTCCGCCCCGCGTAGAGCCCGTCCTTCACGCGCTTCGCGACGATGCGCCCGAAGTTCGTGATGTTCCCCATCCCGCCCCGGATCTGCGAGACCGACATGGCGTCGCGAACCGTGCCCCGAGGCCGACGCGAGCTCAGCCCGGCGCGCGGTGAAGAGTGCCCCGTGGCTGACGAAAACCTGCCGCCCTAATCGTGAAAAACCATCGCGCGCACTCCCGCGGTGCGGCTGGGACCCAGACCCGTGTCGCGCTCGTTGTCGTGAGGAGGCGACGAGATCAGACTGTCCGCCTGTGCTTTTTGGTTCTCGCGATATATCTCCCATGATATCCTATGATTTTTTTGCCTTGCCGCCAAATCCGTTTACGGCAATTAAGCTCCCTTGACAAAACTAGACGACAGGCAGAACCAAAACGCGACAGGCAGCGGCGGACGGCCCGAACCACAAAAAGCCGAACTGCGGACCACTTTCAATAATAAAACGTGAAAACTTAACCGAACGCCGACGTGTTTGCGCCTCAGAATTTTACCTCCGAATGCAGATTTCGAACGAATTCGACTCCCAATCCCGAAAAGCGCCGCGTGAGGCCCGACACGTCCAATCACAGCTTGCCGAACCGTGAAATTGGGCATCGCGGCCCAGTAGAAATCGATATTGCCGCCATAACTGTTTGACGCGACTCGGTCGTGCTTTCGAGATTCGACGCCAAAAATCGCCAAAAAACCGGGAAACCGAATCGAGAGGGTCCATCGAGAACGCGATTGGCTGCAGGGCGGCAAGATAAGGAAAACGTGCGACGTTTTGACCAATCGCGACTCGCGAAAGGAACGCGCACTTTGCCCGGAAAAGCGACGTTCGCTTTATCACGCTTTTCTCTCACGTTGAGAAGGTTGCTTTGCCGGAAGAGCGGTCACTTCGACCAACGCACGGCGGAGGGCCCGGAAGACGCGCGAAGCGACGCGCGTTCGCCAGAGGCTTTCGACCGTCGAGCAGAGGGTTTCGCTCGCGCGTTTGATACCGCGCCAAGCGGTCGCGCGTCTCGCGGAGGGGGCGTCAAAGAGGGGAAGGGGCGGATCGCCAAAAAATGCTCGCGACACAAGGCGACTCGGGCGAGTCGTACTGGGACGGGACCGCGATGCGGCGGGTCGGGTCGGTTCCGGCGCTGCGCGTCATCGGGTTCGAGGCGAGCGAACACATTCAGGGGTTACGGGTTCACAGCAACACCAGCCCGCCGCTCGTGTCGAGCCCGCTCGCGCGCCTGCTTTCGTTACCGGCGGACTCGAAGGGCGGAGATGGACGTGACTGGAGCGGGTACTCCTCGCGGAGCTCGGGCGACTCCGGTAACGACACGCTGTCGCGGTCGCTCAGCAACGACCACATCATGAGCACGACGTCCTCCACGAACAGCGACCAGGGGAACAGCGAGGAGGACTTGGAGCTCCACATGTTCACCGCGCCCACGGCGCCCATGGACATCCCGTTCGCCCGGGGGCACCGGCACTTCAGGAGGTGAGAGATTCCCAGCCCGTTTGCTAAACCCGAACCGGTTCCCGTATCGGTAGGATTGGGCGAAAAGAAAATTGGCGCGTAATCGCGGCCCGTTCGTCGCGCTGTCGGGCGCGACGTCCGATGTTTTTCGCGATCTTGGATGCGCGTTCCTCGATCCACGGCTTCGCCCGTGATCCTCCGGGGTTCCGCGTCGACATCCACGCGTCGCGCCTCGGAAGAGCCCGAGCTTCGATTTAAACACGGGTTTCCCGGTTCAACCGTCCCGTTCAGCTTGCTTTTTACCACCGGTTCGACCAATCCGGTTCATTGATTTTGACGACGGGGTCTCCACGACGGGGTAGTCAGGGAACTTTCTCCAGTTTTTGGATGACGTTTTTACCAGACTGCAAAGCTGTGCGATCTTTTTTTTACGACCCAACTTTTTCTCACGAACCCGCTCCTCCTCGCTCCTCCTCACCTCACAGGAACAACATCTCCCGCGAGAAGCAGCCTAGGAGAGTCTAGGCGAAGGGGGACCACATGAGACGACCTACAACACTGTACAACACCATATTATTTTTTGGAGGGGCGTCTGCGCGCCGAGAGCTTTGAGCACAAAGCCCCCGGCGCGCGGCGCGCCCCCCCCAACGGTCGCAACACGCATCCCATGCGGAACCCCTTCATCACGACGAGACGATCGAGCTCGAGATCATCGGCGTTACCATCGCGGTGCCCTGAAATTCTTATTATCATCACCATTCTTTATCACCTGTATTCTTTTAAGGACTTTTACCATCATTAGTTTAGTTTTAAAGACCCGCGCGCCATTAAGAGCGGCGCCGGCAACACCCTGTTGTTTGTGTTTCACGAGAGACGAAGAAAGATGTGCTTTGACGACGTGCGACTTATTTTGTGAATGAAAACACGAGAAACGTATCGAACTCCTTCGTCTCCTTCATCCCCTTCGTCGACTCTTACCCAACGAACCGATCACGAGCGGACCGATCTTCGCGGTGAAAACCTCCCCGAGCACCCTGCTCACCTCCGCCGGGGCGTGCTCGCACCTCACCAGCGCCGTCAACGCCGGAAACGCCTCCCCAACCTTCTCCGCAAACAAGTCGTCCGAGAACCTCGCCAACGCCTTCAACGCGTCCACCGCGAGCGGCGCCCTCGCGTTGATCTCGTCCCTCGCCTGGGCGACGACATGAGCCTCGCCGCCCTCGCCCGACGCGAGCCGCGCAAAGTCGCGGAGGATTCGCATCGCGAGACCGGCGAGGCGGTGGCGCGACGCCGCCGCCGCCGCAGCCTGCGCGTCGCTCTGCGACGCATCGTCCCCTACGCCCTTCGTTCCCCCACTCGCGCTCCCGGGCTCCTCCCCGGCGGTGTGCAGGTGGAGCAACACCGCGAGCGCCGCCTGCGACGCCTCCACCTCGAGCGCGACGAGCGGCGGGTCCGGGAGAAACCTGAACGCGCCGACGACGCCGCCGCGGCCCGTCGACCCGGACCCGGACCCGTGTGAACCGTATGAACCGACGGCGTCCAGGAGGGACGGGCGCTCGGCGACCGCCATCGCCGCCGCCGCCGTCGCCCGCGCCAGCCGTCCGCACAGCTCGCCGTCGCCGTTGACGTCCGCGGCGTGCGCGGCGCATCGTTCCAGCGCTGACGTCAGCGTCTCCAACCTCCCCGCGCTCATCCGCCGACCGTGCCGAAAGTACGCCTCAGCCGCGGCGCTCACCAGCAGACGCTGCGTGGAGGCGTGGCACGCGCACGTGCCGCTCGCCCTCAGCCACGCGCTCGGGTGCGTGCCGAGGACGACGGCAGCCTCCATCTCCGCCGTCATCTCGACCTTAACGCCGTTGGAAGCGGACGGCACCATGTCGCCCGACGCGTTCTCCTTGACCAGTCCCTTCGCATCCGGCGCCGTCTTGTTCATCGCGTCGGCGAGCGCGTCGATGGCGATGGTCCACGCGTTTTCGTCGAACCTGTGGCCGGCGCCGAGCAATAGGCGGGACAGGGCGCCGATCCCGCACGCCGCGAGAGCCTCGTGGTTCTTCACCGCCAACCCGGACAGCAGCGCCAGAAACTTGGGCAGGATGTCCGGCGACTGCGTCACCGCCGGGTAGAACTGCGCGGTGAGGTCCACGACCAGCTCCAGGCAGTGCTGGCAGGTTTGGTACAGCCACGCGTCCGCCTCGGCGTTTCGGTCCCACGGGGGGGGTTTGTGCCTGGGATGCGCGGGCGGTTTCCCGGCGGACGGGGGTGAGTGCGGGGATTGTTGGACGAATGGGGAGGCGGTTTGGACGTCGGCGTCGCAAACCTCGGCTCGGACGTGGTCAAACACGGGCATCAGGATGCTCTCGTAGACCCTGGCCCAGAACCCCGGCGAGAAGTGGTCGCCGTGGAACTTGAGTATGTCGAACAGGACCTCGAGCGCGCTTCGTCGTATGTCCCGCCTCGCGTCGAAGGTGAGCTCGGACAGGCCCGCCAGGAGCGGGAACCAGTAGCTCAGGTCGAGCTCCGCATCCGTGAAGTCCGTCGCGCCCCTCTCCCGTTCTCGCGGCTTCTTCGGGGACCTGGACGAGTCGCGGTGGTCGGGCGATCCCGGCGGGGTGTTGAACGCGCCGTCGGTGTCGTCGGCGGCGTCGTCCCCGAGCTGCGCGAGCTCCAACTTCCCGAGGCTGCCGTCCGCGAGCTTCAACGCGCAGAACCGCAAAAAAGCAATCGCGTTGAGGCAAACCTCCTCGGGCGCCGTGGGCGAGTTGGTGAACGCGATGAGGCAGTTTACGCAGTCGGTAAACGTCGTCGCGTCCGTCTCGGTGATGTGCTCGAACTGATCGCGGATTATCCTCTCGATCGTCTCGAAGGCGAGTTGCACGACGGCGCGCTCCTCGTCGTTGGCCGCGGCGGTGAAGATCATGAACATGCTCTTCCAGCCGCTCTTGACGTTGTCCACGTGCCCGCTCACCATCTGCGACGTGCATCGTATGATCAGCTCCCTGATCTCCGGCGCGTCGCTCTGCCGCATCAGCACGACGAACGGCCTGAGAAACTCGTTCTGGAACGAGTAGTTCGCCAGCTCTCCCCGCTCCAAAAATTTCATCGCGAGCTGCCGCAGAGAATCCACGACGTACTGCGCTATTCGCAGGTTCGAGTGGCATCCAACCTCGGCGAAGAAATCCGCGAGCACGGACCACATCCTGCTCCATATGATCCTCGGTCGGATGCTCATGTTCATCACCGCGATCTCCACGAGCTTTGCGAGCGAAAACACCCGCGGGGACCTCGCGCCGAGCTCCTCCCTCGCAACCTCGCAGAGCGCCCGCACGAATTCAATCACCGCCTCGGAGTCGAGCTGATCGGTGCTGCCGAAGACCACTGACGCGTCGTCGGGGGTGAGGGCCTCGAGGATCTCCTTGGGCGGAGGTTCAAACTCCAGGTCGTGGAGGAGGAACTTGTCCACGGGCGGCTCGGGCTCGGGCTCGGGAGGCGGCGCCGACGAAGGGGACGATGCAACCCCGGTCGGGGCGCCGTTTTCCGTCTTTTTGTTGACGCTCGCCTTTTTTAGGTGCGCAAAGGGCGATTCGTCGCCGCTCCCGCCTCCAAACATCCCCGACATCGACGTCGTCGGCATCATGAACGACAGTCCGCCCAAGCCGGAGGACGAGGACGACGGAGACGGCGCCTTGGCCCCGCCTTGGCCCGTGATGACGGCGGGGGACCCGAAACGACCGCCAGACCCTAAGCCCTTCCCGCTCTTCCGGAACAGCCGACTGGCGCCGCCCCTCTTGCCTCCGCCGTCGCCGCCGCCCAGCCCCTCGCCGCCCCTGTCGCCGTTGGACATTTCGTCGGTAAACAGGGAGACGTCGTCGAAGCCCATGGCGTAGTTGTACAGCCTGTCGTATCGCGACACCGCCTTGAGGCAGTGCGTCCACGCGCCGCCGAGGGTGTTGGCGTTATCCATCCCGACTTTCAGCAGCTCGCGCATGGCGACCACGTTCTTGCCCCTCAGCGCCCCCGGGGAGTGTAAGGACGTGAGGTTAGCGAGCGGGAGCACGAACGCGTCCCGCGTCTCCGTCATGCCCGTCACGCACGTGAGGTGGATCATGCGGCTGAAACCGGCGAGCGCCGCGTCGACGGTGGCCGGGGCTTCGGAAACCTCGAAGGACATGGAGAACACCGCGAGCATCGCCGGCCACGCGACGTCTAGCATGGGCCTGACGCACGAGGGGTCCGTGGCGGTCTGAAACCGACCGTTATCCCGTTTGGCGCGCTCCCGCACCTCCTCCATGAACCCGCTGGCGTCGACCATCTGTTCCCTCTTGGTCGCCCCGAACATCATCTGCGACAGCACGTCCATGCCGAGCCTGTTGCTCATGTCCTTCATCGTGCGGTTGAAGGAGCTCGCGCCGTCCTTGGCGTTCATCTCCGCCTTTTGCGCGAGCAACTCCGGGTCCTCGTCCTTCATGCGAATCTCGTTGTTCACGATTCGATCGTAGAGGTTTTCGAGGTGCTCCTTGGGTAAGTCCGCGCCGTCGTCGATGCCGCGGTTGTTTCGCAGGAAACCCTCCTTCGTCATCTTGTTCTTCACCTGCGGGTTGTGTGCGTCGGTGTTGAGCATGATCACCGAGAAGGCGAGCACGTACGCGGTGTCCGCCGATTTGTACTCGCCCGGGTTTTGCTTGCAGAACCTCTCCGCGAACTTCTCCATGAGCCGATCAATCTTCTGCGACTCCCCGGGTAGTCGGAAGCCTTCCAGAAATTTTCTGATGCCCTCGTCGAGGGTCTGGTCAGTGAAGTCCATCGCGTCGACGTACGCGTGCATCACCGACAGCATCGGCTCGTCCCGCTCGCCCAGGTAGTCGCCTATGACCGTCTTGTCGAGATCCGGGGTGTGCCGCAGAAACGCGGCGATTTCCTCTGGCGTCTCCCCGAGCCGCCCAATCTTCTGCATCAGCGCGACGCCCTTCTTGGGTTTCTTGTTGAACAGCGCGATGGCCCGCTGGTACTCCGCCTTGCTCGCCTTGGCGCGCTCGATGCCGACCACCGCGCTCTCGTTCCCCCCCCCCGGATTCGCCTCCTCTCCGTCGTCTTCGCCTTCCTCGGTTCTCGAAGCTGCGAGTTTTCGAGCCTTGGCCGCCGCATCCGCGGCGGCTCCGACGCCCAGCTTATCGTCCACCCACCCGCCGAGGGTCTCCAGGAGCTTGGTTATGCACCCGAGCGCGTCGGCGGCGAGCATGCTCTCCCGCGCGAGCTCCTGACCGGTCTGTTCGGCGACCCCCGGCAGACCTTGCGCGACCCTCACCACAGAGTTGACGGTCCGCTCGAAGAGGTTGGAGGAGTCCAGGTCGCAGTCGTAGTTGACGAAGAGGTCCACGAGGAGCTGCGCGTCGCCGCAGAGCTTACGGTGGCACTGCAGCAGGATCTGCCGCTGGGTGTACGGCGCCAACGGAGCGCCGATGACAACCTCCAGCGGCTTGAGCATGAGGAGCGGATAAAAGTAGCCAATCTCGGGCTTGAGCGCCGAGCGAAATTTCTCGAGAAGCGTGAGGAAGATTGACAGCGACAGCTGGTACGCCACCGGCACCCCCGGCGCGGCGTTGGTCACCACGGCGTCGCAGACGTACTCCTTCGTCGCGTCCACGAACCGCCTGGTCGACGCGAACACCGGACCCGCGTTCGCGAGCAGAATCTTCAGCAACTCCAGCGACAGTGTCTTCCCCCGGAGCACCGCTGGCACCGTCAGGTCCCCAGCCTTTTTGGCGAGCTTGCACAGCGCGCGGAACACGAGAAACGCGTCGTTCTCCAGCGTTTTCCTCGCGCTCAACACCGCCCGCGAACGATCGGTTCCCTCCCCGACGCTGTGCCGCGGCGTGACGCTTCCGCTTCGAACCGAGACGTTCGACTTTGGCGTCGCCGGCTCCGACTCCTCGTCAAACTCTCTGCTCGTCACCTCGTTCTTTCCCCGCGTCTCGTCGACGCACCCGTCGTCGGGTTCCACCGCGCCCACCGCGACGGCGATGCCCGCGATGCTGGCGTTAGTGTCCGCTATGGCCTTGTTCAGCAAACCCTGGACGTATCCGGCGAGGTTTTCGAACGAGTCGTCGCTTGTAGCGGACTTGGTATGTGTCGCGAGATCGTTCTTGCCGAGAAGGTCGGCGACGACGATCGGCGGGGGGAGCGTGGAGGGATCGTCCGTCTCGAGCCTGTGAAACACCACGGTGAGCATCTGCGTCAGCGAAGCCTTCGCGGTGGCTTGGTTCACCTCGCTCTTGCTGCCGAGGTGAACGTTGTAGCACGTCCTCACCACCCTCAGCAGCGCCCTGCCGTGCACCCTGAAACTCCGCGACGAGACCGCGGCGAGCAAACCCTTGAGGCACTCGAGCTCGCACCGCTCGTCGACAATCTCGGCGCCCGCGCATATCAGCGCGACGGCCTCGCCGCAGTGGCGCTCGCGCCGGCTCAGCGGCGCGAGGGGCGGCGTGGGAGGCGGGAGAGGCGTCGACTCGAAGGCACCACCGTTCGGCGTGCGTGGTGGAGGCGGCTTAGACGGCTGCGTCGACTCCGAGGACGCCGCCGGGTCCGACGACGCGACGTTCGCCACCGTCTCGGCGTCGACATCGGCTCCATCGGGCGCGGGGGCGGCTGCGGCGGACGACGCAGACGCCGACGCGGCGGCCGACGCCGACGACACAGCTGGCGCCGAAGAAGCGTCCGCGCCCCCCGCATCTTCGTCGCGAAGGTCGGCGTCTCCGCTGAGCATGCCGTGCGCGATGAGGCGCTGCAGCGCGGCGAGGGCGGCGCGGATCACCTTCGGGGACTTGCTTTCCATGGCGAGTCGCAGCGGCGCGAGGATCTCCTCGACCTGATCGTCCGTGAGGGTCGCCGGAAGCTCCGCGTCCCCGACATCCTCCGCCGAGATCTCAGCCCCAGCGGCGTCCGCGTCCGCGGGCGCCGACGCCACGAACCGTCCCTCGTCCAGCCCTTTCACCAGCTCCTTGAGCCGGGTGATGAGCTCCGCGTGCCTCTTGGAGTTGGCCGCGGCGAGCATCTGCTCACAGCTGTCGCCGAGCACATCCTTCGCGTCCATGGAGCCCCGATCGCCGAGTGCCTAGTACCCACAGACGTCACCCCTGTCGCGGGACCCGAGGAGATGGCCACGTCTCCCCGCGCGCGGAGCGGGAGAGGCGTTCGCGGCGCCGTCTCGCCGCCTCGAGAGTTGTCGAGACGCGACGGATACCGACTCGATCGAACCAGCGAGGCGCGCTCCTCGCTCTGCGAGGTCCCGTCGCCTCACGCGCGTCCGAGGTGTCAATTTTGAGATAAATTTTTAAGCGCGAGGATCTGAGACGGACGGCCCTTCGTCGTCAGAGGACACCGCACCGGGCGCCATGGTGGGCCTCGCCACGTTCATGATCGTCTCGCGCGAGGACGTCCCTTTGTACGAGGCCGACCTGGGTAAGGGCATCGAGGCGTCGTCGTCCGCCGTCGCGCATTCCCCGGGGGGGGGCGCGTCTCCGGCGGGTCATCCCGGGGCGCAGGCGCAGAAACGCGACGACGCGGCGCATCTTCACCAGTTCGTCATGCACGCCGCGCAGGACTTCGTGGAGGAGCGCATGTGGGAGACTAACGGCATGTACCTCAAGCTCGTGGACCGGTTCAACGATCTCTACACCTACGCGTGGGTCACCGCGGGCGGATGCAGGTTCCTGCTCCTGCACGACGCGAGGAACGAGGAGAACGTTCGGTCTTTCTTCGACGAGGTGCACCAGCTGTACTTGCGCGTGGCGCTCAACCCCTTCCACACGCCGCGGACGCCGATCGAGAACGAGGTGTTCGACAGGCGGGTGCGTCAGGCGGCGAGGCGACACTTCCCGTGACGAGAACCCGTCGACCGGCACGAGGCGACCGGAGTAAGAAAACCATAGTCAAAAACTTAGCAACCCCACTATAGCTAGCGAAGCCGACGATACCTACGAGCACCCGGAGCGCGCGCTTCATCGCCGCCTGAACAGGAGGTTCTTCACGTAAGACACCACCGGCACGTTGAACCACACCGACTCGTACCCGCCAGCGGCCAGCGCCCACTTCTTACCGAACGTGTGCACCCGTTTCGTCGGCGCGCCCGAGCCTCCGTCCTCCGCCAGCTCGCCAGCCGCGTGGGTCCACGCCAACACGGACCCGCGCAGGTTGTACGCGTCCACCCCTCTTTCCCGAATGAGCTTCTCCACGTACTTACCGCTCCTGTATCCGATGGTGCAGTACGCCACGACGCGTTCGTGACGGTACTTGGCGTCGAAATCGGACTCGTACTCGAGAGAGGAGATGGATCCGGGGATGGCAGACACGACGCGCTCGTCCGCGGTTCGAACGTCGACGAGGACGTAGGGTTTAGGGTTTCCGGTCCCCGCGTCGCGCATCTGCGCCATCAGAGCCTTCGCGGTGATCTCCGGGACGGACGGGGAGGAAAACTCGGCGACCATGGCCTCGACCTCGGCCGCCCTGCGCGCATCGTCGTCGGGGGAATGCGACATCCTTACGGAAGCGGGGCGCCCTAAGGAGGCGAACCGGCGGGTCCGTCGGCCGGGACTGGTGGGGCGCGCGCCGGAGCTCGAGCGCGCCGGCGCGATGGACCGGAGGACGTGAATCGCGCGAGCGTTCGACCCCGCGCCGCGAGACCCCCGACGCCGACCTCGCGCGCGCGCGTTCGTTGTGAAGTTTGTTAGCGACGCGTTTGGTTTTCTTCCCGCGCTTTTCGCACTTTCAATCGCGCCAGCACCCGACACACGTTCGCGCACCGCGTACACGTACCGCACGACCGAAGTTCACGACCGCGCGGTGAAGAAGGAGCGCTTTCGCGATGGTCGATCCGAGCAAGATGACGGTCGCTCAGCTGAAGGAGGAGCTGGATGCTCGCGGGCTGTCCACCACGGGCAAGAAGGAAGAGTTGAAAGAGAGGCTCATCGAAGCACTCGACGCGAACGAGGAAGAGGATGAGGAGGAGGAGGAGGACATCGGACCGCACTATAAGGAGTGGGACGATAAGAAAGCAGAGGTGTGTGCCCGCTTGGGCATGCCCAGGCAATCCCCGTGCCTTATCATCCGCAGTTACGGCGAAGACAGATCCGACTCGGAAGACGAAAGCCCCCCAACCGCCGACGAGGTGGCCAAGATAAGGGTCATCCTGGGCACCGACGCGCGCATGAAGGCTACCGACCGCGCGATGAAGTTTGCCCAGGGCCAATCTCCCGGAGGGTACGGCTCGGACAGCGACGTGATGGACAGCGACGACGACTACGACGAAGGCTTTTTCTGCTTCACGACGGCGAACAGCAATGCCGTCGTCATGGGCCTGGAGGCCCAAATCAACAAGGCGACCGACGCTAAAAAGCCCAAATCTACACAGTTCGACGAGCTCTCCATGCTCACGTATGCCATCCACTACAACAACATGTGGTTCAACGACAACGAGTTTTGGGAAGAGGGCGACTTGGTGGAGTCCTCGTGCGAGAAGCTCGCGGCGGCGTGGAAGAAGCTCCTCGCGCACTCCGACGAGGAGCTCGGCATCGACCCGGAGTTCACCAGACCGGGGATCGAGGCCTTGCTCGAAAACTTCGACGAGATGCTGAACAAGGATTCGCGGGGTATCGGGGTGAAGTACCCGTTCAGGTGGAGGCCTTGGGCGGGACTTCCAACGCTTCCGTCTCGCCTACTCAGTCTCTTATTCGCTCAGTCTCATAGTTCATCACTCACACGGCTTCCGCCGCCGCCGCCGCCTCTCTCTGCCGTTGCTTCTCCGCCAGCCTCTCCGCCAGCGCCTTCGCGCCCCTCTCCCTTCGTCGCCGCGCCTCCTCCGCGTCCCGCGTCGTCACCCCGGGCTTATCCGTCGACAGCCCGTCGTGCAGCTGCCGCCGCTCGATCGACCTCGCGACCCTCCGCCCGCAGCAACACGCGTGAGCTCCGTCCGCGAACGGCCCGAGCACCGCCGCGGCGTGCGCCGGGAAGAAACTCACAAACTCCATGTGCTCCGAGTCGGGATCCCCGACCTGCCCGTCGGGTCGCGGCTGGTAATATCTCAGGTACACCCACGACGCGTACCCCCCGAAAAACGTAAAGCCAAACTTCTCGAGGTGTCGCCCCGTCGCCGCCGCTAAGAGGGTCATCGCGCCCAGGTGAATCGCGGGAAGGTGCCTGCACTTGAACGTGCGTAAGCCCCGGAAGTTGACGGGCGCGTCCGGCATCAGCTGACGCACGGCGACCAGGAGGGACGCGACGACTCCGTGGAACCCGCAGAACGGCTCGTAAAGCAACTTCTCATCCCTGCGGCCGTAGTAGACGAAGAGCATGGAGACGAAGGCGGCGCACCCGACGCAGGCGGTGCACACGGCGAGGAACCTGCAGTACTCTTTCGCGCCCATGGCGGGCTCCACGATGCGACCTACAGTCCGGTGACGGGGTAGGCGCGGGTGAGACGGGACGATCGGACGAGACGTGTTCAAAGAGAAAGACGCGAGGCGGGATCGGGGAGGAACGCGGACGCACCGGCGAGGACGGCCGCCGCGCAAGAGACGATCAATCCCAGCGGATTGACCTCCAGCCACGATGCCGTGAACACGTTCCACATGTATGGGATGGTCCGCCCGGGAACCAGCGCGACGTGCGCCACAAACTCGGGGGACGCCGCGCCGCAGAGGAACATTGCGATTAAGATGGCGACGGTCGCGCGCGTCGCCTGGGGCACCTTGATGCGCTCGATGAACGCGCCGATGCGGGTGGCTCCGTCCGCAGCAGCGGCGGGCGCCGCGGGGGGGTTGAGAATGGGCTCGATCTCGGACATGAGACGCTGTGCTGGCCTCAAGTGCGGCTCGGCTCGGCTGGTCCAACGTTCGAGTCTTCGTGACTGACAACTTAAACTTGACAGGAAACTCGCCTGCGAAGATGACTGGGAAGAAATTTCAGGGTTGACAGCGACCGAGCCTCTGTCCGCGGCCACAACAGCGGGCTCGACGCCATGTGGGCCAACCCGAGGCGACGATGGGCCGCGTTTGCCTTGGCGCTCGCCGTGATGGCCGCCGCCGGGGTCGGCACGGACGCGGCGGTGGGGATCGGGCCGGAGAAAAGGAATAATGCTCGCGCCCACGTTTTCGGGACGCAGGGTGCGGGCACGGGTCCGCTGCAGGCGCCCAACGAGACGGCGCCTCCTCCCGGCTCGCCCCCTGCGCCGCTCCCTCCGATGCCTCCGATGCCTCCGATGCCTCCGATGCCTCCGATGCCTCCGATGCCTCCGATGCCTCCGAGCCCGGACGCGCCGGACGCACCGCCGGAGCCGTCGGCCCCTTCGCCCCCAGAGCGGGCACCCCCGTCTCCTCCAAACCCCGACGCCCCCGTCGCACCGCCGCCGACGCCGCCGCCGCACCAGGCCAACTCGTCATCGTGGCCCACGCGATGCTCCCCGCGTCGCGTGGCCCCGGAAGATCGCTGCGAGTTCGTCAAAACCACCCCGGCGTGCGTCTCGGAGCACCGCCTCGTGCCGTACCTGACGATGCACTACTGCTGGACCGGGGGCGGAGCGTCGTCCGCCGCGGCGCAGGCGCTCGTCATCGCGTCGCTGTTCTACGTCCTCGCCACCGTCGCGGAGCGGTTCTTCTGCCCGGCGCTGGAGAACATCGCGTCGGCGCTTCGCATCCCCGAGGACGTCGCGGGGGCCACGCTGCTCTCGTTCGGCAACGGCGCGCCCGACTGCTTCGCGCAGATCGCCGCGCTGAGCAGGGACGACGCCGACGCGGTGAGGGAGGGGGTGTCGCTGGCGCTGGGGGCGAACCTCGGCGCGGGGATATTCATATCCGCCGCGGTGTTCCCCATCGTCGTGCTCGTCACGCCGAGCAGGTTCGCGCGGCACAGGCGTCCCATCGACGACGACGACGTTCTCGACGACGACGACGACGCGGATCCGGTCGTTCCGGATGCCACCGGAGGGACTTCCGGAGGGATCTGGAGTCGTTTCGACGCGTGGACGCGACGGGGCGGGGTCGAGGTCGAGCGCCCGGCCTTCGTCCGCGACGTCTGCTTCTACGCCCTCGCGGTGGCGGGCGTCGTGTTATCACTCACCCGCGGGCGCCGGGTGACGAGGACGGAGGCTTTGGCGCTCGTGGGCGTCTACTTGGTCTACCTCGGCGTGCTGCTGATCCCGTCCAGGCTCGCGCGGTTGGTGGCGCACGTGACGAACAGGGGAGCGGAGAGCGACGAGCTTGAGTGGGAGAACGCGCACAGCGAGAGGCTCACCGCGGGTCTGCTGGACGAGGATGATGAGATTGACGACTACGCCGCGCTCATCGAGGATGGCGCTCCCGGGCTGCTCGCGCGATCGAGCGACGGCGGCGGGGGTACCGACGCCTCCGCGGACGATCGGAGGTACCCCGGCGGACGCGGGTCGTCTGGGGTGGGGAACGTGGGACCGGAGCCGTCCACCGCGGCGGAGGAGGATGGGGAATCGGCGGCGGCGGTGGCGGCGGGCGGCTCGTCGCATCATGCGATGAACGCCTCTTTTCTCAGCGACGGGGGCTCCGCCGTGAAGCGGGGGATCCGTAAGGTGACGTCCGTGCTGACCACCGCCGCGGAGGCGCCCGTGGTGACGCTGATCCGTTGCACGATGCCGGACCTCGGCTCGGATCCGGCGAGGCGGTCGCGACTGCTCACGTCGCTCCTGCCGGTGACGGCGCCGCTGTTCTTCGTATTCGTGGAGCGGTTCCTCGGGGTGAACTCGTTGATCACGCCGGCGGGCGCCGCGTACGGGGCTGTTTGCGGCTTGATGGGCTCCGCGTCGCTGTACATCGCGTGGCCGCACGTCAAGTACAGCCGCGTGATGAACGGCATCCTGACCGTGGTGGCGTTCGTCATCTCCGTGACGTGGATGGACGGCACGGCGGGGGAACTTGTTGCGCTGCTCACGGCGCTGGGCAAGATTCACGGCGTGTCGGAGACGCTCCTCGGAGCCACCGTGCTGGCGTGGGGGAACAGCGTCGGAGACATCGTCGCGGACATAACGGTCGCAAAGGAGGGCCACCCGGCGATGGCGATCGCGGCGTGCTTCGCGGGCCCGTTGTTCAACCTGCTCATGGGCCTCTCCGCGGGTTTGGCCATCGCCACCGAGGAACACGGCACGATTGCGGGGATACACCTGGAGAACGAGTTGGTGGTGCTCGCGGGTGCGCTGCTCGTGTCGCTGTCCTTCCAGGCGATCGCCACGCCGCTCATGCACAAGTGGAGGTATAGCAGGGGCATGGCCATCGCGTCGCTCAGCTATTACCTCGTGTTCTCCGTGGTGTACGCGCTCATCTCCGTGGGTGTCCTATTTCCGGGGGACTGGTATTGATACCTCCGTAGTCTATTTAACATAATCTTAGTGACGCATCGATTGATTTCTTCTCACTCACGCCGCCCTGGCCACCTCAAGGAACGCCTCGACGTTTCCGTACTTCTCTAGGATCATGTGCCGGGCCTCCGTTTCGCTGATTGGCTGCGCCTCGTCGCGGTCGAACAGCCTGTGCCAGTGCCGCTTCCGCTGGTTGATGAACCAGTTGTTGATCTGCGTCTGGTTGAGGCCCGCGAGTTTCATCAACGCTCTTTTCGCGTCTTCGCTCGGGTAAGGCCACAGCAGGTTGGCCAGCCACCACTCCTTCAACGTTTTCGTCGCGGAGGACGGCAGCTTTCCCTTCTTCGTCTTCTTCAGAAACTCATCCTTGAGCGCGAGGATGGAGGAGGCGTACTTGCGCTTCAGAGACTTGCGCAGGTCGTCTTCGCGGGTGTCGGGGATCTTGGACTCCTTCGCGGCTTTGCGCCTGCGCCTGCGCACCCACGCGGACGCCTCGTCCTCGTCGCTTCCGCCGGTGTCGGAATCGCTTTCACGTTCCGCGTTGGGTTCTACTTTTACCGACTTTTTGGCAGCCGTCGACACGGGTCTGGAGGTTTTGGCGGAGACGTTCAACGCGTTCAATTTTTTAGCCGCCGTCGCCGCCACGCGAGCCTCCGCCTCTCGACACGCCGCGTCCACCTCGTCGAAACAGGCGCCGAGCTCCTCGGCGTACGCGGTGAGCTCGTCGGTGACGTTGTCCATGAACTCGTCGAGCTCGGCGCCGTACCGACGCACGCACGCGTCCAGCGCGGCTCGCATCGTCCCGCAGGAAACCTCGGTGGCTTCTCGCAGCAACTGTCGCCTGCGTCGGGCGAGCGACGCCTTGGACGTCGCGTCCGCGCCCACCCGGCGGCACGCGAAGTACGCGTCGAGGAGCTTCGGGTACCGCGGGTTCGCGCGCACCGCCGCGCGCATGGCGCCGCGCTCGTCGTCGAGGACACCCTGTGCGTCGGGCGGCGGCCGGGCGGCGGCGGCGGGAGGGGGGACGCCTCCGGTGGGACGGCCCGGATGGACGGATTCGTCAACCGACCACCTCGGTACCCAAGGCGCCAACCCCGCGCGCTCGGCGGCGCCGTCGGGACACCCCGCGCGGCTGCTCGTCGCGAAGCTAAAGGCGCCCGGGGGGAACGATGACCTCGGCGACGACAGCATCCCCCCCGGCGACGTCGGCGGGGCGCTCGACGCGGGCGTGGCGGTTGGGAGCTTGTCGAGGTCGTCGATGGTGGCGATGAAGGTGAGATCGTCGGGGCCGAGGGACGGGAGGGGACCGGCGATGAGCGCGTCGATGTCGGGGAGGGAGAACGCGAAGCCTTCGCCGTCAATGTCGTCGCCGTCCTCGTCGTCTGCGAATGGAGTCCGGGGGAGGGCGACGTGAGGGGCGTCGGGGGGAGGGCGACGTGCCAAAACCGGTGACGGGTCGGGTCGCGTCATTTCATTTCCCAAACACGTCTCGGGCCGTCGCAGCGGACGCGAGCGGGGGTTGCTCGTCGACGACGACGACGACGCGGGACGAGGTAGGGGGGACAAAACGACGCACGGAGGAAGATGTCGTCGTTTCGACCGCGCAGCATCGCCTCCGCCATGTGTGCGCCGGGCGCGGGTTTCGGGTGTGACGGTTTGGTTCCAGGTTTGGGAGACGGGACCTGTGACTGATGAGACCTCTGCAGACGAGTGACGGGGTGGGCCGGACCAGACTGCCAGACTCGCCGGCGCCCCGGGGTGCGAGGTCCCGACAGGGGCGACCCGGGGCTCGGGCGGGTTTCATGCGACGGTCGGCTCTCGGCGTGCTTCGCGTACTTCGGATGACGGCCTCGGATCCGGCGTCCGCGGCGGTCGCCGAGATGGCGACCGCCGCGACCGTCCGCGGGACCAAGCGCGCGGCTCCGTCGCAATCGCCCGGCGACGAAGACGAGGTCGATGCGCGATGCGGGGTCCACCCGCGCGGGCGCGCCCCCGGGGAGATTCGGCGCTCGTTCGCCGCTGACGCCGCGTCCGCGGCCCAGCCCGAGGAACCCTCGACGTCGTCGTCGCCCTACGTCCAACCCGCGAACATCCACGTCGCGTACACGTCCAAGCAGATCGACGCCTACGTCCGCGCCGAGTTTTACCCTAACGACGAAGAAGGCGACTCGTCGTCGGATGGAGGAGGAGGGATCAGGCTGGTGGGCCTGGACGTCGAGGCGAGGCCCTCGCGGGTCAAGGGCGTCACGCACCCGGTCGCGCTGGTCCAGGTGACGACGCCGGACAACCGCGGGTGCCTGCTGGCGCACGTGTACGGCGCCATGGGACTTTCACCGCCGACGCCCAATCGCCCGTACGTCCCGGGGTCGGCCGTGACCAAATTCCCGCCGCTCCTCGCGCGGCTCCTACACGATCCGAACGTGCTGCCGGTGGGACAGGGCGTCGCGGAAGACCTGCGGCAGATCGCCAGGTGCTTCCCGGAGGTCACCAACCCGGGGGTGCCGAAAGGGGGTGCCGAACCGGGGTGCCGAAGGGGTGCCTTTGTCGACCTCGCTTCAATCGTCGACTTTTACGACGTGCCCGCGTCGGGCCTCGGCCGACTCGCCCAACACTGCGGCTTTTCCGACGTCTCCAAGCCCAAGTCCGTGCAGGTGAGCGACTGGTCCAGGACGCCGCTGACAGACGCGCAGGTGAGGTACGCGGCTCAGGACGCGTGCCTGTCCTTGTGGGTGTTGGAGCGATTGTTTGCGATATACGCCCCGCCCGGCGTGAACCTTCACACGTGGGCGAGCGCGTTTGCCGGGTGTGAGACGCGGAAAGACGTCGCGTCGCGTTGCAAGCGCCTCGACGGCGTCATCGACGTCACGATGCGTGCGCACATGCGCGCGCGGCTTGAGCGGTGGAGGGACGAGGAGGGCGACGCTAATTACGTTAAAGCGTTTCGCAAGTGCAGTTTGGCGTTGGCGAGGCACGACGCGGGGGTCGACGCGGGGGAACGAGGGGTCAACGCGAGGTCGACGCTGGCGCAGTTGGCGCAGTTCTTGAACGTGCGGATCCGGTTCGATCACGCGCGGGACCGGAACCCCGACGGGGGGCTCAAGGGGGGCCCCAACGGCGGCGCGACGGCGACGTGTATTCTGGACGACGGCGAGACGATCGGTCGAGGCCGAGGCGTTAACAAGAAGAGGGCGATCATGGAGGCGGCGCGAGACGCGCTTCGCCACCTGCGGGCGACGAAGGACGGCGAGTGGTGGTGCGAGTCCCTCGTGAAGACGCTGAGAGGTCATGAAGACGCGGCGGACCTGATGCGGGCGACGGGCGGGGTGGCTGGCGGGTTGGAGTGGGCGTGCGGTCACGGCGACGGCGGCGGGTGCGAGCGGGCCAGGAGCGGCGTGGCGGCGTACGTACCTAGGAACGCGGCGTGATGAGGGGGCGACGGTACGCCTCTTCCCCTTTCAAACTTTTATTACGAGGTGGAGAGCAAAGTAGACTATAGAGACGACGATGAGAGTTGGAAACGTGACGGTGATCGCCACCACCCCGCAGAACGACATCCGTGTGGCGCGCAATTTTTTTTTCCGCACACCGCGACGCGCGTCGATGCTTCGGAGCGCGCCCGCCTCGTCGCTCGCGCGTTCAACACCGCGCCGCGTCTCTCCCGCCCGCGCGCCGCGCGCGCGTTCCATCGTCCGCGCCCCAACCCGCGCGAGCGCCGCGGCGTCCACCGCCGCGATGACGACCACGACTCGGACGATATGGCGCGTCAACAAGACGGGCGCGCTGTCGGGGCTGGAGAGGGTGGACGGCGACGAGCTGGCGCCGCCGGGCCCCGGCGAGATCCGCGTCAAGGTGAAGGCCATAGGACTCAACTTCGCCGACGTCTTCAGCGTCCTCGGGCTCTACGGCGCCACCCCCGACTGTCCCTTCGTCCCCGGGCTCGAGTGCTGCGGGATCGTCGAGGCCATCGGCGAGTCCGATCCGAGCTTACCCGAGGGAGCCGTCGTCCCGACGGTGGCGGTCGGCGACAGCGTCATGGTGGTGACGCGATTCGGCGCGTACGCCAGCGCGGTCAACGCGCCTTTGCACCAGTGCCGACCCCTCCCGAGCGGGTGGACCCACGAGCAGGGCGCCGCGTTCCTCGTCCAGGGCCTCACCGCGTTCTACGCCCTGAGGGCGCTGGGGGATGTGAAAAAGGGGCAGACGGTGTTGGTCCACTCCGCCGCGGGCGGGTGCGGGCTCTTCGGCCTCGGGATATGCAACGCGCTGGGTGCCACGCCCATCGCGACGGTGGGCTCGCAGACGAAGGTGACCGCGGTGCTGGAAAGGTTTCCAGACATGGACCCGGACACCATAATCGTCCGCGACAGGAGACGCTTTCGCGAACAAGTCGCCGCCGCCGCCGCCGCCGCGGGATCGGAACGAGGCACGTGCGACGTCGTGATGGACGCGGTGATGGGGGACTTCTTCGAGGGCGGGTGGGCGAATTTGGCGAGGGGCGGGAGGTACGTGGTCTACGGCGCCGCGGACCTCACCCCCGCGGGCGACCTCGCGTGGTTCAACGTCCTCGGATGGGTCAAGTTGGGATGGAAGTACCTTTGGCGCCCGCGGGTGGACCCGACGAACCTGCCGGGCGAGAACAAGAGCGTCATGGGGTTTAACCTCATCTGGATGTTCGATAAGATCGTGGAGCTCGGGGGGTTGCTGACGGACCTGGACGCGCTGCGTTTGCCGGCTCCCAAGGTTGGCGAGTCGTTCGACTTCGACCGGCTGCCGGATGCGATCAGGACGTTCCAATCGGGCGGGACGTCGGGCAAGGTTGTGGTGACGCTTCCGGAGGATTAGGGTGAGGGGTTGAGCGGTGAGGGGTTGAGTGATCTGATTCCCATCGGAGTCGTCGTCGGTGTCGTCGTTTCGTGCGTACGAGTAGTGTGATACCCCCGGTCTCGCGACACAGCTGTCGGCGCTCGTCGGCGGGTTGTCGGGCCTCGACACTGCGTCCCAGTTGGCTGCCTGTTTCGCGCGAGATTTTTCGGCCCGAGAATTGTCCGGGACGGTTTATTGCGAGCCGCCCTGGAACTCGACCGCGACCTCTCGGGACCCGCGAGACGCGATCGCGGCTACGGGCGATCGGCGGCACACTCCGCGGCCGTTGCACCACATGTTCCTTGGCAAGATTCTCGGCAAGTCGAAGAAGGTGAAGGGAAACGAAGACCTAACATTGAGTAAAACCGGCAAGATGGAGGGCGACAAGATCGGCGGGGAACATCGGGGCGACGACGACGCGGGGGTGAGCGGGATTCCGGAGCAGAAGCCGGGCGAGCCGTTCGTCAATCACCGCCGAGCGGCATGGGAGAGGCAGCGCGCGGAGTGGGTGGCCGCCGGGCGCGCGGGGCGGGCGGCGAAGGGGGGCGGGCGGAGCGCCCCGAGACGACCGGTCCTGAGCGCGGACGCGACGTACGACGATCTGTTGACGTCGTCCAGGGCGTTCCCGCAGCCGGTGCCCCTGGTGGAGATGGTGGACTTCCTGGTCGAGGTGTGGGACGAGGACGGCCTGTACGACTGATCGGGTAGAACCCCGTCGGGTCTTCCCGACCCCGACCCCGACCGCTCGACCCATCGCGGTGATCGCCGAACGTTTCACAACCGGGTCGTCGAGCCAGAGGGGCTCCGCGACCCGCGCGACGTCCCGTTCGTCCATCTTCGACACCGCTCATCCGTCTTTAATACGATAGCGAATCTTAACTACACTTGTTGAGTCTTATTACATTCGAAAGCTTCCCGAGCAAGTCACGCGGGCGCGCGCTTCTCGCCGCCAACCGGCGAGCGCCGATCGAACCGAGCCTCAAAAGCGTTTGAGTCGCCATTTTTCGCTCGCATCGCTTCGCAGTCTCTGTCCGTCGCCACGCCGCGCGGCACGTCGAACCCGACGTGGCACGCGCGTCGCGGCTTACCCTCCCCGCCCACATCCACCACTGACTCGCAGAAGTGCGACTCGGCCTGCAGCGCCACCGCCATCTTCCGGTCAAACGCCGCCGCCTCGGTCGGGTCGGAAAACGTGCAAAAGGAACTCACGCCGCTCGACACGAACACGATCGTCTCGTCGAGCTCCGCCGTCGCTTTCGCCCACTCCGCGTCCGTGGGATACGCGGGCAGGTCGACGACGCGCGCGAAACTTCCTCCGATCGTGTCGGCACCCCCCTCGGCACCCCCCCCCAAACGCGCCAACGCCGCGCTCCCATTCCCGACGCGATCCAAAAAGCTCCACTCGCGCCACTCCACCCCGGCGCGCTCCATGTTCGGCAAGTTCATGATGTGATCCTGCGGGCACGTGCCGAACGGCGGTGACACGTCGGACCCGGGGATCTTGCACGACGGGAGCACGTTCCCCCACCACCTGTCGCACACGCACGTGATCCGCGGTAACACGGGCACGCGGCTCGTCGCGTCGGCGGCGGCGACGAGGTTACGAATCGCCAGGCGATACCACGCCGCCGCCGCGAGGTGTTTCTCCACGCCGGCGCCGTCGCGAAGGAGCTCCGCGGGGGGCTGGTCGTCCGGTAGCATCGCGATGAACCCTTTTTTGGTGAACCCCGGTCCCTTGCCGAAGTACGCGTCGTCGTCGAGGAGCCACAGGCCGGCTTCCCGCAGCCGCTGTCGCTTGCCCCGCGCTTGCGAGAACTGGTACGTGGTGTGCACGACGAGGGGTTTCACGCCCAAACGCTGCGGCAGCCTCTGCACGAAGTACGTGTGCCCGCTACAGAACCTGGCGAGGGGCAGCGCGCCGAGGACGATGCCCCGCGCGACGCGTCTCATGTGCAGCGCCTCGCCGACGCGCCCGTCCCCGTCAGCCTCGGCGAAGGAACTGTCGGTCGATCTCACCCCGAGCGGAGGGTCCACCGCGGCGAACGACGCGGGCGAGCCGTCCTGCTCGACGCGCAGCAGTTTGTTGAATATGTCCTGGTCGTGCTCGAACTTATCGGACGTGGTGAGGAGGGCGTCTCGCCACGTGGCCATCAAGTTAATTGTCGCCTCGGTGGGCCGAAGCCAGAGGATGCCGGTGTTGAACCCCGGTCCCCAGCACCCGCGGCTGCGCCGCTCCTCCTCGTGGGATAAGCAGTCGGTGGAGACGCTGACGTCGGTGCGCGTCGGCAGGTCGTCGCGCTCGAACCACTCCCGCGGGTCGTCGAGCCAGACCGTGTCCACGTCGGACACCAGAACCCTGTGACCGCGGTTCAGGAGGAAGAGCAAAAACGCTGCCTTGAGCGCGCCGATCTGCTGAAACGCCTTGCCCTCCATCGTCACCTTGGCGTTCGGGTCGTGCAGCGGCTGCCCGCCCGTCGCCATCACCTCGAAGGTGTACCGCAGGTCCTTATCGCTGTGGTACGGGATCCCTCTCGCCACGCACAGCGCCTCGGTCTCTGCGTCCAACGCCGCGACGATCACGTTATCCACTCCCAGTCTCTTTGTGTGCTCGAACCAGTTGAGCATGAACTCGTGGAAGCCGTTGGACACGAAGGTGGCGAAGACGATCTTGGACGTGTCGAGCGCGTCCGCGTAGCCGCTCGTCTGCTTACCCGCGTTGGCGATGGCTCTCGCGGCCTCGTCGTCCGCGGCGTGCGTGCTGTGGTCCACCTCGAGCGCGGCGATCCCGGCGACGAGCTCGGTGGATTTAGATTTGGTCGTCTTGGATTTGGTCGTCGTCCCGAGATTCCACGCGCGCCCGGCGCTCTCCTTCCGCGCCGGCGGCGGGGGTTTCGACGCCGCGCGCGGCGGTATCGACGGCGGAGAGGGGTCCGTGCCGTCGACGATCGCCGTTCGGTCCCCGAGCCCCGCGCGCACCCGCGGCGACGAGGGCGTCGTCGTCCCGACGGAAATCCGATCCTCGTCGAGGCGGGTGAGATCCTCCCGCGCGGACGCATCGCCGGCGCCGGCGCCTCCACCGTCGCCGCCGCCGCCCACGCGCGAGCCGAGCCCCAGGATCGCGATGATGAGCAGCGCGGGCAGCACGCGCCGGGTGAACCGACGCCTCGGACCCGCCATGCCTCGCGTCCCCGAGTGCCGCGCAGCGCGCACTGAATGAACGCACTCGCGCGGGTCGTGGTTTCAGCGGGACGGGAGCTCTCCGCAAATGCACAGCTTCGCGCGCGCTTTCGCAGACGGCGCCCACGGCCCGCGCGGCCCGAGCCGCACTGAACGAGCCGATGGATCCGAAATTAATGGAAGAGGTGAGCCGAGACGCGCGAATCCGCCCGCGGCGAAGAGGACCCGGGCGTCCCGCCCGCATCCCGCGCCGAGGGCCGCGGGCTCTCCTACTAGTTGACCCCGCGCAACAAGCGCCCCGCGCGCGCCTTCCGTGCCCACCTCAGCTGACCATCCCGCGCCCCCGTGTTCTCCTCGAACGCTCGCAGGATGAGTGTGAGTATGACGACGGCGTGAATGACCGCCTCGGCGCCCGGCCCGGCGCGCGTCCCGACTTCACCCGCCCCCGACTGCCCCCCGTTCCCGCCCCTTCGAGCCCCGATTCGTGCCCGACGTCGAACATTCCTCACTCGCGGGTCGAACGCGCGCGCGGAACTGACCGCGCCGTCCCTTCCCCTCCCCCGACCGCGACGCAGTCATGGACCCGTCGGACATCGACCCGGTCCTGAAAGACCTCGGCCCGCTCCTCTCCTCCCCTCGCGGCGGCACAGCTGTGCCCGGCCACAACCTCATCTCGCGGTCCGTCGCCCCCGCGCCCGGGCAGCTCGGGCGCATGCCCTCCGTCCCGGCCGACGCCGGAGCCTTCTTCGACGAGAACGACCTCGCCAACCTCGACGGCGTGCTCGACTTCGACGTCCCGGGCGGCGGCGCCGGCGCCGGCCTCGGGCAGTCGGGCAACTTCGGTGGACCAAATTCGGGAATATATAATTCGGGGTACATCATGGACGTGGACAGGGCGAACACCACGGGTGACGCGGACCACGCGGGTGGTCTGAACACGTCTTCGGAGGACCTGGACTTCTACGGGAGCGACCACGGTGACGACCACGGCGGCGGCAGCGGGACGAAGGGGGGTAAGGGGAAGAAGGGCCACGGCCGGCGGCACAGCGGCGAGAGCTTCGAGATTGGCAGCAGCGGTTTGGACCAGGTGGACGTCTCCGACTTGGACCCGAAGGATCCCAAGTATCGCAGGCGCATACAGAATCGCATGGCGTCGGCGCGGTTTAGGGCCAAGGCGAAGGAACGTCAGCAGGAGCTGGACAGGCTCAAGTCGCAGGTGACGCAGCTGCGGCGCGAGAAGGCTGACCTGGAGGCGCAGTGCCGTAACCTGAACGTCATGATCGAGTCCGCCGCGGAGCAGCACAGGACGTCGACGATGGCGTGGATCGTGGACCACTTCTGGCTCCGTCGCAAGGTGCACTTCAAAACGCTCGCCAACTCGGTGCGTTGGATGGTGCGCGGCCAGTACAGAAAGGGGATGACGGACGCGGTGCTCAGGGCTAAGCTCGCGGCGGAGGGTATCGTTCGCGAGGAGGAAAGTTCCCACGCGAGGGACGACGAGCCGAACGACGACTCGGACGTCTCCATGGACGACGCCGGGTACGATAAGAACAGACCCGGGGAGAGGCTGAGGTACGATACGAACAGGCACGAGGCCCGGGACCCGCGCGGTCAGACTTTGGGCGAGATGATGTCGGGCGGCGCCGGGGACGGGCCCGACGGTCCGACGCTGTCGCCGGGAACGAGTTGGAAGCTGTGGGCGACGCTGCAAAAGTTGGGGAGTTTCGGGCGCAGCAAACCGCCGGTGGACCCGGACACGGGCGAGCCGATCAACAGGCCGTACACCCGCTGACGACGCGCGATTGCGAGAGCATCGTCGAACCGCCGCGAGCGCAAGGCGACGCTCATGTATATTAGCCGCTAAGATTAACGAAACCCTCAAATCAAAAGTCAACACTCGGCACCGGAACTCTTCTCGTCAGTCGCCGCTGACCTGGCGCAGGGCGTGGACGAGCACCGGCGCCAGCGCGCTCGCGTTGTCCGCCGCGGCTCTCGGCCGGCCCGGCAGGTTGATCACCATGCACCGGTCTCTTATCCCCGCGATTCCCCGACTCAGCGCCGCGTGCGGCTCGTGCGCCAGCGCCTGGGACGTCATCGCGTGAACGATCCCCGGCGCGAGCTTGTGAAGCACCGACGCCGTCGCCTCTGGGGTGACGTCGCGCGGCGCGCAACCCGTGCCCCCCGTGGTCAACACCAGGTTGCACCCCGTCGCCGTCATCTCCGCGATGGCGGACGCGATGCGCGCCTTATCGTCGGGAACGACGCGACGCGACGTGGCGGCCAAATCTAACTTTAACCCGCGCGGGTTTTCCGCCGCCATGCGGGCGACGGCTTCGAAGACCGCCGGGCCGCTCTCGTCGGCGTACTCTCCGTTTGACGCTCGATCGCTGACGGTGAGGATGCCGAGTCGGATGGCGACCGGGCCGCCTTGGAACGACCCGGGTGCCGCCGCCGATGCCGCCGCGCCCGGTGGCGCGCACTCGTCCGCGGGAGTGCAGCACACGTCGGAGAGGACGGTGGGGCTGGGTTTAGGCGGCGGGGCGGCGCCCTCGGGCCGGGGTGCTGGAGGATCGAGGAGATCCTTCTCGTGCTTGGCGTGCAGGTGCTTGTTACCCTCGAACGCGGCCATCTGCTCGTCGGTGGCTTTCGACTGGTGTTTCTTCTTCCAATCTCCGTAGGGCTCGCCGTACACAATCTCCAGCGCCTCGTCGTAGGTCATGTGCGCGTCCCCTTGCACGCGGGCGCCCTTGAGGTACCACTTGCTCAGGCAGTTGCGGCAGAATCCCGCGAGGTTCATCATGTCGATGTTCTGGGAGTCCGTCCGAGCCTGGAGGTGCGCCACGAGCTGGCGGAAGGCGTAGGCCTCGATCTCGGTGCGCGTCGACGCCATGGCGATCGTAAACGACGGCTATCGCGGGGGCGGCTAGTGCTAAAGCCCGTGCAAGTGAGGTTTTGCTCCCGAGGGTTTGCGCTTTTCCACAGCTGTGCTTCCGGTCCTGTCCTTTTTTCAAGGTGCTCTGCGGTGCCGTCGAGGGCCGTGCTTCATATCCCTCCACGCGCGCCGCGATGCCAGCCGCCTCCGCCCCCGCTTGCATCGTCGTCACGGGTATCCAGGGATGCGGCAAGACGACGATGGTCAACGCGTTCGTCGAGTCCCTCCTCCCCGACTCCGCGCGCGACCCCCGCGCGCTCGAGGCCACGACCACGACGGACGTGCTCGAGACGTGTAGGCTCGAGGGACCCCCGCGCGCTCGAGGCTCGCCGGCCGCGCGCGTCGCCGGGTTCGCGCCGTCCCACGAGCAGATCTCCGCGCAGGAACGAGACGCGATGGTCGCGGACCCGCGCGGTCGCGCCGCCGCGGCGCGTCTCGCGCGGGGGGTGCTTCCCGTCGGGCTCACCACGAGGGTCACAACCCGCGTCGTGGCAGCGCCGAGAGACGCCGCGTTCGCCGCGCGCGTCTCCGTCACCTACGCCGCCGAGGCGGAGATCCACTCGCTGCTCCAACGCGCGCGTCTGGCGCACGGGCAGTCCCGCGGGCCCCCGCTCAGCGTCAACGACGAAGACGCCGAAGCGACAGACGCCGACGCCTCGTCCGAGTCCTCGGCCGAGTCCTCCTCCTCCGGCGCCCCCCGCGTCGCACCGACGGCCAGCCTGACGACGCGAGACCTGCACCGAGTCGCCGCGGTGCTCGGCGTCCGCCCGAGGGACGTCCCGACCGCCCTTCGCGACGGGTCAAAGCCGTACCTCCCGACCCGCTTCGTCGCTCTCCTCGGTCGAACCCGAGTGTGCGAGTTTTTCGCGACTAATAAGCAGACGGAGCGCCCGGCAAAGAAGAGGAAGCGGGGCAGGCCGCGCAAGAACGAAGAACGAGGAGGAGGTGAGACGCGCGACGTCGAGACGAGCACGGATCTGACTCCGGCGGTGGTCGATGCGGTTCGCGCGTACCTGTGCCGCGTGGCGCACGGCGATTGGTCGCGTTGGGGTACCATCGCCGGCGACGTCGTCGTCGAGCTGCCGATGACGACGAAAGCGGGGATCGAGATCGCCGTATACGACGTTCCCGGCGCGCCTCGCACCGGATCGCCGTGGCAAAACGCCCACTCCCGCGCGCACCTCGTCCGCACGTTGGGCTCGCGTCCCCTGGACGCCCTCGTGTCCGTCTGCGACGGAAGCTTCGGTCCGTCTCGGGAGCTGAGGGGCGCGATGCGGGAGAGCGGGGCGCTGGATACGATGGTCTCCGACGACGGCGGCGGCGTCCTCGTGCTGGCGTGGCCCCTGGATAAGATCGCGTCCCACGACCCGAGCGTGACGTTGGATCCGAACGCGTACGCGGCGATGCAGACGAAGCTCGCGGAGCGGGGCCAGGTGAGCGACGCGGGAGACGACGATTCGGCGTCTGACCACAATCGTGATACTCACGACGAGGACGACGAGGACTCAGACGACTCAGACGACTCAGACGACGTGGATTCCGGTTTGGACTCGGGTACGGCGCGTCGTCCTCGCCTCCTCTCCCGCGGTGGGTGTGACGAGAGTTGGACGCGGTGCCTCGCGCGCGCGGCGGGAAGGAACGGGGGCGTCGTGCGAGGCGCGATGTCGTCGCAACCGGTGCACACCTTTTTCGGCGCAGTCGAACCCGAAGCGTCGTGCGGGTCGGGGTCGAGCACTCCGAAGCGCGGCGGGCGGGCGTTCAGGGATTCGTTCGCGTCGTTGGCGGGGTACCTCGTGGAACGCGCGGGCGACGCGCTCGAGAGGCGGCGGCGGTCGTGCGACGAAGGCGACGAAGATGAAGACGACGACGACGAGAGGCGGCGGTCAAAGGCAAAGGCAAAGGCAAAGGCGGCGGTCATCGACGTCGCCCGCGGAAACGGGACGGGGATCGACGACGCGGAGAACCCGTCGGCACCCCGCGCTCCTCCTCCCCCCCCTCCTTCCCTCCCTGCACCGCCGCCGCCGGCGACCGCGGCGTCCCGGTTGACGGCTCGCGAGCCGCTGCGCGACGTGTCCGCCGAGCGGGGGAGAAACGCCGAGTGCTCTTTAAAGCCGCCGGTTTTACTAAAGCCGCGACGAGGAGCCTCGGGCGCGCGGAGGATGGGTCCCCTCGAGGCTGCCGCTCGACGCGCGGGGGGAACCGCGGCCGGCCGGGGGGCGCAGGCTCCTTCCGAGCGGAGGGTTCGGTTCACGAGCGGCGTGCTCGGAGGGACGAGCGCGGACGACGGGGGCGGGGAGGAGGTTGGAAAAGAGGTCGCGGTTGCGAAGGACGAACGCGCGGGGAACCGACCGCGGCAGGACCTTTTTTCAAGGGATGCGCGCGTGGTGCCCTGGTGGGAGAGGAAGCTGTGACGACGAGAACGGAGCAGGCGGACGATGACGGCGAGAATCGTGAGATCCAAACGATGAATTCGAGAACGATCGACCCAGGCGCGCGTCCCGGCGTCGTTCGACCCGCGACGGGAGATGCATCTTCTGTCGAACACCGCGCGACCTTTCGCGACTCTGGACGCTGACTTGTCCTGACTTGGAGTCGCCTTATCACGTGACGGAGCCTTAATCACGTGACGGAGCCTTCCGAGTCCGAAGGTGCCGAGAGCGCGCAGACCGAGACGCGCGCCAAGGCGAGTGCGGCCGCCTCGAGAGCCTTCGGACGCGTAGCATCTTAGCCGGGAGTCTCGTCGGATAGGGCGAGATGACTTAGACGCGCGGGATAGGGGACAGAGAGACGGGAGCGTGGAGCGCGCGCCGATCCCGCTGGAACCCTTCTATATGGCGGATCGGGACGGCACGACCCCGCCCGGGGGCGCGCGCGCCCCGAGGATCTCAGCCTCTTTCGATGACCTCGCCGACGCCGGCAGGACGACACCGACGCCGTCCTACGCGGCGGCCGCCAGGAAGGCTGCCGCGGAGACCGTCCCGGCGACGCCCGCCCCGACCCGGACGACCGCGGCATCGGGCGCCGCTCGCGCGCCCGAGACGGAGCCTCGCGTCAGCCGGGCGACCCTCGCGGAAGCCGGCGGCGGCGACGCGCGTCCCGCGGAACCGCCCGCGACGTCCGCGAAGGCGAGACTCGGTAACATCGGTAACGCGCTCGATACCACGACGGAGGTTCACCTTCGCCTCGCGCTGCCGCACGTCCGCGCCGCGCTCCGGCAGCTCCGCAACAGCTGCAGGTCGCACGTCGCGACGCACGCCGAGGGATTCGGGTCGCCGGAGACGCCGCTTCGCCCGCCGGAGGTGCCCATCGACGCCGAATCTCGCTCGGCGTCCGCGGAGGTGGCCGCGGAGATCAGCACGCTGACGTCCGCGCTGATGGAGATGGACGCGGAGGCGCTCAGGGCGTGCGTGAAGTTCGTCGTGGTGCAGGTGCGCAGGCTCCTCGAGGTCACCGCCAAGCGATCGCCCGAGAAGGTTTTCCTCGGCACGCTCCTCTTCTCTCTGTCGCGGTTCATGCCCCTCGTCGCGTCGTTCGAGGAGACCAACCCTGCGGCGGCGTCCACCACCGATCTCACCGCTCTATTGGACGCCGAGGACGACGCGAGCACCGACGACGCCCCGGAAGCGGTGCGAGACGCGGCGCGACGAGCCAGGCGCGAACAGGACGAAACCTCCGAACTGGTGAACCGACTGACGGGGCGTCGATCCCTGGACGGGCGGTCGGTCCAAGATCGGGCCAAGATCGAGGAGCGGCAACGGCCGGACGTCACGAGGGACGTGGCGTCCATCGTCCGCGCGCTGCGGTCGTACGCCGTCGCGGTGAGCCAGTGGCAGACGTCGGTGGCGGAACACGAGTTTCACCCGGCTGGCGCGAGGATCCAGTCGCCCCCGCCGCACGTGCACTCGCCGCACCCGGGCATCGTGCTGCGATCGCACCGCTCGTACACGCGACGCCGCGACGAGAACGATCGGGCGCAGTCGCAGTCCAGGCCGGAGAGCGTTCACACGGAGGAGGGTAGCGATAAGGGCGCCAGGAAGGTGAGCGACGGGGAGGGGGAGGACGAACCCGGGCAGAGTAGCGGTAGGCTCGAGACGTTGAGGAGTTTGGACCGGGCGGAGACGGCCGCGGCGGGCGGGGGGGCACCGGGCTTACCCGGCGAGGTCAGCGGCGTGGTGTCCCCGGGCGGCGGCTTACGGCGGAGTTACTCGGTCGCGTCCGCGACGCTGGTGGCGGAGGCGGCGGCGCGCGCCATCCAGGAACAGATGCGACTGCAGGCGCCAAAGTTTGAGGTCATCTCCGAGGGACCCGTCAACGACGTGAACCGGCGCGAGCGACGTGAACCGGCGCGACGTGAACCGCCGCGCACCTCGACGACCGCGGACGTCGACGGCGGTGAGCAGACGAGGCTCACGTACGCGAGCGCGCTGGCGGTGAAGCCGAGAAAGGCGTCGCCGCCCCATCCGGGGGAGGAGGCTCGAGCGCCGCCGCTCGAAAAGAGGCGCTCGAGCCCGCCGGAGAGGCACTCGCCGTTCGCGACGCAGGCGGCGGCGCAGCAGCAGCGAGAGGTCCCATCCGCGGCGTCGTCGTTCGGGTCGATGGGCTCGCCGCCCGAGAGACCCAGGCCCTACCGCGACGCCCTGCTCCCGCCCCAGCGTGAGTCGAAGCGTGCGCAGGCGAACCCGATGCTCGCGCAGATTCTCACCAAGAACGCGGTGTCAGCCAGCTCGCTGAGCGGAAGATCGTCCCAGGGGGGACCGAGCGGGCCGGGCAGCGCCGCGGGAGACGCGCACAGGGGCTCGCCACCGAGCGGCGGCGGCGGGTGGTGGGGGTCGGTCGGCGGGGCGGCCGGCAGCAGCGGGCGCGGGTCGCCCTCCGGCTCTGGTTCGCCCGGGCAAAAACATCGGTCACCGAAAATCCGTTCGCCGAGGATGTCAACCGGCGCCAATGTCGCCAATCCCGCCGCGGAACCCGGCCACATCGTGTGCAGAATATGCGAGAAGCCCTGGCCGGAGGAGGGTCTCGTGCCGCACTCGCTGTGCTGCGGCGCGCTCAGGGAAGTTGACCTCGCGATAAATCACGAGGCGCGAATTGATCCGGGAATCGATGAGCGTTTCAGGGCGACGCTGCCGCTCTTCGAGGACGTCGCGATGACCCGGGGCGTGTGCCTGACGCCGCGGGGTTTCAACCCCGGGCAGGGCGCTCCCACGGTGATGACCGAGAAGGAGTACCACGCGTTCGAGAAGTTCCGAGTCGCCGCGGTGGACATCACCCGAGAGTTGGCCAGGCGCGCGAGCGTCGACCCTGCGGGCGTCATCTCCCCGATGTTCGTGGGCCAGACTGCGGAAAATTTCGAGAGGCTGTTGGACGAAAACGTCGCGGCGGGGCATCACGTCACCGCCACCGCGGTGACGCATCTGCTGTGGCTGCTGCAGAGGTGGTGGGAGGAGTCCATGGCGATGAACAACGCCTCGTCCCAACGTTCATCGTCCGCGCCTAGTAGCAGCCCCGGGGATGACTTCGGGGGGCGGGTCTCGAGCGATCGGTCGCTTCACAGGAGCGCCAGTCAGAGCTCCGGGCTGTCCGTCGACCTGACCTCCTCGCCCTCGGACGAGCTCGGGGGTTCTCCCAGGTCGCAACACTTCTCGCCGCCCGCCAGGCCGGGTTCGCCCGATCTCAGGCCGAGGCTGTCCATCTCCTCGCAGCACTCGGCGCAGCACCACCAGCACAGCATAGAGGACTTTGAGGTTTTGAAGCTCATCAGCTCCGGCGCGTACGGCAAGGTGTACCTGTGCAGGAAACACACCACCGGGGACATGTACGCGATAAAGATCATGCGCAAACGCGATTTGCTCTACAAGAACATGACCTCGCAGGCTATGGCGGAGAGGGATGCGCTGATCCACACGGATAACCCGTTCATCATCAAGCTGTTTTACTCGTTCGCGTCCCACAGGCACCTGTACATGGTGACCGAGTACGCCAACGGCGGCGATTTATACTCGCTGCTTCAGAACCTCGGGCGGCTGGGCGAGGATCACGCGAGGCAGTACGCGGCTGAGATCATCCTGGCGCTCGACTACTGCCACGAGAGGGGCATCATCCACCGAGACGTCAAGCCCGATAACCTCCTCATCGCGGCGAACGGGCACATCAAGCTGACGGACTTTGGCCTCTCCAACATCGGCATCTCGCGCGACCAGCGCCATCACGGCGGCGGAAGCGGCGAGAACAGCGAGGCTGGCGGCAGTCAGCGCGGTATCCCGAGCATACCGAGAAGAATGAGCGTCGGCAGCGGTGGCGGCGGATCGAGGCCCGGGTCCGTGCTGGGCATGGGCTGCAGGACCGTCGCCGCGCATCACACGAGCACGAGCAAGCCAAACTCCGTCAGCGCCTCGCCGGAAAACTCCGGGCACGGTCGCACGCTGGCGCTCGCCGCGCTGCAGCAGCAGCAGCAGCAGAGGCCCTCCGGCCTGGGCGGTAACCACCCCTCGCGGAATCCGTCTCCGGTAAAGGCTCCCCGTCCCGGGTACACGGTCGGCGGGTACGCGTCCACTTACGCCACGTCAGTCGCGGATAGCGACGCCGGCACCGCGGTGAGCTCCGAGGGCGGCACCCGCGGAGCTCACTCCTCCGCGTTTGACTTTTCGCACTCCGTCATGCAGCCGCAGGGCGCCGCCGCGATCCAGGGCGTGGCCAAGGGAACCCCCGACTATCTCGCGCCGGAGGTTTTACTCTGCGAACCTTACGGTCCCGAGGTTGACTGGTGGGCGTTGGGCGTGGTCGTCTTCGAGTTACTCGTCGGCGTTCCGCCGTTTCACGCCTCGACGCCGGTTGAGATTTTCGAGAATATCCTCTCGGGGAACATCGCGTGGCCCGCGGAGAAAGGCGCGGCGGGAGAAGGCGGAGGAGACGAGAGAGATCCGCCGGATACCAGCGACGAAGAGGAGGACGATGGCCTGTCCGCCGCCGCGAAGGATCTCATCAAGGGTTTGCTGCATCCGGACGCATCGCAGCGTCTCGGGTCGCGGCCCGGCGCGGCGGACCTCAAGGCGCACCCGTTCTTCGCCGGAATCGACTGGGATAAGATGTTCGAGGACTGCAAGGCTGGTGAGAACGCGGCGGCTCCGCCTCCGGGCGCGGATCTGCCCGTGTTCATCCCCTCGGTCGACGGCGACACCGACACGAGCTATTTCGTCCGTAAGCCCAAGAGCCGCCGGGAGTCAACCGACGGCGCTTCCACGGACAGGCGCGGGTCGTTACCGCGCTCCAGGCGAAGCAGCCTGGACGGCACCAGCCCGAGCGAATCGCGCCGCGCGTCGCTCAACATGGGCGCTTTTAGTGTCGGCCACGACGGGATCGATCCGGAGGTTTCCGGGTCGATCCCGCCGCGGGTCCTCGCCGCCGCCGTCGCCCACGGCTCCGCGGCTTCCGAGTTTCACCGGCACCAGGCGAGGCTCGCCAACCGCCGACCGAGGCGGTCGTCCCTGGGGACCGGGACGTCCGCCCTGAACCAGTCGTCGTCCAGGGCGCAGAGCACTTACGCGCCCTCGTCTGTTAATTCGCCGACGACGAGTCGCGCGGCGTCAGTCGCGGGATACGATTCGGACGAACCGGACGCTTCCGGAGTAATATCCCGCGGCGAGTCCCCGCCGCTTCCAAACGTCAGCGGCGGCGGTGGTGGTGGTACCGGAGAAGTTGGTACCGGAGGTGGTGGTACCGGAGGTGGTGGTACCGGAGGTGGTGGTACCGGAGTGGGATGGGGAACGACGGTTGGTTCGACGGGCCCGCACTCCCGAGTCACGCCGTTTGGCTCCCCGAGTCGCATGCGAATCTCCCGGCGAAGGAGCGAGGGAGGGGACGAGTTCCGCGGCGGCGTTCCGGGCTCGTCGGGCGTTTGGGGCGGCGGCGCGGCCAGGCGTCGATCGCCGTCGCCGGGTCCCGCGAGGCAGACGGGGGTTAACCCGGCGGTGGGCGGCGGCGGCGGCGGCGGCGGCGGCGGACGGGGAGGGGAGGCTGGTGGGGTTCATGTTCGAAGGGGTTCATCCGAAGGGGTTCATCCCGGCGGGGGTTCGCCTCGGGCGTCGTCCGCCTTTGCGTCGGCCAGGCCGTTCAAGTTCGCGGGCGAGTCGGGGCTGGGGTCGGGGCTGGGTGTCTCGCCGCCGAGGAGCACGCCGCCGGTCGCCCCTGGGGTCGGCGGCGGCTCGGAAGACGATCGGGAGCTCATCTTGCTCAGCCTCGAATCTCGCGCGTCCACCCCGGACCCCATCCTCTTACCAGCCGCCGATGCCCCGTCCTCCTACCCCGCCAGCGAGGGCACCGCGGGCGACGACCGACCGTACGGAACCGAAGACGACGACGACGACGTCCTCGAGCAGAGCGCGATCATCGCGAGCCAGCTCGCGGGTGCGGACACGGACACCGACGAGGAGGAGGACGGGGACGACGAGGAGAGACAAGTTCTCGGGAGCGGCACCGACGACGACGACGACGCGACCTTCGACGAAACGTCCGAGCGGGGGTCCGGCCTGGGCGGCACCTCGTCCAGCGGCGGCGAGGACGACGTGGACGACGAGCTCAAGGACTTCGGCTTCACCAACGTCGCCACGCTGGCGCAGGAGAACCTGAGGCGCCTGAGCATCTCCCAGTCCCGGGGACAATCCGCGGCGCCCACGCCGCGGACGTCAATCGCGGCGCCGCGAGTGAGCGTCCGGGGACCGAGACTCTCGCAGGTGGTGCACTCGCTGCGGATGCACCAGGAACACGGCGAGGGAGACGAAGGGGAGGACGCGACGACGGAAGGAAGGGGGTGAGACCGCCGGAAGGGGGCTGAGACGAGGGACTCGACGCGTCTGGCGATCAGTGACTATTCTTCTCCGCCCGTGTTAATAAACGTAAACGAGCGTCGCGTCGTTCGATCCTCCGCGTCGACGCCGTTCTGTGATGAACAATCGCCGGACCGACTTCGCAGACCCCCGCCACCGACTCGATCGATCGACCACCCGACGCGCACGCACGCATCGATCAACACTCAACACTCCGACTCGGGGACGTCGCGCACCGGCTGCGTCAGGAGCAACCGCCTCGGCCTGTTCAGCCCCGCGGCGAACGTCGCGCTCTCCTCCGCCTCGACGACGAACCCGAGATCCTCGTAGAACTTTCTCGCCCCCACGTTGTCGGCCACCACGTGCACGTACAGCCTCTCCACACCCCACCCTTTGGCGACCCTCATCGCGCGGTTCATCAGTCGACGCCCGAGACCCGTTCGCCTGGCGACGGGTAAAACGCACACGTTGCTCAGGTACGCTCGCCGGTACCGCATCGGCCTCGCGTTGGCACCCTCCGCTGCGGCCATCAACGGCTCGGAACCCTCGTACGCGGACTCGATCCCGCACGCCGCACCGCCCTCGCCGTCCGCCGCGTCCACGTCCGTGCCGTCTCTATCGCACTCCCCGGGTTTGGGCCCGTTTGTCCCCCGGCCATCCTCGCGAGTATCCACGTCCTCCGGCGTCGGGTCCTCCGCCCGCGGGAACTGCCCCGCGAGCTCCTCCGCGGGTAAACTCACGCCCTGGTTGACGTCGAGGGTGCCGAGGACGACGCGTCTCGCGTTGCTCCCGTCGGGCGCGACGTTGGCGAAACACGAGGGGTCCAAGGTATCGTCCACGCCCGCGCCCGCCCATCCCCCGGGGGCGTTCCCGTTCTCGTCGAGGTCCAGCGTCGCCACGACGCAGGTGACGCGCGAGTGGCGGAAGGCGACGTCGGTGCCCGCGATCTTGGCGCGGATGGCGTCCCACTCGGCGTCGACGCGCATGTTGCGATGGGCTCGGACGGAGAACTCGGATCGATCGGCGGGGTACGTGTAGAAGGAGAGCGCCCTCGCCGCGGCTGCCGCGCGCAGCTCGTTGCTGACGGTGCTCTCCCTGACGTCGACGAGGGACGGGTCGGGCCTGGTCTTCTGGGAGGATTGAGAGCCGCTCGTCTTGGCGGGCGTGGACACGCATCGGATCGGCGCGATGGAGACGCGCCTCACGCCGCTGCCCCACGCGCCGGTCCCTTGGCAGCGACGAGCCTCGGATGGGGGGCCGGGGGTGCCCCCCGCGGAGACGCGCCGGTCGTCGGTCCCGGACGCGACGCGCGCGTCGCGGGCCGGTCGTCGGTCCCGGCGTGATGTACACGCGGGGAGAAACCCGCGGAGCGTCGCCGCTGCGGTCATCCTCTCTCGCCCCCGGGCAACCCTGGGTGTGTGCGTCGCCCGGATAGGGTGGTGCGCTTTTGTTTTTCCATCGTCAAAGCATCGCTCGCGGCGCGCTCCAGTTTGGAAGCTCCGAGCCAAGATTCTCCTGTCAGTCAAACCGAATCCAGTCGCGCCCCCGTTCACTCCGAGGCGCGCCCGCGAGCCGCCAGAGGTACCGACATGGCGCCCGAGGAATACTCCCGTTCCTCGATCTATAGCCTGGCCACGGGTCAGGGTTCCGGTGCGTCGGTCGACACCCCTCCGATCCCCCGGGCCGAATTTCACGCGAGTGTTGTTTCACGCGAATCCTCCATCACCCGACAATTCGCCCCCGCCTGATCCCCCCCGCCCGTCCCCGCAGATGAGCGCGCGTCTCGCGGCTCCGAGGTTATCCGCTCCGCGCTCCCCTCGCCCATCTCGCACATGGAGCAGGCGGCCGTGGGGCGTCGCTTGCCCATCCCGCAGGTGGACGCGGACCGCCATCCCTTCCTCGACGGCGACGACGCGTACCATCCCGCCGTCCGCCCGTCCGTGACCAAGAAGACCCCGCAGAGCTTCCACATGGAGAGCGCCCCCGACGAGTGGCGCCCGTCCATCGCGCCCATGCCCCCGACGTCTGCCAACGCCGCGGGCGTCACCGACGCGCGCAGGTCCTACAAAGCCGCGCACGAGCTCGGCTCCCAGCTCGCCCATCCCGAGAACATCCCGGAGGATGACAAGGAGTTCGACCCGGATGCCCGCCGACACAAGACGTGGACGCCGCACTCGCACATGCTCACCGTCGGCCGCGTGCCGTACGGGGGCAAGACCAAGGACACCAGGGCGTCCGTCTTCCCCACCCAGGACGACCCGGAGGAAGCCGACTGCTTCGGCAGGGCCAAGTCGCTCCACGGAAAGCCGAGCGGAAAGGCGAGACCCGCGGGACCCACGCAGCACGAGGCGACGCACTTCTCGTTCGTCGCCGAGGGCACGACGCTCGTCGATGACGACCCGGGTGCGGCGAACGATAGCACTACATACTCCCCGGACGCGTACAGGCGACAGAAAGGGGCGCACGCCAAGTACGCGTGGGCGGATAACAACCGACCGGCTACGGCCAACCCGAATTTCCTAATCGCCGATCGGCCCGAAAAGCCGCTCGGCCTCGGGAACATGCGCGGCCGCGGCGGGATCACCCCGCATCCCGACTCCATGTCCATAGAGAAGGGAACGTCCATCGTGGGGAGCGAGTGGGGTGCGCCGGTCGACGTGACGACCGAGCCGGTGACGCTCAACCCCAAGGGTTCGCCCGCGAAGGGCGTCAGGTACCACGACCCGTGGGGCCACAGCGTCGAGAGCGAGGGCGTCATCGCGTACAAGCACTCGCGGGGCGCGGGGGCGCTGACGCCCAAGACGGACGATTACCGGCTCGTGGACCCGCGGGCGGAGGAACGGGAAAAACACGAGGCGGCCATCATGGAGGCGACGGCGAGGAGGACCGAGGAGCTCATGGTCGACATGAAGGGCATGTGTCAAAACGACGCCGTCCTGGCGGCGAATAGGGAGCGCGCGCGGGGTTCGTCCGGGGTGCTCGGCGGGTACCTGTACGAGGTGAGACCGCCGAAGGTGACGCTGCCGCCGACCGATCCAAACTCCGTCGCCGCCGCGCTCGTCCGCGACCGCTAGTCGACCAACGGGCCGACGCCCTTGTTAACTTTTTTATAACAACTCTCCACTGGCCACCCGACCGACGGGCCTAAACTTTTACTTGAGGTTGGTGAGGAGGGTGACCACGCCGTGGCAGGCGGCGTCCACGCCGTCGTCCAGCCTCTTCCGTATGCTCGTCGGTCGCAGGTGCGCGGCGTCGAGATCCTCCACCACCCGTCCTATCTTAACCCCGAGCTCCTCGTCGCCCATCGCGCGAGCCGCATCGGCGACGGACGCGCAGGCGCCCCACCTCGCCGCCGCGACGCGTCCGCACCGATCGCACGTCCCCGCGTCCGACAGCATCCCCTTCAGCGCGGCGCCCTCCTCGGCGGGGTCCATCGGCGGCGCGGTGGCCTCAGCGGCGCGGAACGCGGCGTCCTCGCTCTGCACATCCTCGATCGTCCGCGTCGCGGTCTCCTCGCCCCCCATCGCGCGTGGAAAAGTGTTTTGGCTCTGGAGAGTTTTGGCAAAGTGACTTGGCGACGACTGCCGAAGCGACGGATATAAACGCTCGCGACATCCAAACTACTGGTACCTATATGATAAGCGTCACGCGCGGCGCTAAGACTTAGTGCTAATCTTAATCTTAATCCTCGTCTTCGAACAGCTCGGCCCGTCTCGACGCGAGGAGCCCGCTGCCGACGCTTCCCCCGAACCACTCGTCGGCGCCGATCAATTCGTCAAAGCCGAACGATGTCCACGCGTCGTGAAACCCCGCACTCGCGTGCGTCCACTCGCGTCCCTCGGTCGGTTTACACACCACCTCCATCACGTTCCCGCCCGGCATGGCGACGCGAAGCGCGGCGGCGTGCAGGTACCCCCGGTCCTCGCCGCCGGCCCCGTCGTTTTTGTTAGCATTTTTGTTAGTATCAGCGCCACCGTAGGCGGCGTCTCCGAGCACGGGGGCGCCGAGGGACTTGGCGCACACCCTCAGCTGATGCGTCTTACCCGTCAGCGGTCGCATCAGCAGCACGCGCAGCGGTCGGTCGCCGCCCGGTGACGCGCCGCGAACGCCGCGCGATACAAACTTGGTCACCGCGGCGGGCGTCGAGTTAGATGAACACCGCGTCAGCTTATACGTTCCCCGTCGAGCCTGAGCCATGTCGCCTCGCACCGTTCCCATCTTCTTGGACGGTTTCCTGGCGCTCAGCGCGACGTAGTACTTGTGCACGCGCCTTCGAGCGAACTGGCGCGCGAGCCAGGACGCGACGCGCTCGTTCTTCGCCAGCAGCAGTATCCCCGAGGTGATCTTGTCGAGTCGATGTACCGAGTGCAGCTCGCCGGCGTAGTCGCTGCCGCGCAGCTCGCCCTTGGCCTGCAGCGCCCTGACGGTGGACAGGACCCCGGGGAGGTTCGTCACGAGGTCGTCATTGTGGAAGCTCATGCCCGCGGGTTTATCGATGACCAGAACGTCGTCGTCCTCGTGTATCACCACCGGTGCGCGCGGTGACGACGCGGGGCCGGGGGCGTCGTCGGCGGCGGTGGTCGCATCGCGCGCGGGTGTGCTAGCGCGAGAAGGGACGCGCGCGATCGAGCGAAGGCGCCGCCGCGAATAATCGGAACGATGCGGTCGCGATGGACCCGCGGCTGCGGCGACGGTCGGCCGCGCGAGGCACGCGCGCATGACGACTGAGCGCCAGCGTGGGCGGCGTCGTCAGAACCGAAGCTTGGGCTCTCTTGCGTTGATTCATAACAACGTCGTCACGAAAACGTTTTCACCAGCGTGGGCGCCTCCGGGGTGAGCACCTCCTCCTTCTTCGCGGTGACCTTCCCCTTCGCGAACTCCTCCGGCATCTTCCGCGCCTCGCCTTCCCGCTCGTCGTCCCTCTCGTCCCGCGCGTGGTACTCGAACGGCGAGTCCGCCAGTGCCCGCTCCGTGTGCTCATCTCCGTTCTCCTCGCCCCCACCCGTCCTCGTCGCCGCGCTCACCGGCGTCCCCTCGCGCTCACCGGACAGACGTTCCGCAGCCGCGGGGACGCAGTGATTGCGCAGCCAGTGCTCCAGCATGCTGTCGCAGTCTCCGATCGGCGGCGCCTCGTCGTCTTCTTCGTCGTCGCCGCTCTCCGAGTCGCCGCTCTCCGAGTTTCCACCACTCTCCGCGCCCGCGTCCTCCTTCGTCTGTCCCGTCCCGCTCGCGTCGATCCCGTGTCTGTCCACCAGCATCATCAGCGCGTCCACCATACCCTCTAACCTGGCGACCTCCTCTCGCAACCTCGCGTTCTCGCTGCTCAGACGGTCGTTCTCGGTAGACTCTGCGTCAGTCCCCCTGACCCGTTGCGCCCTTCGCGGCTCCCGCTCGGGGAGCCCGCGCGACGCGTCGACCCGAACGTCTTCGTCGTCGTCGTCCGCGGCGGCATCGAGGAGGCCGGTGAACGCGCGGAGCGAGGAGATGTCGGCGACGGTCCGTTCGCACGCGCGGTCTCGTCCCCGTCGCGAGGATGGGGAGGCTCGGCGCCACCCGGACGACGCACCGGAATCCGCAGTCGGCACCCTCCGCGGTGCCCTGTCATTCGCCGCGGGCTCTTCGAACGGCACGGGGGCGCCGGCGCGGCGTTCCCTCGCGCGGCGGATCGCTTCCTCCGCGCGGCGCTCCTTCGCGCGGCGATACGCCTCCAGCTGCGGACGATGAGGCGGGGAGTCGTGGTCGGCGAGTCGCTCGCGTGGAGACGATTTTGGTAAACGAGTTTGGGGCGCGAGAGACGACGACGTTGGCGGTTCGGGCGTTCGACGGCGGCGCCGCGCGCGTGGGGTGTCCGGCGACGCACCTTCTTGAGACCCATCTCGCGTAAAGGGGGATCCGAGACCATGGCGAGCGTCGAATGGGACTCGGGGTTCGTGCACGCGCGTCTCGAAGTGGCCGTCGCCGGACCGAGAAGTTCCAACGATCCAACGGTCCCGAGCTGCCGAGAGTGGACCGAGAGTCCCGACAGCCCGACAGCCGGACGAGTTTGGCACCTATCGCCGTCAAATCTCGGAGCGGCGATCACACGCCCGCCGGTGCCATGCCCCGACGCGTCACCTCCCTCGCGGCGCCGCATGCGTCGCTCGCCGCGCTCTGTTTCCTCGCGCTGGCCGCCATCGCGCTTCCATCCGCGCTCGCGCTGGAGTGCGACGAGGCGATGACGGGCTTCCACGACAACGACATCAAGAGCCAGGCGTGGCAGGACATCGCGCACGCCAACGTGCAGGCTGTCCGCGACGCCGTGGCCGACGATCCGTGCTACGCGATGATGCGCGCGGGGGACGGACGCGGACCGCTGTTCTGGGCGCACGAGTTCTACAACCAGGAGATCATCGACGTGCTCGTGCACCACGGCGCGGACCGGGCGGCGAGGGACCGGGGGGGCAAGCGACCCGATCAGATGATCCGCGCGCCCCCGATGACGTTCGAGGCGCCCCCCGCGGACGACGAGGAGGAGTACGAATACGGCGCGGACGACGACGACGACGACGTTTACGTCACCAAGAGTTCCTCTCACGACGAGATGTAAAACACCACCGAGACTACGCGACGCCTCCGCGCCCGCCAACGCCGACGACCCGACGATTGGGGGGGTCATCGATCAATCAGATGAGGTGCCTGGCCTCCTCGTCGCCGTTGGTCCTCTTGTTTCTACCCCCCGCCATCCCCCCGACGCCCGCGCGCAGCCGCTGGAGCACCCCCGCGCCGCCGCTCCCGGGCCCCAACACGCTCCCGCCCCGCGCCCCTCGCCCGTCCGTGCCGAGGTCCCCGCCGTAGAAGAGGTACAGACTTCCCACGACGACGCCCGCGCTCAGCGCAAACGGCATCGAGAGTTTCACCCCGAGAAACATCCACGACAACGCGGCGGTGACGACGATGCCGAACGCGCTGTTGAACACCTTGGCGATGTTGCTCAGGTGCTTGACCACCACGCTCGTGACCAAACCGAACGCCGCGAGCGTGATCACCACGGCCCACGCGCCGAACCCGAAGCCCTTTAAAGCGTCGCCGCCGCGAACCCTGTCCCAATCCCTCGCCGTCGCCAAGAGGAAGTTACCCAAGACGCCGAACGCGTACAGCTGCGCGTTTTGCAGGTGTATGCTCACGTGATACTCCCCCTTGTACGTGTGCTCCGTCGCGATCCCCGCGAACGCCGCCAGGACGGAGCACAACAACACCATCGCCAGCGCTCCGATTGGATAGGCATCCGCCCCCTCGCACGACTCGACGTCGCCGCCGTTTTTGGAGTGGCACAGCGCAATCTCGCTGCTCATCACGCCGTCCAACAGGAAGAATATGGCGAGCCACTGCGTCCGTGCGATGGGGCGCCTCAGGAGCCACCAGGACATGATCGCCACGACGGGAATCTCGACGTGCGCGAAGACCACCCACGTGATGGGCGTCGCCAGTTGCTTGAGCACCAGGAACCGGATGTGATTCTCGGCGAGGTACACCGCCGCGGGGACGGCGAAGCGCAGGGCGCGGTAGTCCCGCGTCGCCTCGACGACCTCGTCCTTGACGCGGGTGAGCCAGAAGTCGCCCGCGTCGGCGCGGCACTCGCGCGCGAACATGAACGCGCTGAAGCACCACTTTATCATCTCCGCCAGCAGCACCACCACCGCGGGGCTGTACTCGTAGGACGACGACGACGCCGGATCCTTCGCGTCCGCGCCGGCGTCGGACTCGCCGCCGCCGGCGCCGCCTTCGCTCCGCGACGCGAACACCGCGAAGACGTGAGCGATCGAGAGCGCCAGGTGCGTCGCGAGCATGGCCGTCTTGGTGACGTTCCAGCCACCCGACAGCTCGTCCACGGGCGCCGCTCGCGGCACGGACGACGATGACGCGGGCGCGGACGCGACTCCGGTGAGGTAGTCCCCGTCGGTCGGCGACGCCCCGCGCCTCGGCGACTCCGGATCACCGTACGCCCGCATGCCTCGGAGACGCGGCGGACCGACCGTCGCGACGTGACGCGCGCGCGCGCCAAAGTGTCTCACCTCTGCCACCCGATCTGCCCGAAGCTCGTTTTGGAAAATAACTGACATCGGCCGAGATCTCACACTCTCACTCTCCCTCGCGCCCGCGCACGCATGGCTCCAACGCCGACGTGCGTGCTGCTGACCCGAGGGGTCTCCCCCGGTTTCGCCGCCGCGCAGCGGACGGAGGACGACGGCGGCGCGCCCCTGAGCGCCTCCGCCGCGTCCGCCGAGCACGAAAAACTCGTGGACAAGCTGAGACCCCACGCGGGGCGCGTCGTCTCCATCGACGCGGACGATAAGCATCCCGACTGCGTGTTCGTGGAGGACTGCGTCGTGGCGCTGCCGTCCCGGGGTTTCTTCGCGTGCAACCCGCACGTCACGCGCCGGGGCGAGGTCGCCGCGGTCGTGGGCGCCGCGATGGGCGTGAGCTGGCCGGACGTCGGGCCGATGTTCCTCCGGGGCCTCGCGAGCGAACGCGATGGCGAGCGCATCGAGGGAGGCGACGTCCTCTACGTGTCGGGCGGGCGCGACACCGCGCACCACTACCTCGTCGGCGTCGGGAACAGGTCCAACGCCGCCGGCGCCGACGCGTTGAGGACCGCGCTGCGCAAGTGCGCCGTCGCCGCCGGAGCCCTGTACGAACCGATGGAGGAGTCGACGCTCTTCCTGGTGCACGAGGTGGACCTCTCCGGCACGGGATGGCTCCACCTCAAGAGCGCGCTCACCTGGGCACCCAACGTCGGGTTCGTGGCGTCGGACCCCGCGTGCCCGGTGCTGGAAAGGGCGCTGGCGTGCCTGGACGGATGCGAGGACACAGCTGTGAACCGGATCCGGGACCCGGCGGTGATTGTCCCAAAGCACTGTCCAAATGTGTTGGCGCTGCCCGGTGATGTAATCTTCACGCATCCAAACGCGTCGGAGGCGATACGAGCGAGGGGCGCGGAACGCGGCGTCGTCGTCGTCGACGCGGAGCAGCCGGAGCTGGCGAGGGCGGACGGGGCGCTGACGTGCTGCGCGGTGGTCCTGGACCCGGACTTCAGGTGGGGACCGAACTACTGACGACGACGACGGGAGGAGAATGTGTCAAAAATGTGTCAAAATTCGTCCAACGCTTACCCGTCCCTCACGGGTTTGGTTTCTCCCACTGCGTCACCCCGGTCTGCGAGTTGACGTAGTAGGCGACGCCCTCGTTCGTGTAGTACGTGTCCCACGCCCCGTTCGTGTTCCCCCCGCCCAGCTGAAGGTACGGATCGGACGCAAACGACGGCGTCGTTGTCGCGCCGCCGCCCGCCCCGGATGCGTAGTCGGTGACGCTGACGTTGATATCCGGATCAAACGGGCGGCCGCGGGACGTCGCGGAGGACGCGGCGGCGTTCGCGACGGAGCTCTGGTACCCCTGGTCGAGCTGCGACGCCAGCCGCGAGGTGGGCGCGGAATGCGTTGGATGCGGGGACGCCCCCGAAGGAGCCGAGTCGCCGCCGCCGCCCGAGTCGTTGCACACCTCCGCCAGCTTAGCCGCCCATCCGTCGCACTCCCGTTCGCTGTCGGCGCACAGAAACTTGCATCCAGCCTTCTCAGCCTCGACGCTGCCGATGAGCTCGACGCCGTGCGCCCTGCCCGCGTCTCCGAGCGTCGCGGTGCACGCGCTGATAACCTTGGAGAGGTCGATGACCCCTCGGGGCTTCGTCCCCGGTCTATTTGCCTGCGACACGTCCTTGAACCAACCCAACTTCTTGTCCTTGAGCACGAACCATCGCCGGCGCCAGTTGGACAGGTGCTCGCCCTTCTTCGTGAGCCAGCCGCAGTACTCGGGCCGGTCGTGCCACGCGATGGTCGCGGCGGCGGCGGCGGCGGCGGCGCTCGGGACGGACGAAGACGCGTTCATCGCGGACGATCCCCCGGCGGATGCGAGAGCCTAATAACCCGGGTTGGAGTAGAAATTGTCAGTTCGTGGTCAGTGCGTCGGTCGAAGAAAGCTCACGAGTGGTGGAGGAAAAGTGGCAAGCTACATCCGGGGGCCAAGCCACGCCCGGGCCGAGCCGCGTGCGTACCTTGTTGTTGAACCACTCGCCGTTTTTGTCCTCGATCGTCCCGGACGCATCGTGCCCGCGCAGCTCGCACCACTGAAACGCGGACGTCACCAGCGTGTCCATCATCGCGCCGCACGTCGCCTCGTCGGCACTCAGCGACAGCGCGCTCACGCCGTCTCGCCCCGCCACCTTCACCGTGAGGATGGTGGGGTCCGCGAGGCGCCAACTGGAGATTTTGTCCAACTCGTACCCGTGCCCGTCGACGCGTTCGCCGACGCGATCGCCGTCCTCCTCGAAGAGCGCGATACCGTCCAGGCCCACCTGACACACGACGCTCTCGATGTCCCCGCCGTCGCACGTCGGGAAGAGCATGCAGCGGTAGCGGTTGCTTCCCCGCGGCGCGCCGGCCATCTCGCGCGGTTTGCCCCCTACTCGGGCATTTGAGGAACCGCCAGCCGTGCCCCCGCCAGCTGCGGCGCCCCCGTAGCCGTACCCCGACGAAGGCGGCGCGCTCACCGATGAGTGGCGCTGCGAGTGCGCGATGAGGTCGGGAATGCTGGGATAGTTGACGGCGTCGTAAGTTACCGCGGCGCCGCCGTATGAGGGGTCCGCGCGGCCGTACGCGGGCGCCTGGGTGGGGTACTCGGCGGACACAGCTGGCGGGGCGCCGAAGCCGGGGATGAGCGGGGCGCCGTAGTCGGGGTTGGGGGCCGCGGGGTTGGGCGCCGCGGGGTATCCGTAGTTACCCTGCGTCGCGTACGGATCCTGAACGCCGGAGGGTGCCTGGGCGGGCGCGGAAGGGACGGGTCGGTCGGTCAGCGCGCGGGTGAGAGCGCTCTCGTCGTCAGCCCCGAGGAGGAGAGCGGGTGAAATTTCGCGTTTGTCTGCTCGCGCGCGGGGCCGGGGGCGCCCGGGGCTGGGTCGGTCCGGCGCGACCCGGGTTCCGAGCCTCGGAAACGTCAATCTGTACCGTCACGATGACGCACCTGCGGGTAACCCTCCCCGGAGGATGGCGGGTAGGGGTAGGAGTACTGCTGGGACATGGTGGTCCCCACTCTTTTCGTCGCTTCTTGCCAGGCGGTCGGAATTAATTGGCCGGTGGGGTCGCGGTGAAGCTCGGGGTGGGGTCGAGGTGGAAGCTCGCGGTGGGTTCGCGCGGTCTGGGTGACGCGAACGGAACGTGAAACCTTCGCCGGGGCGCGGTCGCTTCTCGCGGTCGCCTGTGTCACCAGGAGTGTCTCCGTCACCCCAGATCTCGGACGCCGTGCACAAAATTTGGGCGACGCTGACGCTGACAGGACGATGACGCTGACGGAAAGAATCCAGGTTCGGATATTTTTTTGCTGAAAAAGCGCGCCCGCCCCATAGCCAAAAGCGGCATCCACGGCATCCACGCCCGGTGGGTACGCTCGTCGGGCAGCCATGTTCGCGGCCGCGACATCTTCGCTCGCGCATCGCGTCTTCTCGCCGCGAGCGTTCGCTCGCCCCCCTCGGGGACCCGACCCGCGTCCCAACCCGATTCGCCAATCCCCGAGGAAAGCAACAACGCCCCGGATGGCGAGATTACCCAACGCCGCCGCGGACAGGACCACCACCGAAACCGTCGCGTCCGCCGCGGATGTCTCCGCCTTGCTCCTCGTGGGGTTCCATCCGGACGAGATCCAGCCCCTGACCGAGCTCGTGGGCTCCATCGCTGCCGAGCTGGATCTTGCGCAGGAGATTGGGGTGGCGCTCGTGAACAGAAAGTCCCTCAACAAGACCTTCGCATCCTTACTCGACGAGGACGAGGAGGAGGAGGACGAGGAGGAGGACGAGGAGGAGGAAGACGAGGAGGAAGGCGGCGAGAACGACGCTTCCTACGCGGCGGACGGCATGGACGACTGGGACGACGAAGACCTGGACGCTTCGTTCGACGGCTACGAGGTGCATCCCGGCGATTGGAGCCCCGACGACGACGACGACGACGACGACGACTCCCTCCCGCCCCTCTCGAACATCCTGCCCCCGGCCGCCCGGTGCGTCTTACTCAGAGGCGACGGCGCCAAGGCGCTGATGCCCCACCTCCGATGGGAGATGCAGTCCGCGGGTTTCGAGCCCGCGATATTCGGAGCCTTCACCGCGAATAACCAAGACGCGACAATCGCGAAAGTCGCCTCCAACGTCGTGGAGGCGCACGAGCGACACTGGCGTTTGTCGGGGGACCCGGGAAGCGACGCGAACGTACAAGAGCCCACGAGTCCGTACGCGGAAACGCCGTCGTCGAAAGCGTTGTGGGCGACGAACACGGCGTGGGAAGGTGAGGAAGCGTGGTCCCCCGCGAGCGCCGTCCCGGTGCTCAACGTCGTCACCGACGCGGCCACCGTGCCGGACCCGCCGCCGTTCGGCGTGGGTGACTACTTCCGCGAGGACGCCACGGCGATCGTGGCGCTCGACGGGGTCGTGGGCGAGAGCCTGCGAGGCGCGCTGCTGGACGCGGTGACGGAGCCGGGGTGGGACCACGCGACCGCGGCATCGCCGCCGACGCCCAAGTGGGACAGGTCCACGACGGACGGAATAAACGGAACAACGGAGGAAGATTCCGAAGGGGACTCCGAAGACGGCTCCGAAGACGGCTCCGACGGGATCCGAACGGGCTCCTACGGCACGTTCCGACCCGCCCCCGGGTCGTGGGGCTTGACCGAGTCCGCGTTGGAAGACGTCGTGTCGCACCCCGCCACCGCCGCGTTTCTCAGCCGAATCGCCGCGCTCTACCCCGAGTACCACGTCCGAACCATGCCCGCGGACGCGCTCGAGCCCGACGGCGTGCCCGGCGCGTCACCGGATTCGTCCGGGAGGCGAATCGCCACGGCGGTGGCCAACGCGGCGGTGTACGGAGACGATTTCAAGTGGCACCTCGACGCCGACCCGGTGAGTTTTTTTTAAATCTCTAATCTCTTTGTGGGCGGTTCGACTGACGACTGTTTTGTTTTGTTTACAGGCGGCGCTGCCTCCGTCGTCGCCCTTCGCGGAACGGTACGGGACGTACGTCAACAGGTCCGTGGGTCGACCGCTCTTCGTATCCGCGCTGGTGTACCTGAACGCGGCCGGTTGGACCGCGGACATGAACGCCGAGACGCTGGTGCTGGATCCGGGCACCGGGACCGGGGTGTTCGTGAGACCCACGCCGGGGCGGGTGCTCCTGATGGACCAGGACGCGCTGCACAGGGTGTCCACGCCGAGTCAAGGCGCGGGGGTGCCCAGGTACTCTCTCGTGCTCAAGCTGTGCTTCTATCCCAAGCATCCGGAGGCTCGGCCGAGGCTCTCGCGGCCGGAGTGGGGCAGGCCGGTGAACTTCGGGACGGCGCGGGGACTCTCATCGCCCTTCGCGGACGATGGGGAGTCGCGCGCGTGAGCGAGACGGGCGTGGAGCCCACCGTCGTTTCTCACGCACGCGGAATAGATCACCTCACCGGCGCGCTCGTGCGGATCTGGTGCCCGCCGACGCCCATCATGTATCATACGCCGACGAGAGTTTTTGTCGTTGAGAGTTCAAACTTCAGTCACGATGAATCATCACAAGTGTTCGAAGGTGGCGCTAAACGAACGATCGAGGCGTCCGCGTTTCGGTCGATTTCAGACCGCGTCGTCCCCGTACTTTCGGTCGTTTCGAAGTCCCCCGTACCCCGACGACGACAGCACGTCCATCTCCCTATCGCCCCCGCCGCCAAAGACGTCCGCCGCCTCGGGCACCGACTCGTACCCGCCCACCTTATCCGCCACCACCGCGACGATCACCACGCCGCCAAAGACGCAGACGCCAACGAACGTGCCCGCCAGCCAACCGATCCCACCGTGCTCGTCGACGCCGAACATCTCGCGAAACACCCGCTTCACGCTCCCGGACGAGAGCCGCTCGGTCATGTGACGAGACCCGCGGGGCTCGTGCGTTCGCTCAAACGCGTAAGGGTCCAAGTCCCCCTCGGCGACGCCCATGCTCGCGTCGTAGTCCGCCTCGGTGGGGGTGACGATTCGAATCACCGGCCCGACACCCGTCCGCGTGAACGGGTCGTCCCCGTACGCCTCCTCCTCCTCCTCCCTTCGAGCCTCCATGTAATCCGCCTCCGCCAGCAAAAAGCTGTCAACCTCGTCGAGCATGAGCCGGGGGAACGCCTCGCGAACCACCACCGGCCCATCGCCGAGCCTCGCGAGCCCCGGTTTCTTTTCGCCCTCTTTGTTAACGTCGCTCGTCTCCGCGGCGGCACCGACCCCCGCCGATCTTTCGCCCGCGCCGAGCCCGGCTTCCTTTGGCGGGTCGTAGATGGCGTACTTGGGGTGCTCTCCCGACGTCCCATCCTTGGGGTCCTTGGGCCACGGCGCCTGACCCGGGTCCGCGTACACGTCCCCGCGCACCCTGAACTTGGCCACGGTGGTCGGCGACGAGCCGTCGGCGTTGAGGTCGTCGTCGGACACGATCGCGAGCGCCAGCGTCGGTGAACCGTTCTCGTCTGTCTCTGCAAATGCGTGGATACCCGCGGCTTTAGCGAACGTGCCGCGATTCATGTGCCCCGGGGTCTTCGCCCCCGCCAAACCGTTGCGGCCGTCGAGGGTGAACAGGAGCCTGCTGGGCACCCGGTTGCCGTCCACGCGGAACGCCCACCTGGGCGCCGCGCGAATCTGCACCGAGCTGTCCGACTCGCACCGGTGCATAAAAATCGCGAATCGCCCATCCGGGGTGGCGGTGGCGTCCGTGAGCTCGCACCCGTCGGTGATTTGCGTCATCTTCACCGCGGCGATCGGTCCGTCCCTCGCCGGCGCTTGGGACTCCAGGTCGAAGAGGAAACCCTGGAGGGCGTCGACGCGGGACTTGCACCCCGCACACACCGGCGGCGACGGCGACGAACAAAAAGCTAAAACCGAAGCTCCCAATCTGCCGGGGAGCCCGCTGCCGTAGAGCGGGGGCAGGTACACGAGCGCCTTCGGGCCGTGGTTCGGGGCGCACGACCCACGGAGGACCGCGGCGGAACCCGGGACGTCGGCGTACTGCCCCCCGCGTCCCCATCGGAATCGCACCAGGTTGTTCGCCGCCAGGTTGAAGGAATCTTCGACGCCCACGACCATCTCGCCCGGGTCCGTTGGGTTCCACCACTGAGCACCCTGCCCGGTTCCAAAGTTGGGAACGATGACTAAAGACTCCGCGTCGACGCGTCCGCCCTCGTGCCACAGCTTTCCCGGCCCGCCGCCCACCCGCGGCGACTGCCGCGAGCTCCCGGCCCACGTTCCCGGTTCGACCGATCCCCACGACGGCGGCTTGACGCCCGCGCCCTCGTCGATCCCAGGGGCTCGTATGCCCCACGCCGCGTCCTCGATGCTGTTGATTCCGGCGAGGTTCTTGCTGTCGGGATCGAGCGCGAGGGACACGCGAAGGAGCCGCGCGTAGTTGTCCGTCAGCACCCACAGCGCGGAACCGTCGTACGGCGATCCCACCACGCTGGACCATCCGCGCGCGCCCTCCGGGAGCATCAGCGTGAGCCCCCCCGCGTACTCGACGGACCCGCCCGGCACCGTGGTCTGGATTCGTTTACCGTCAAAGTCCCCGATGTACGCCGTCCGGAACGGCACCGGCGTCAGGTCTCCCTCGCCGAGGCCCGCCACCTCGACGACGGGTTCATCAGCCTGTGGGTTCGCATGCGCGTCCCGATGCGCGTCGCCCGCGCGCGTCGCCCGGGTATCGGCGCTCGCGCTCGCCGCCGACGCGAGCACCAGCATCGCACAGACGAGTGCGCTCGCTCGTCTCATCGCGTGAGGTTCTCGGGCGACGCCGCAGCCGTCCCAACCTCGCGCGTTCGTCGTCTGTCGCGCGGTAACCACCGCGAGTCACCCCCGCGGCCTTCCGTCTGGTGCAGCTGGAGAATCGGCCGAAAATAAACCGTGCTTTCCCGAGTCAGACGTGTACACGCGGGTGTTCTGACTGGTCCACCGTGCGAGGGAATTTATCCGCCGGGGTGCCGGGAAAAGAAAGGAAACACATCGCATCCTCGCCAGCGGCGCGATGCGGGAAGACCCCGAGGATCCCTGGGAGGATGGATACCTCCGCGGGGATCCCAGGAGCCGGCGCTCGTCGGGCGGATCCTCGTCGTCGCCCGCCGACGGCGGCATCTCCGTCAAGACCCTGACCCCGTACCTCACGAGCTCCACCGCGCGGACCCTGAACGGTCTCGCGGCTCTCCTGGTGGTGGCGGGGCTGATCTTGGTGGCGCAGGTGAGCGCCCCGCAGATCGGGTGGGCGGGCGGGCGGGTCGGATCGCGGGGGGTGGCGGTGCTCGACATCGGCGCGGACACGGGCGCGACCGGCGCGGCGTCGCGGGCATCGTCGATCAAAAACAACGACGAGGGCTCCACCAAAGGCCCATCAGGACGGACGTGGACGTTCAAAGAGAAAACGGGAGATGGCCTGAACGTCCCCGAGCGCCCGAAGAAGAACAACACCCTGTCGCTCAAGACCAGCGGGGCGCACGACACGTGGGGACGCAAGTTCTACGCCGACGACTCCCCGTCCAACCTCCTCGCGTCCCTCGCGTCCCTCACGGACGCGACGGCCGGGAAGGAGTGGTCGCAGATCCCGTCGGTGCGCAGGCAACTGCGCGCATTCGCCGCAGTCTGCGGCGACGACATGGTCACCGCACAGGGACGCGGACGGCGCACGTTCATCAAGGCTCTGGCGGAGTACACACAGCTGTACGAGGAGCTCTGGCGGGATACCGGCGGGAACGGCACAGCTGTGCATCGGCCGCGGGTGCTCATCGTCAGAGACGCGCTCGCGCGACGGGGGCGAGGATTGGGGGACCAGCAGGCGCACCTCGCGCGTTGGCTCATGTTCGGCATGGCGACGCGACGCGCGGTGTTCTTTCAGCACTGCGCGGAGGATGACGAGCCGTGGGAGGAGCTCTACCCGAGCGGCGCGCTCAATCCGCCGCCGCCGAGATGCGACGAGACGACGGACGACGGGTATTTCAACCTCGGCGATTATTTCCGACTGATGGGCGGCATCGACGCGCGGTGGAACGCGGCGACGGCGGCGAAACTGCGCGAGTTGGACGTCGCCGGGACGCACGCGAACCTGACGGTGGTGGGGTCGTGTAACGACCGTACGGGCCACGTGGCGCACGGCGATTCGCCCGACGCGCGCGTCGGCGGCTTCCCGAACCCGACGACGACGCGAATGTTCACGTGCGACTGCTGCGAGTCGTGCGACGCGGTTAACGAGCGTTCCGCGAGCGCGACGGGTCGATACGTGGACAGGTTCAAGAAGTTCTGGGCGGACGAGCACGAGGCGCATTCGGTCATCGCGTTCGAGTACCGCAGCCAGTGCGGGGTTCCCCGCGTGATTGGGTTTCGTGACGACCCGGCTCTGAGCTGGTACTCGCGCGACTTGCCGCGAATACTGGCGCACGTCGCGGATGCAAACGGGGAAGACTCGTTGGTGCCATCGGACTGGGCCGCGGACGTCCTCGACGGCGAGGGGGGCGCCGGCGTGTCGGGTGGTTCGAACGCACCGCCTGCCACGACGCCGCTCGAGTTTCGATCCATCGGCGTGGATCGGTCCCGGTGGGAGCACTGCGCGAGGTTCGCGATGACGCAGCCGTCGCCGGCTGCGCAAACCGCCGCGACGTCCGCGCTGAGACGACTCACCGCGATGGGCGAGCACCGTCCGCTCGTGGGGTTTTACGCGTTGATGAACGCGGCGGCGGTGTCGGGGTCCGGGGGGGCGTCAAATGGGGCGTCAAAGGGGGCGTCAAAGGGGGCGTCAAAGGGGGCGTCGGATGCGGATTGCGAGTTGCGCTTGGCGGATACGGATTCTTTGTCTTGGGTCTCCGTCGACGATGAGTTCGCGAAGAGGGCACAGCTGGCGCCGGGTTTGAAGGGCCCCCCTTCGTGCGGGTTCGCGCCGTACAACTGCGACGACAAGCCTCTGTACTGGACGGCGCTGTACGGTCAGCTCTCGGGGTACCTGGACTGCGCGAGACGGGCGCCGTCGCTGGGTCTTCCCCTGGTTTCCATCGCGAGCGCCGGCGAGTACACGAGTTCACGAACAGAGTCCGGCGACGTGGACGTGCACGCCCCCGCGAGGGTGTACGCGGCGACCGACTCCGCGCTCGTCCACGCGCTTCTCGCCGAGGAAGGAGACGAGGGAGGAGGAGGGGGCGATTTGGTGGTGTTCGGGAACGTCTCGTCGGGAACGTCGGACGGGGCGAAGGAGGGGACAGATGCGAATTTGAAGGCGGCGGTGGATTTTTACGTCCTCTCGCTCGCGGACGTCATCGTCGCGCCGGCGCGCGGCTCCTTCGTCGACGGCGCCGCCCGACGGGGTTTTCCGTTCAAGGCGGTGTTGGGCGGGCCGCGCGACGCGTGCGTCCTGCTCCGCGCGCTGGCGAGGGAGGAACCGGCCGGGGGGGCGGAACCGGTGGGGGCGGATGATAAAGTTGCTCCGGGCTCCCATTACAGCCATACGTTTACGGGCCCGGCGGATGCGTTGCGCGGGTTGGAGGCGTGCTTCAGGGGGATGCGCGCGTTGGGTTTGAACCCGCACGTCCCGAACGACGCGCGTGAGACGATGGACCGACTCGCTTCAAGCGTCGAGAGTAACCCCGAGTAACCCCGACCGCTTCGAGCTAATCTTAAGTCTACTACAAGGTCTACCTTCGTGAAAGTTAAAACCCTCACCGAGTTGGGGTAAGTCTCACGACGAATCCCTCGCGTTAAACGCGCCCGCGCCGTCCCGGTCACCCGCCCTCGACGCCTTCCTCGGCGTCGCCGTCCGCACAACCGCGCCCGCGAAGGCTTCGAAACCGACGACGCTCCCGGCGACGCCTCCGAGCGCCGCGCCCGCATTTTGTCCCATGTCTCGCACCTGTTTACCGATCGGCCCCCAATGGTACGGTATGGCTTCCCGCTCCAGCCTGAGCGTCTCGTACAGCACCCTGGTGAGCGCCGCCTTGGGGAGGTGCGAGCGGCGGGGGGGAACCTCGAACGCGCATCCCGGTTCGAGGATAGCGCGGCGGTCGTCGTCGTCGTCGTCGCGGAGCCTCTCCGGCTCTGTTGGGGTCCTCGACGGCCCCGCGCCGGTGAATCCCCTGCGCTCGTAGAGCCTCTCCAGCTCCTCCAGTAACTCTCTCAGCGCGAAGCACGCCTTGGCGGCGCGCTGAAACTCCCACCACCGCACCTCCGCGTCGTCGGTCGTCCGAAGCACGTCGCGAACGCGCTCGGCGATTGCGGATGGCGCGTCTTCCAGCAGGGCGTCGATGAGTTGGTTGAACTTGCGGCCGGGCACGGGCTTCTCTCCCTCCTCGTCGCCGCTGAGCACCTCGAACGCCAGGAGCGCGTTGTCCGTGAACGCCCTGCGCGTGTGCGGGCTCAGCGAGAGGTACTGGTGCGCCCTGGCCACCGCCCCGGCGCCCCCCAGCACCCTCCGGAGGTAATCGCTCGCGAACGCGATGGGATCCTCCGGTCGGTTCTCGAGCGCGAGCGTGACGACGTCCTTCAGGTACACCGAGAGCTGGCTCCTGTCGAAGGACGCGACATCGACCGGGGGTCGCGTTCCCAGCGGCGGCGCGGCGTTGGCGTTCATTCTCCTCCCTCCGAGCCCCGCGCGCGCGCGGTCCGACCGCGCCCCGAGTTTTTGAAACGTCCCAGGAAACCACGCTGCCGTGTCAAGCCCAGCAGTCCAGCGTTGTTGTCGAGTCGTGGCACGAGGCGAGCGCCCCGAGCCACGACGCCTCACGCGCGACACGCCGGGCCGCGAGCCGTCGGGCGCGTTCCATCTCGCGACGAAGCGGTTCCCTCCGCCGGCACCCGGTCCATCCGGATACACCCGGCGACGTGCGCACGAGCGGTCGCTCGACGAGCCCCTGCTTGGCGACCCCGAGCGTTCCTCCTCCTCCTCTGGCGAGGAGAAAGACCACGACGACGACGACGACGGCATGGGTTCGGCGGGGGAGGGATCGCACTGGCTGGATCGCACCCCGAGCGACGAGCTCGGCGATCCGACCACCCTGCGCGGCGACGCTGCGAGGCGGGTCGCGAGGCGGCTCACCGATGTCGCGCGGTTCCGAGGTTCGGTCGGTTCCGAGGCTGAGACCTCCGCCTGGCTCAGCCGCCGCTCCACCCCCGACGGCGTCGACCAAACCCCGGCCGCCGCTCGAGACCCGGCTCGTTTTAACCCGACGCCGCCGCTCGGTCAAACCCTCGCGCCGGCCCCAGCGTTCAAGCCCGGCCCGAACGCCATCGTCTTCACCCGCGAGCAGCGCGGCGACCCCGGGGCGCAACCCGAGAAGCGATACAACGTCCAGCGAAAGTGGCTCGTCCTAGACGTCGACGGCGAGTCGACGTTTCTGGAGGCGACGAAGATGGAGATGCAGCGCGAGCTCGGCGTGCCGTTTCGGGATCTCATGATCCTGGACCCGGCGCTGCCCACGAGGTACCCGAGCAGCGTGTTCATCCGCCCGAGGGCGCTCGTCATCAACCTCGAGCACATAAGAGCCGTGGTGGTATCCACGCGAGTGGTGCTCATGGCGGACAGGGACGACGGCGGACCGGATCCCCACGCCAAGCGCTTCTTCCAGTCCCTCCGGAAGATGCTCGCAAAAGACCCGACGCCGACGCCGACGGACGTTCTTCCAGAGACTCTTCCAGACGTTCTTCCAGAAGACGTTCTTCCAGAAGATGTCATTCCAAACGACGTTATTCCAAACGACGTTCTTGCGGATGACGTTATGCCGAACGGCGGCGTCTCGCCCGAAGCCACCGCCGCCACCACCGACATCCTCGGCCTGCGTCAATCCCCCGCGGACCTCAAAGTCCTCGCCCTCCCCTTCGAACTTCGCGTCGTCGAAGCCGCTTTGTTCCATGTGTGCGCCAGGCTGCTGGAGGAGACAATAACGCTCGAGGACGTCGCGTATCCCGCGCTGGATTCGCTCGCGAGGCACGTCACCACCAAGTCGCTGGAGCGCGTGCGACGCGCCAAGGCGGCGATGAACCAGCTGTCGAGGCGCGTCGGGGCGGTGCGTGAGGAGCTGAGCAAGCTCCTGGCGGACGACGGGGACATGATGGCGATGTGCCTGACGACGAGGGAGGAGAAAGACCGCCACGTTCACGACGACGGGAGGAGCCGTCACTACCGCTCGGGCGGCGAGGAAGAGTCCAATCACGGCGCCGCGTCCAATCACGGCTCCAGACGGAAGTCGCGGCACCGCAAGTCGTCCGGTCCGCGCGTCCGCCGTCGATCGTCGTCCTCCTCCGGCGTCGTCGTCGACTCGTCCGAAAAGGAGCCTCCGGAAAGGAGTCCGGTTTCACCGGACCCGCCCGGCGCGCCTCGACCGTCCCCGGTGGAGGAAGACGCGGTTCGCGTGGAGCTCCACCCGCCGCCGGTTTCGTTCCCGGATCTGTCCACGTCGCCCATCAAGCAGCTCGAGCCGCGAAGGAGCCTCTCGATTGAGGGATCCTCCTCCGACGGCGTCCCCTTTGACGATCTCTCGTCGTCGGAGGCGGAGGACGCCGACGTCGGCGAGGAGCTCGAGGGAGTGGAAGAGCACGAGGGAGTGGAGGCGTTACTCGAGGCGTACTACATGCACGTCGACTTCAGCTTCGCCAGGCTGGCCGAGCTGCGGGACGCGACCGAGGACACCGAGGATCTGGCCGAGATTTCACTCGATTCGCAGCGAAACAGGCTGATAAAGATCGATCTGGTCATATCCAACGCCACGCTCGCGGTGGGCGTCTTCGGCGTCGTCGCCGGCGCGTTCGGGATGAACCTGCCGGTGCCGCTCAGGTCGAACCAAGGGGCGTTCGGGGAGGTGCTCATCGCGGCGGGGGCGGCGTGCGTCGCGCTCTTTACGGGGGTGCTGCTGTACCTGCGCAGCCAGAGGCTGCTGCAGACGTGATCCGGTCGGATCGTTTCTCATCTCAGCCTCGAGTGTCATTACATGTACAGGTGTTTTCGCTGCCAGACCTGTGCCGGTCTCTCAGCCCGCCACTGAAGGTTGCGCTGTTGTCAACAAGCGTTTGTCAACTCCTCCGCCGTGCTCGGGGTGCCATCTCGTTGCCCGCTCGGGCTCGGACGTCGCGAATTCGTCTCCCGATAACCCCGTCGTTTCTCCCTAATCCCTAATATCAGTCTCGATCCCGTCGGAGCGTCAATTCCTTAATCACGTTCCTCCTCGACCATTCAACTCCCGTCTCTCATCACCTCGTTCCTCGGTGAACAAACTCCTCCTCCTCCTCCCGCGTCTCCTCACTCGAACCCCTCCGGAGTGGACAAGGGCACGGGTGACCCGAGGGTGGTGATCATCCCCCCAGCCAGCGCCGCGTCGTGGCTGCCGGACATCGCCCCGAAGCTCCTCGTCTTCCTCGACGATCGCGTCACCGTCGGGGTCACCATCGGGCCCTTCGCGGAGTTGGCGTTAGGTTTCCCGTCGAAGCGGGGCGGAGGCGCCTTGCTGCGGGTGTTTATGGCGGATCCCCCCGTGAGGGTCAGACGCCCGGGCCCCGCGCGAAGAATCGTCCCGCGCCCGCTGCCGGGGGTTAGCGGCGACACCGTCTCACCCCGGGCCTTCATCGGCGTCGCACCGACGCTGTTGGAACCTCCACTGGCGTTGCTGCCCGCGGCGGGCGTGGCCGCCTCGGGCGGGGCAGCCTTGGGCGGGGACTGGAGGAGGTCGAGGCCGAGGCCGTCAACCGCGGCGAGGACGGCTCTGCCGGGCGACATGACCAGCCCGCGGCCGGGGGACATCAAACCCATGCCGAAGCGCCCGGGGGACATGAGGCCGGCGTTGATGAGGCCCACGCGACCGGGGGACTTCATGTGCATGAGATCCTCCATGATCAACCCGTGGTGGTCATTCTCGGAAGCCATGAACATCGCCGCCTCCTCGACCGCGGCGATGGCCGCAGCCTGGGTGCCGTGGCCAGAGAGGGTCGGCATCCGAATGGGCTTGGCCGCCGCCGCTCCGCCCCGACCGCCAAACTGTCCGTTGTCCTCCTTGTTCTTGCAGCCGTCGCACTTGCAGTAATCCTGGCACAGCACGCCAGCCTGGAAGCACTCGCAGTACTTCTTGAGGCACGCGCTCTTCTTGCAGTGGCACCCCTTCTTGTGCTGACCGCCGCCGTCGCCGGATGCGACAATCTTGTCCGCGAACGCGTTCGGGTTCCTCAGCTCAATCTGCTGCCGGGTCATCTGCACCAGGCCCGCGTTATCGCTCGTGTTTTGGCAGTTCTGGCACGAGCACTCGTGGCAAAACACCCCCGCGGCGAAGCACTCGCAGTACAGCTTCAGGCACTTGGACTTTTTGCAGTTGCACTTCTTGCTCTCGCACGACTTCGAGGGGTCCTCGCCGTCCTTCGTCGGGGACGGGGTCGTCAGCGGGCCCGCGGGGCGCTCGCCCTTCACCGCCGGCGTCGCCGCGGCGCTCACGGACAGCCTGCGATCGCTCGCTCCCTGCGCGCCGCCCCGTCGCCCGCCCGCGTTCGCCGACTGATCAAGCCGCTCAATCGAGCCGCCGCCGCCGCCGCCGCCCGCACCCGCCTTCTTCGACTTGGATCCGCCGCCGCCGCCCGGCGCGACGCCGCCCGCGTTGCCGTTGGCGGACTTCTTGCCGTTACCGCGCGACGACTGGACGCGCGGGGAGTCGCGACCGTCGTTCTTGAGCGTCTTGGCCAAGCCGTGGGGCCACTCTGTCGACGCGCCGGTGGTGCTGGATCGCTTCATCGACTCCTCGGCAGCCTGCGCGGCGACGGCGCCGACGCCCGCGGGGCCCGTCGCCCCGCGCGCCGCGGCGCCGCGGAGGGACCGGCGGCCGTTGGCGCCGCGAGCGTCGTTCGGGTTTCCGCCGGGCGACGGGGCGACGTCGCCGCCGCGAACTAATCTCGTCGCGTGCTGCTCGAGCTCGAGCTCGCCATCCAGCTGGCGGAGCTCCTCCTCCAGCGCGCGCGCCATGCCGGCGTGCGCAGCCTCGGGCTCGGTGAGGTTGACGTCGAAATGGGTCTCGAGCTGCGGAGTTTGCGTCGGGGTGAAGGTGGGTAAGTTCGGGTGAGGAGGCGGCGGGGGCGGATCGAGAGTCGCGTAGAGGTACAGGTTATGGGGACCATCGCGTTCGCGCGGGCGCGAAAGGGGCCGAGGCGGGTCCCGCGCGATCACGGGTCGCGACCGACGCGGTCGCGTGCGCTCGCGCGGTGCGACGCGCGTTGGGGGTCGCGCGGAGTCGGGGTGATCACGCGGGAGCGATCGATGCGGGCGCGGATCCAGTCTCCGATCGCGCGCGCTCCGGGGAGGCGGGAGGTCGAGCGGCGAGAATCGCGACTGCGATGCGCGCGCGCGGAAAAAACGAAGGGGCGACGGGGCTCACCTGCTTGCGTAGCTGGGCCACGTCCGTGACGTCGTCGAGGACGCCCGGTCGGAGCGGGGACTGCGCCAGGGCGTGGACGGCGGCGAGCACAGCCTGGTCGGCGTGCATCGCGACCTCCTCGAGCCCGGCGGGCTCGGTCGCCTTGCCGAGGTTGCTGCCTCTCCGGGACCTGCCCGCGACGGCACCGCTGTTTTTCGCGAGAAGAGGCGGGAGGGCGGGAGAGTGAGAAGGCGATCGGAGGTGCGGGAAAAACCCCGGCGGGTGGTCGGAGACGCGCGAGGGCGCGCGCGCGATGGGAGATCGAGGGAGGGGTCGTGGCTCACCTTCTGGTGCCCGCGGGCGATGCGAAGCTCGTCGGCGCGGGAGAGTCCTTCGGGAGCGCAGTCAGCGCCGCGGCCTGGGTCTCGCTGATGCCCTGCATGAGCAAGGCGCGAGAGGGCGTGATGGGCGAGAGGGCGTTCGCGAAGAGCAGGAACGGAGACGAAAGAAGCGCCGCCTGGTGGATGGAGCGAACGAGCGGAGGTCAGGATGGGGACGGAATCGGAAAGTAGGCCGGGTAAAAGCCCGATGCGATCAAGTCGCGAGGCGGGAGATGCGCGCGCGCGCGCGCCACGGGGCCGCGAACGGGTGGTTATCGCATCGAAGAGTCGGCCCGTGGTCGAGGCGGGAAGATTTGGGGCGGGAGATGTGCCGCACCGTGTTGTCGACGCCACCGTTACCGGAGGGCCTCTCGGGGGTGAACAACCCCGCGGGAAGTTGGTTGTGGTCCATGGCGAAGGTTCGGCGAGGACGACTCGTGCGATCTACCGGAGATTGCGCACGTACGCCTGCCTTTCCGGTCGGAGGGTGACGCGAATAAGAAGTATCCGCTCGCTCGCTCGCACTGCGCTGGAAAAAAAGCGCGAAGACCGCGAGGGTCGCCGGAGACCACGCTGGAGGCGCGTCTGGTGTGGGCTACGCGAGAACGATCGCGCGCTGCTTCGACTTCAGAGTCTGAACGATGATCCGCTCGTCCTCGATGTGCGCTTCGACCGACGCCGTGCACGTGCGAGACGCGCGCGGGAGGAGTGCGTGCGCGGCAGACCTCGGGCAATGTGTTGACAAAAACCGAGGGGAGGGAGAGAATTGTTGACGGTCGCCGTGCATCTCTCGATAACAACGCGGTTTTGCCTGTTCGCAGACCGTCGGGAAATCCCATAGATCGGTCGAAATGTGTCCGACCGGATTTCCTATGCACCCCGCCTCGTTGACCTTTCAACCGCTTTCAACCGCGATCGGGCGCCGGTCAATTTCGCGATCAAGACCTCGCCCGCGTGTGCGGTTCGACCGTGATATCGGCACATTTTGAAACCCGATTTTCCCGCCGATTTTGACAATTGATCGTGGCGCGCGGCGTGAGATGTGAAAAGTAGGTCGGTCGCAACCGAGGCCGGCAGAAATCGCATCGAAACGCACCTCATCTGTCAGTTTCGTTTTCGAAATTCGAGCCCGCGAGACGGCGCTGTGACTTGGCTTTTTTTACAATGTTGACTTGCTTGCTGCAGGTTTGGCAGCCACTAATCCATGAATGCGAACGAGTTGAGCACAGACGGGGGCGAGTTGGCGTAGGTCGTCTTGCCGTTCGCGCCGAACATCGTGCCCTCCTCGGCCGTGACCTTCATCTGGAACTGCTGCATGAAACCGACCAACGCCTCGACGGCATCGTCCGGAACCTGGTTGTACACGGTGATCCTGAGCCCCCCGAAGAGCGGGTGGCCCCTCAGGTTGTAGAAGCCAGCCTTCTCGGACTCTTCCACGAACCTCTCCTCGATCTCCGGCGTCTTGCACTTGACGGGGATGGTCATCGTCGAGCGGAACTCGGGCTCCACCTCGTTGACGTAGAAACCCTCGCTGGCGTCGATGACGTCGTAGACGCTCCACGCCCGGCGGGTCGCTCGCGCGCGCATAGCCGCGACGCCGCCCTTCGCCTTGCAGTCCTCGAGGACGAGCTGTAACGCGCGGATCCCGAACACGTTGGGCGTGTTCCAGATGTTCTGGATCGGAGCGCTCTTCGCCGCGGCGGACCAGGACATGACCCCGGGTGTGATGGCCATCTCGCGTTCGCCCGTGAGCAGATCCTTGCGCGCGATGACGACGACCAGGCCGCTCGGACCCAGGTTCTTCCCCGTGCTCGCGTAGACGACGCTGTACTTGGAAAAGTCCACGGGCCTGGAGAGCAGCGTGGAGGTGAAATCGCCGACGAGGGGCGGGGCGTCCGGCGGCATCGTCGGATCGACGTGGAACTCCAGGCCGTCGATGGTCTCGTTCGCGGTGACGTGCACGAACGCGGCGGTCGGGTCGACGTTCCAGGTGGACGGGCTCGGGATCGCGACGCCGCCGAGCGTACGGCTCGTCGCTCCCACGTGCCTGACGACGCAGTACTTGCTCGCCTCGCCCGCGGCGCGCTTGCTCCAGAAGCCGTCGCCGACGAAGTCAGCTTTGGAGCCCATCGTGCGTCCGAGGTTCATGGCCACCCCGGCGAACATCGCGTGAGCGCCGCCGTGCATGAGGAGCACGTCGTGCGAATCGGGAACGTCGAGGACCTCTCGTACGAGGTCGCAGGTTGCCGCCATGCATCGCTGGACGGGGCCTCCCGCGTCGCGGTGGGAGTGCTCGATGAGACCCTGCGAGGGGAAAGGAACGCGGGTGAGACGACGGAGACGATGGACGCGTGAGCACGAGCACGAGGTCGTCGAGAGAACGGTCCAACTTGTAAGTGTTACTGCAGAAATTTCAAATGCCCGGAGGCGTGGTTGTGAGACGATTCGGGGAGCGAAAGGTCACGGTCGAACCGCCGGGCCGAGATTAGCGCGGCGAACCGGGTGAGAGGCGAGCGCGACTCCCGGGCTCACGCGACATCGACACTTACCATGCCGGTGTCCTCGAAGGACGCGAGTTCGGCGCTGAGTTTCGCGAGGACGCCCGCGTCGACCGCGGAGGGACCGGCGCTGAAGTTGTGCTTCCATTTGGTGGGAGTCTGCATGTCGAGAATCCTGTTCAGACGATGGTGTCGGGGGTCGGGAATCGCGAAGGTGACGTCGCCCGTGGTCGCGGTCCCGTGAGTGTCTTCTCGGCGCACTCGAGCTGATCGAATCGGTCGCGGTCGACCTTCCTCGTCCTCCCGGGGTTGGCGGCGTTCGCGTGGTCTGCGCGACAATGTGCGGCCTTCGCGCGAAAACGAACGGCTCAAATCAAAAGCTCAGTCTCCTCATGATCACACGTGAAAAAAATCTCTTCGGCTCATCTTCCCTCCTCGTCGGGTATCCCGTCCCAGTCGGCCGCCCCCCACCGTCCCGCGCGTCCCCCGAGGTAATCCTCGTACCTCACCACCAACCGCCTCGGTTCCAAACACTCCTCCACCCACACCTCATCCTCCGGGTCGAACCACACCTCGTCGATGGCGTCGTGCGTCCGCATCATCTGCGTCCCGTACTTGGCGCCGAGGAGCTTCAAATCTCTCAGCGCGAAGTCCAGGTTGCTCTCGTCGATGAAATTCCCGGCGAACGAGCACGTCACGTCGAGGTTGTGCACGACGTGGGGGAAACCCCCGGGGACGAAGAGCACCTCCCCGGGCCCGAGGTCGACGTCCCAGCGCCGCGCGTACGGCAGCAGCGGATGCGAATCGCACGGTTCCGTGTCCTCCGCCGAGTGCGGCTGCGTCTCTTTTTTACCATTCTCGTCGTCGTCGGCGGCGGCCGCCGCGTTCGCGTTGCGCCTTCGCCAGCTCGCGTGCGCGGCGTCCATGACGTGCATTCGGGGAAACGCCGGGTCCAGCGTCCCGCGTCCGTAGTCCGGGGACAGGTAAGGCACGTCCTCGTCGTGAAACAGGGTCCACCGCTTGGTACCCCGAACCATCGCCATCCAAAAGTTGCCTCGCCACTGATCGACGTGCAGGGACGATTTGGTGTGCGGCGCGGCGACGAAGAGCGACGGCCAGGACGCGGTGAAGGCGTGCACGTCCCTCGTGCGCTGCAGGAAATCGTGCACGAAGTATCTCGGGACCCTCACGGCGTTGAGCAGGCTCGGTAGCTTGAGCGGCATGGCGCAATCGTACAGGTAGGTGCCGTCGCCGTCGCGGGAGCCAAACTCCTGCGCATCTTCGGGAAGGTTGGGCGCGTCCAGCGGGAGGACGCGGGCGAGGTGCTCGCCCAGGTCGAGGATCTCGGTGTCCGCGCACGCGAGGGTGGAGTTGACGTGCGCGTTGTCCCTGGTCACCGCCACCTTCTTGTTGGCGCCGTGGCGCGTGAGCCACCCGAGCCCGTCGCCCCTCTCCCCATCCTCCGTGAGGTGGGGCCCGAGGCCGCAGATCACCACGGGCTCCTTGCGCGCGACGTACTCGCGGCGGAACGTCGCGAGCGACAGCCGCGAGCAGTGCACGCGCGGGATGGGCTTCGCCGGGACGGGACGCGCGCTCGCGTCCGTCGCGAGCGCGCGCGCGCGGTCCGCCGCCCACCTCGCGCGCCCAGCCACCTCCTCGACGTACACCGCCGCGTCGTCGCCGGCATCCCTCGCCTCGGCGGCGGCCGCCTCTCGCGCGTCCGCGACCGCGTCGAGGCGCGCGAGCTCCGCCGCGACGGCGGGGTGGTCGGCGCACATGTCACCGCTCACCGATGCGTCTCACGACTCCCGGGCGCGGCCCGAGATGCCCGGGCGCTCGCGTCTCGCGGAGTGCCGCGCGCGTCGAGACTCGGCCCGATTCACAGCGTTGGAAAACGAGTGATCAGAGCTGAGAGATCGACGCCACTGGCGGGATAGGATCAGTTCGCGCGACGCCCCGAGCACGGGTGGCGACATCCGCGGAGGATGAGCGTCAGCGCGCGTCTCCTCTCACCAGCCGCGCTTCCGCGCGCGACCCCGGCGCCGAGGCGCGGCGGCCGATCGGACCCGCCGCGCGCGCGGCGTCGGGTCTTCGCGTCATCGACGATCATCGACGACGACGACGCGTCCGTGTCCGCGTACGACAGGGCTCGACTCGAGGCGGACGCGAGCGCCATGCGGGCGCAGCGCGAGAGGATGACGGACGCGCTGGAAAGGAAGACCGCCGACGTAGACGATGCCGCGCGGGACGACCCTCACGGCGAGTGGAAGTGGGCCATCCGCAAGCGGATATGGGACCGGATGGAGGACACCAACGTGGCGCAGTTTCCGAGGCCCGTCCACCACCGCATCCCAAATTTCGTCAACGCGGACAAGGCCGCCGCGAACCTCACGGCGCTCCAGTGCTTCAAGGACGCGAAGTGCGTCAAGGTGAACCCGGACACCCCGCAGAAGGCGGTGCGCAGGGCGGTGCTCGAGGCTGGCAAGACCCTCATGACACCGCAGCCCAGGCTGAGGACGGGATTCTTCTCCATCCTCTCCGAGGAACTCGTCCCGGCAATCGCCGCCGACGCGGAGGTGCTCAAGAAGTGCTGCACCTCCGCGGGGGTCGCGTCGCACGGCGTGCCCCTCTCCCTGGACGAGATGCGCGACGGACGGAAGTGCGACCTACTCGTGATTGGCTCGTGCGCCGTGGACGTGAGATCGGGCGCGAGGCTCGGCAAGGGTGAGGGGTTCGCCGAGCTCGAGTACGCCATCATGCGGATGATGGGGACGATTGACGAGTCGACGCTTGTGGTGACGACGGTGCACGACACTCAGCTGCTCGACGGCGGCGAGATCGACACGCGCAGGCTGCTGAGACACGACGTGCCCGTCGATCTCATCGTGACGCCGACGAGGACCATCTGGATCGATAAAGCCGCGCAGCCGGCGAAACCCGAGGGGATATACTGGGACATACTGAGCCCGCAGAAGCTGGCGCAGGTGAAGGTGCTCAGGGACCTTCGAGCGGAGGTGGAGGCTGAGCTCGGGGAGACGCTACCCACGGGTCCCGACGAGACGCTGCCTCCGCTCGCCGTCCGCGCGGAGAAGAAAAAGATGAGGGAGGTGTCGCGAGGCGGGGGCGGGGGACGGGGCGGGAGACGGGGCGGGGGCAGGGGCGCGAGGCGCGGACGTTTGTGAAGGAAGGCGCTCGCTCGCGAAGGGTGGCGTTCGCGAGGGCGGACGCGGGGTCGAGGCCGAACCGGGCGCGGCAAGAAGAGAACGACGCGGACGCGTTCGATGCGTGAGTTGCAGATCTGCTCCCGCACGACGATGTGGAACGAGTCCCAGAAGGTCTCGCCGTTGTCGTACACCATGGAACAAGTGAGGATTCTACAAGCTGACAAGTGAGGATTGTACAACAAGTGAGGATTCTAGGGCTTCCTCTTGATGATCATGCCGAACCTTTTCATCTTTGCCTGACAGCACGTCATCTCGTCGCACGTCGTGTCGCCGTCAGCCGGGATGTCCCCTTTGTCGTTTATGAAGTTCGGCCCACACGGCACGCACCACCCGGACTGCGCCCGCTCGTCAATCAAGCACGGCTTGTGAACCCACTGGCTGATCGGGCCGTCGGTGGATCCGTCGACGCGCTCGAGCCGATCAAGCCACGCGGTGGCGCCGCTGAACATCCCGGTGGAGCTGGCCGCGCTGCTCCAGCCGGTGATGTCCTGGTAGAAGGCGGCGGCATTAAAGAAAGTGTACACCATGTTCGTGACCTTGGAGGTATCCCACGAGCCGATGGCTTGATTGAATGCGGCGGCGGCACTGAACATGGACCCCATGCTCGTGACCTTGGAGGTATCCCACGAGCCGATGGGTTGATTGAACGCGGTGGTTTCTCGGAACATGTGCGCCATGCTTGTGACCTGCGAGGTATCCCACGAGCCGATGGGTTGATTGAACGTGGCAGTGCCACGGAACATTTCCCACATGCTCGTGACCTTGGAGGTATCCCACGAGCCGATGGGTTGATTGAACGCGGCGGCGCCATTGAACATGTTCACCATGTTCGTGACCTGCGAGGTTTTCCAGGAGTCGATGGGTTGATTGAACGCGGCGGCGCCACGGAACATGGTCTGCATGTTCGTAACCTGCGAGGTGTTCCACGCCGAGATGTTCGCGTTGAACTGAGCCTTGGATCTGAACAGCTCCGACATGTCCGTCACCAGCGACACGTCCCAATCCGGCATGTCCACGCACCCCGCGCTCCCGCACCGAGCCGAGCTCGGATCGGTGCAGTCCGGGTCCGTCGAGCAGCACGCCTCGCCGCTCGGCACCACCGACAGGCAGGCGTTCACCGCGTCCTTGAGGCCTTGGTTGTCGCCATCGCAGACGGTGTCGCCGCCGGCAGCCGGGTCGTCGCCGGCGGCGTTCAGAGAGAACATGCCGCCGCACGGCACGCACCACCCGGACTGCGCCCGCTCGTCCACCAGGCACGGCATGTGGACCCACTGGCTGATCGGGCCGTCGGTGGATCCGTCGACTCGCTCGAGCCGATCGAGCCACGCGGTGGCACCGGCGAACATCGCGGTGGAGGTGGTCAGCGAGGCGTTGCTCCAGCCAGAGATGTCCTGGTAGAACGCGGCGGCGCCATAGAACATGTTCCACATGTTCGTGACCTTGGAGGTATCCCACAAGCCGATGGGTTGATTGAACGCGGCGGCGCCATAGAACATGTACCACATGCTCGTGACCTGCGAGGTATCCCACGAGCCGATGGCTTGATTGAACACGGCGCCGCCCCAGAACATACCCGACATGCTCGTGACCTTGGAGGTATCCCAGGAGCCGATGGCTTGGTTGAACGCGGCGGCGCCATTGAACATGTACCACATGCTTGTGACCTGCGAGGTATCCCACGAGCCGATGGCTTGATTGAACACGGCGGCGCCCCAGAACATACCCGACATGCTCGTGACCTGCGAGGTTTTCCAGGAGCCGATGGGTTGATTGAACGCGGCGGCGCCATTGAACATGTTCACCATATTCGTGACCTGCGAGGTATCCCACGAGCCGATGGCTTGATTGAACGCGGCGGCGTCAGTGAACATGTAACTTATGTCCGTGACCTTGGAGGTGTTCCACGCCGAGATGTCCGCGTTGAACTGAGCCTTGGATCTGAACAGCTCCGACATGTCTGTAACCCGCGACACGTCCCAGTCCGGCATGTCCACGCACCCCAAGACCCCGCATCGCGGTGGGTCGTTCAGGTCATTAACCCAGTTGGCGCAGTTCGAGTCCGTCGAGCAGCACGCCTCGCCGCTCGGTACCGCCGATAGACACCCGGCGATCGCGTCCTTGAGCGCGGCGCTGTCGGGAGGCCCGACGTACCACTCGCTCGGCGGACCGGCGGTGGATCCGTCGCGGCGCTCGAGCCGATCGAGCCACGCGGTGGCACCGGTGAACATGTCGTTGAAGAGGGTCAGCGATGCGTTGCTCCATCCGGTGATGTCCTGATTGAACGCGGCGGCGTTTTCGAACATGTGCCACATGTTCGTGACCTGCGAGGTATCCCACGAGCCGATGGCTTGATTGAACGCGGCGGCGCCAAGGAACATGTGCCCCATGTTTGTGACCTGCGAGGTATCCCACGAGCCGATGGCTTGATTGAACGCGGCGGTGTCATAGAACATGGCACCCATGTTCGTGACCTGCGAGGTTTTCCAGGAGCCGATGGGTTGATTGAACGCGGCGGCGCCACGGAACATTTGCATCATGCTCGTGACCTTGGAGGTATTCCACCCGCCGATGTCTTCGTTGAATGAGCTCGAGTTAAAGGCGACGCCCCCGCACCACGAATCGCCACTGGAGCAATCCAGGAAAAGCTTCGACATGTCCGTCACGAGGCTCGTGTCCCAATCCGGCATGTCCACGCACCCCGCGCTCCTGCACCGCGCCGAGCTCGGGTCGGTGCAGTCCGGGTCCGTCGAGCAGCACGCCTCGCCGCTCGGCACCACCGACAGGCAGGCGTTCACCGCGTCCTTGAGGCCTTGGTTGTCGCCATCGCAGACGGTGTCGCCGCCGGCAGCCGGGTCGTCGCCGGCGGCGTTCAGAGAGAACATGCCGCCGCACGGCACGCACCACCCGGACTGCGCCCGCTCGTCCACCAGGCACGGCATGTGGACCCACTGGCTGATCGGGCCGTCGGTGGATCCGTCGACTCGCTCGAGCCGATCGAGCCACGCGGTGGCGCCGAGGAACATGTCGGTTGAGTCGGTCAGCGACGCGCTGCTCCAGCCAGTGATGTCCTGGTAGAACGCGGCGGCGCCATAGAACATGTTCCACATGTTCGTGACCTTGGAGGTATCCCACAAGCCGATGGGTTGATTGAACGCGGTGGCGCCATAGAACATGTGCGACATGCTCGTGACCTTGGAGGTATCCCACGAACCGATGGGTTGATTGAACGCGGCGGCGTTGCGGAACATGGCCACCATGCTCGTGACCTGCGAGGTATCCCACGAGCCGATGGCTTGATTGAACGCGGCGGCGCCATAGAACATCCCCACCATGCTCGTGACCTTGGAGGTATCCCAGGAGCCGATGGGTTGATTGAACGCGGCGGCGGATTGGAACATGGACTGCATGCTCGTGACCTGCGAGGTATCCCACGAGCCGATGGGTTGATTGAACGCGGTGGCGCCATAGAACATCCACTGCATGTCCGTGACCTTGGAGGTATCCCACGAGCCGATGGCTTGATTGAACGCGGCGGCGTTTATGAACATGGAAACCATGTCCGTGACCTGCGAGGTGTTCCACGCCGAGATGTCCGCGTTGAACTGAGCCTTGGAGTTGAACAGCTCCGACATGTCCGTCACCAGCGACACGTCCCAATCCGGCATATCGGTGCACGCAGCCGCGCCGCAGCGATAGACGGTGTTTGTTCGGTCTTGGCACGCCAGGTCCGTTGAGCAACACGTCGCGCCGGTGCCGTCACCGCTGTCGGCGATGCAGCTGTCCACCGCGGTCTTCAGGGCGGCCCGGTCCGTGAACGGCTCTGGCGGCGGTTTGCAGTCGTAAACCGACAGTTCATGAATCGTGCCGGATGTGGTGTAGCCCCCGAAGTAAGGCGAACTGCCGCCGTGACCGCTATAGCCGATGGATAGATACCCGTCGGTTGGATAGAAGTTTCTCGATATCCCACCCGCGGGGCTGACCTCCACGCCGTTCACCCAAAACTTGACCTTATTTCGTGTCATGTCGTAAAAGAATTCCAGCGTGTAGAGCGTGTTCAGGTAGAGCCCGCCGAGCGAGGTGAGGTCGACGGACGCGCCGGCATCAGATCCCGGTGTCCCTCCGTTGCACTGAACATCCATGCCGATGATGTTGTTTTCGATCCACCCTCGCCATCCGCCGCACCCGTTGGACGCGACCGAGCCCCAGATGGCCACCGTCTGCGCCGAGCCGCTCCCCCACGCGTCCGAGGTTGTGACCACCGCCCGCATGTAAATCGATCCGGCCGGGTCGAAATTGTGCGTGGTGCCCGTGCCCACTTGCGTCTGATACCCCGCCGTGGACGTGAACGCGGGCGCGCACGAGGGCTCGTAGCCGCAGTCGTAGCCGCAGCCGTAGTCGCAGTCGTACATGCTCACCTCGTGCAAAGTGCCCTGGAACGCATTGACGGTTGATGCGTGAGCTTCATCGCCGACGGAGATGTAGCCGTCCAACAACTTCTCGTTCCAGTTCTTGGTGCCGGATGCTATCTGCACGCCGTCCAAGTATATCTCCGCGAGCTTGGTCACCTGATTGTACACGTAGTCGATGACGTACCTGGTGTTCGGCGACACCGCCCCAGTCCCGCTGGTCAAACCAATATCCGAGGAATCATAGTTGCAATTCACGGAGAGTCGAAGGTTGCCACCCGTCGTGACGTCCCCGATCAGGCCGCCGCACTGCGACGGCGCGCCGAAAAGGAAAAATACCTGATTGGTGTTCACGTCCGAGCCGAAGGTCAGGTCCAGCCTCACTTGGATGACCCCGGTGGCTGAGAACGTGTGCTGCTGCCCGCCGTTGAGCGTAGCCGATGACGCCCCGCCGGTGTAAGCGTCCAGCACCGCAGGGCACGTGGGCGTGTTGAGGGCCGCCGTCGCGGAACGGACGAGTCCCGCGATGCAGAGCGCCAGCAGCACCGGCGAAAGCTTTCGGCGCCCCACACCGACCGTCATCGTCCCAGTGCGTTGGCGCCAAAACCTGAGCGCGCCCTTTCGATTAGCCCGTCGGAGTCTTGAAATGCCGCCTGAAATGCCCCCTCTCAAGCCCAACTAAACGCGAAGATGCGCCCCCGGTTCGGCGATGGCCGGAGCGGAGAGGTCGGGTTCGCGAGGTGTCGAGCGGCGGGATGCACCGGCCCGATAGATAGATACGCCGCGCTTGGTCACCGCTCGGGCTCGATCAGACTCGCGCGGTGGTCCTTGTCCACGGTGACGCGGTAGAACAAGGTCGACCGTGTGGGGTGTCGTGTTGGCTTCGAGAGCTCGGGGACCAGATGACCAGCGAGTTTCAACGGCTCACCCGCTCTGCGCGCTCCTCGCGGTGAAAGCGAGCCGCGAAGACGGTCGGTGAGGGTCGTACCGATGCCGACCCGATCGTCTCGCCGCGCCGACGCGGGCGCCCGAGATGCGGAATTGCCCCGCTGACTGCCGCCGTGTGTGTCACGCGACGATATTTTTTTTTAACCTTTGGACCTTCGCGTCCACAACAGCGACGGGCGTGGAGGGGTTCGGAATCGATCGACAGGCGAGATGCTCCGGCCTGATGGATGCTCCGCTCGTGATGTATGCGCGTGGGCGCTCTGACGCCCTCGGTGTATCCCGTCCACAGCGCGGTACCGGTAGCACTACCGTGTAGAACACCATGTAGATCACGGTCGTAAAATTGTATCTGGATTAAAATTGTCAGTTGCCGCCTCTGATCCGGGATTCCGGGCTAAAAAATCGGTTCGGTGCGTGAAACGACACACCGGCTGGAGACTGCAAAGTTTTATTTTCACCGCCCGCCCGCGGCCTCATCAAGGCGACCGCGCTCCCTCCTCGGGCGAGCGCAGCCGCCAGTGGCGAAACGACCCCTCCGCCGACGTCGCGGGCGACCCAACTCCCTCCTCCAACCCGGCGGACTCGTCGAAGTCGCGCAGCAGAGATCCCCGAGGCGAGTCCTCGGCGACGTCCGCGGAGCGTCTCCCGCGGCGCCGGTCCCTCCCCCTCCCCCTCCCCCTCCCCTGTCCCTCCCGCGCGCCCCGTCCCTCCTCACAGCCCCCGTCCTCCGTCCCGCCACCCCCCCGCCGCCTCTCGCACGCCGCTCGAAGACCGCGGCGGGTCAGGCACCAACCCGCGATCCTGGCTCCTAAGGCGACGAGCCTCCACAAGTTGAGCGCAACCTTGGCGGTCCACACCGCGGCGAGCGTCGCGGGTGTTTTCCCGTACGCCCACGCGAGCGTCGGCGCGAAGACGTACCCAACCCCAACCTCGAACGCCTCGCGCACGAACCCAAAGTCCTGGAACGCGTACACGAGTCCGTCGAGGCAGAACACCGCCGCGTTGAGCGGCTGCGAAAACGCGAGGAGACGCCAAAGATCTTCGTCGAGGAGAGCGGACGCGACGGCGGCGTCAGACGTGAACGCTCGGACGAGGGTCGCGCGACACCACACGAAGCCGAGGCAGATGGCGACACCGGCGACCACCGCCAGGAGCAGGAGACGCGCGCACACCGAGCGCAGCGACGCGAGCGTATCCTCGAACGAAACGTCCGGTGAGTCACCGGGCGGTGAGTCACCGGGGGCTTCGTCGTTCGCGTCGGTCCCGGTCCTCCCGTCGCTTCTTCCGCCCCTACCGGGTGAGGTTAACTCGTTCCCCATCGCAGCTCCCACGAGCCTGGATCCAACCACCGTCCCCGCCGTCGCGAACCCGTCCACCAGGTACGCGCTGCACATCCACAGCTGCGTCACCGCGTGATGCGCGGCGAGACCCGTGGCGCCCAGCTTTCGACTCGCGCAAACCATCGCGAAAAAGAACGACCCTTGCAGTAACAGCGACCGGATCAGCATGGACGCGCCGTCCATCGCAAAGTCGGCGAGGTCGGTGAGGAACGGAGTGCCGTCGGGGGTGCCGTCGAGGGTGCCGTCGAGGGTGCCGTCGAGGGTGCCGTCGGGGGCGTCCGGGACCTCGAGATAGCCGTCCTCTCTCCTCGAAGCCCCGCCGAATATCCCTCTGAATATCCCGAGTCTCGAACGCGCGCCGTCAGGGACCAGGCACGCCACCAGCGTCACGCCGACGGCCGCGTGCATCGCGACGCACGCCGCGTACACGACGCCCATGCCCACCATCGCGCCTCGCTCCCGTCGGCCGTCGTCGCTCCCATTGTCGGCCGACGCGAGGGCTGCGGCGACGCCGACGACCTCCGCCGCGGCCCTGGCGATGCCGAGCGCGGTGGCGGCGTGGACGCGCCCGTAGCCGCCCAGGCACCCGTTGGTACTGCTCGCGACGCACTGCAGGGGGATCGCGGACGCGCGGAACGCGTAGTACGCCCTGGCGCGCGCGGTCACCGCGCGGTCGGCGCCGAAGAGGACGAAGAGCGGCGTCCGGATGGTGAGGAGGACGGCGGTCGCGGTGCCGCCGCACAGGAGCGCGGCGACGAGGGCGGCGCGCACCCTCCCGCGCGCCTCGTCCCATCGCCTCGCGCCGATGGCGGTGCCCACCTTGGCGACGACGCCGTCGACGAGGAAGTTGAACACGGTCGTGCCCATGCCGCAGGTGACGACGACCAGCCCGAACGCAGCCTGAACCGAACTCCCGGCCATCTTGCCCGCGAGCGCCACCTGCAGGCACAGCGCGAGGGGCACGACGGCGTTCATGACCGCCGCGCTGGCGGAGAGGCGCAGTAGCGCCGGGGTGGACACCCATTGCGCGTTGCGGTCGGGTCGCGGCATCCCCCGCCGTGGGCGCCCTGTGGGGTAGGGTTGGTTAACAATCGGGAATTTACGTACGTTCGGAGCTGAGAAGTTCAATTCTCTCGGACCCCGAGGGGGCACACCCACCGCGTCCCCGGCGCGGGACCGTCCCGTCCCAACGGGCATGATATCGAGGGCGGGGAGAGGATCCGGGGCGCACGCGTCGCGCCGCGACCGAGGCGCGGGCGATGGTCCGGGAACCCCACCGGAGGTTGCGTTCACGGGCGTTACCCTGAACCCGCTGGGCCTTGGACTGGTCGTCGGTCATTCGCTGACCAGGGTCGCCAGGCCGCCCGCGCCCGCGCCGTCGCGCCCGCGGCCGTCCGGCGCCGACGCCACGAGCGCGTCGTCGACGACGACGGGGCGCCCGACCGCCCGCGCGCCCCCCGCCGCGCCCCGACACCGGTCCCCGACCCAATCCCCGACCCCAAACGGGCGCAGTTTTCAAACGTCGACGCGCGCGTTTGAGTACTCGCCCCGATCGAGGAGCGCGTCGCCCGGCGCGCGAACGGCGGCCGGGGCCCAAACGCGCGTCCCCGCGCGTCCCCGGCGGTCCCCCGCGGCTCAAGCGGCGACGTCGGCGTGGGGAACGGCGCCCGTGGCTTCCGCGTCGTCGTCGTCGTCGTCGGTGACCGGCTCCATCCGTGTACGGCCCTTTCGAGCCACCGCCATGTCGCCCAACCCCCGGCCGACGCCGAACAGGTCCGGGCGGCGTGCGACGACGACGACGTCCGCGACGGCGTCCGCGACGAAACCGGCGTCCGTTCCGCCTCCCTCCGTCGCGGAGACCGAGAAGGGTGCGCCGGTCGCGAAAGGGGAGCTTCACGAGCGGGGGGACGACCGAAACGACGAGGCACCCCCCGGTGAAACGCCGGAAGCTTCCAGAAACCGTCCGTCGCCGCCGTCGCCTCCTTCTCCCGTCCCCCGCCCCGTCCGCGTCCGCAGCGCGTCCACCTCCCCTTCCCCTTCCGCGTCCGCGGCGGCGTCCGCGGCGGCGGCGGCGGCGGCGGCGGCGGCGAGGGTGAGATCGGCGAGGGAAGACGCGGCGGCTCGAGCGCGAGCGGCTTTGACGATTGGGGTCGAACGAACGAGGGCGTCGGAAGCTGCCGCCGCGGCCGCCGCCGCGGCCGCCGCCGCGAGGGTGCGCTCCGCGAGGGAGGAGGCCCGCGCGCGCGCGGCGGCGGCGGCGGAGGCTTTCGCTCGTGAGCGGGCGGACGCCGAGGCGGCGGCGGCTGCGGCGGCGGCTGCGGCTGCGGAGAGAGTTCGCGTCAGGAGGGCGACGAGCGCGGACGCGTCGCGGCTGGCGGCGGCACAGCTGGCGCGGGAGATGGAGAGGGAGAAGGAGAGGGAGAGGGAGAGGGAGGCCGCGTCCGCTCGGGAGGGGGCGGCGGCGCGCGTGAGGGTCGCGCGGGAGGCGGCGAGCGCGCGGGTGTCGACGGGGAATCGCTCCGCCGTCGGATCGAAAGCGTCTCGCGACGACGACGGCGGCGACGCTTTTTCGGGTTTCCGTCGCTTCGGATCCGGTCGCCGGGCGCTCGAGGGTTCGCGGGCGTCGTCGGCGTCGTCGTCGACGACGCGGGAGGAATCGAGGGAGCGTTGGAGGGCTGAGGTGTACGCGTTTAACCGGTTGATGTGCGCGTCGGAGCTCGCGGCGACTCGGGCGTTTATGCGCGGGTTCAAGCTTGAAGGTGGTGGTTTCGAGAAGGTCGCCGGTACGAAGGGTCTGGCGGGGTTCAAGGCGGGTGGCTGGTCCGACGCGGAGTCCGACGTCGAGGACGTGGCCGAACCCTTGCCCCGGCACCTGCGCGTGTGAGCGCCTCGCGGCGTCTCGGCGCGACTCGTCGTTTTTATTAGACTAGGTTTCTAGCGTCGATCACGTCGGCGAAGCGCGAAGGGCGACGTATCATAAGTGTTATGATACAATCTGTCGTATTTTTGAAAGGTGAGCGTCGGGTGCTACGTCGGCTCTCCGGCGAATCGGTCTGGGGCGACCGGACGTGTCACGCACGCGACGTTCGCTTCACAGGGCGTACGCGAGGTTGCCCTCGTGCTCGCCCTTTTTCCACTCAAAGTGACTAAACTCCACCAGCATCATCGTCGCCAGCAGCGCCGCCCTCTGCCGCGGCGTGGCGTCGGGCGGGAACCTGATGAGGATGTTGCTCCTGTCCGTGATGCCCGCGCACGTCCAACCCGGCCACACGTTCGCCGCGGTGGCGCCCACTCCCCGCGTCTCCGCGGGCTCGAGCACGTCGAGGTCGTAGCTCTCGTTGCAGCAGCTCGGGGCGCACCAGTTGCACTTGCCCCGCATCGTCGCGCAATCGCCCGCGCGCACCCTGTACAGCTCGTTCATCGCCTCGTCGTGAGCGACGAACGATCGCGTGCACCACCAGCACGCGCGGAACTCCTCCGACGCGTGCGCCGCGTGCGCTCCGTGGCCATCCGTCAACTCCATTCGCTGGGGGTTACACATGAAGCACGGTGTGGCGATCGTGCAGTTGAAGGGCCTGTGCAGGGTGAAGAACGTCGCGCCCGTGCCGTCCTTGAAGTCCATGGTGAAAGACCTGAAGTTTGGGCAGCAGACGCGCTCCAGGCACTCGCCCTCCTCCCTCGCCTTGAGCATCGGCGTGGAGTGCGCCTGATTGGTGAAGTAGTCGATCCACTCTTTCGGCACGACCCCTTCCGGGAGCATGCCCTTCGGAACAGGGGTGACGTGGTAGACGTTGTGCGTGTCGCAGCCGGTGATGACCTCCAACATCTCAACCTTCTCCTGCAGGAAAACCCCGTCGATGGCGCCGAGAAACCCGAGTCCCGCACTCGGGTCGTCCGTCATCCTCTGCTGCACCGGGGGTTGCACCGCGAAGGGCGTCGGGGCGTTCGTGGCCCCGTAACCACCTCCGCCGCCGGCCACGGGGGACGCGACGGGGATGCCGCGGGGGATGCCGCGCGCCTCGTACGGGTCGTAGTCCGCGTAGGAACCCATCGCGGCGCGACCCACCGTCGACATCGTGCCCCGGTGAGTCGGCCGGGTGTGTGGAGAGTGGGGTGTTGAACACCTTTTTTTCCCCGGGACCGTGACACAGCCTGCTGTGCCTGGCGGGAGCGCTGACCGGACCGGAGAGTTTTTCCGTTGCGGCCAAATGGCAGAGCCGGAGCGCGCATGTTACCGCTCGCGCCCGTCTGTTTCCCGCTGACGTGCCCACCCGTGGCGCCACGCGGGGTCGGAGCGACGTGCGCGGACGCCGACGAAACCGCGTCGCTCCGCAGGCTCGAACACGAGCTCGAGGTGCAGGTGAGAACAACCGCGTCCCGAGTTACCCGTTTCCCGGTGCCTCTTTTCCGCCACCCGAGGACGTACGTACGTGACTCTCGTCCCCCGACGACGTCTCCCTTACCGACAGAGATCGCTGATTCGTAAGGCGCTGGCGGACGTCACGCCGATGGGACAGAAGACGACGCGGGGCGTGGTGGGTAACGACATGGTGACCGACGAGGTGGACAACGCGATGGACGACGTGGACAGCGAGCCGGATGACGACAGGGACTTCGAGTGACTTCGAGTGACGACGCAGAGCCCCGAGGAGCTGACACCCTCAGGGACACTTAGGTGTTTTATCATAGTTACACGAGTAGTCGACCGCACGTGGCGTCCGTCGATCGTTGGTACACGGGTTTTATCTTTGGTACACGGCGACGCGTCGTCGCTTCACGCGGCGCCGAGGGAGATGGACATCCCGCCCGCGCGGCCCTGCGCGATGGCGGCGATGCCGCGCCCGAAGCCGTCGCTCGTGCCCAGCCCTGGGGATTGCCTTCCCCCGTCCCTGAACAGCGAGTAGAGCACGTTGTGGTGGATCTGGTACAGGGTGTTCCATCCGCACTCGGGCCTGTCGCGGTTCTCGGGGCGAATGTCGAAGTGCCTGGCGCAGAGCTCCCTCCACACGTCGTCGTCCTCGCACAGCCTGCGGGCCCTGCGGTTGACGAGGCTGAAGCGCGCGACGTCGCGGCCGTGCTGCGAGCGGGTGGGTGGGGGGTGGGTCGTGGGATGATGGCTCGTCAGCGGGTCTGGGCTCGGGCTGCGGGGAGCGTTCGCGGTGGGCACGGTGGGGCGGGCGCGACTGGGGTGGTCGCCGGGCAGCCCGCGGGGGAGGCGGGGGGGTGGGGGGTTTCGGGGGCTCGTCGCGACGTCGGCGCGGGTTCTCGGCTCGCGACTCGGCGCACTCACCAGGTGGACGAGCACGTTGCTGATGACCTCGTCGGGGAGCCAGTCCAAAGGGCAGAACACCGCGGGCTCCTCCTTCAGCTGACGCACGAACCTCGGGTGGACCATCACCTCGAGCTTGTGGACGCTGGTGGACGCGTCATTCTCCGAGTCGGGAGGGGACGTCGAGAGCGGCGCCGCGCCGTGCGCGCTCGAGTCGGCGGACCCTAGCGCCGACATGTTCGCATCTAACGAAACGCTCGCTCCGAGACGGACGCCGGGTTCCGGCTCACGAGCACCGAGTGCGCCCGCGCGAGTGGCGCCCTCGGGCGGGTGAGTCAGACTTATCCGACCGGAGCTGCAGCAGGCCGTGTGGATGCAGACTCTCGCAGTTTGAAATTCGCCCCTTCATCAGCCAGATCATAGGAAGAGGCGACGGGGCGGGCGGGCGACGATGCAGGGTCGACCCAAGCCCGCGAGGGCGTTCACTACGACCGCGAGCGAGCGCGAGAGGGAGCAGGCGCAGAGGGATCAGCTCAGGGCGCAGCAGGCGAGGGTGGAGACCGTCGAGAAGTACTCGGGGCTTCGCATAAAGAATCGCGTCGTCGCCGGGATGGTGGTCGAGGACAGGTTCGCGGACCTGCGGTTCTACCGCCTGAAGGACCTGAGGCCTGCCGTCACGGGTCGTTGGGCCACCGCGGGGGTGCTGGTGGAGAAGAGCCTGAAGAGCAGCTCCAACGGCGGCAGCTACAGCGTGTGGAAGCTCTCCGACCTCGGCAGGGACGACGCGTGCATCTCGGTGTTCCTCTTCGGCCAGGCGCACACCGACAACTGGAGGGAACCCGAGGGCACGATCTGGTCCGTCGTCGACGCGCAGCTCAACGAGTCGCGAGGCGACCGGGACGGAGGCCGACCCTCCGCCACGGTCGACGGCAAGGACCCGCGGGCGCTGTGGAAGCTCGGGACGTCCGCGGACTTTGGCCGGTGCCGAGGCGTCAGGCGCGACGGAAACAACTGCACGATGCACGTCAACCGATCGCTCAGCGAGTACTGCTCCTACCACGCGTCCGCCGCCCTCAAGGCTTTCACGAGGAGCGGCAGGATGAACGTCGGCGTCAGGCGCGCACCGAAGTTCACGGTCAACGGCAAGACGGTGATGGGAACCAGGGGAGGAGGAAACGGAGGAAAAACGCCCAGCCTACCGCCAGGCGTTCACGCAGCCGGCTACCGCGCCCAGCATCAGCATCAGCGGCAGCAGCAGCAGCAGCAGCCGGCGAGGACGTACGGCGACGAGGAGCGTCGCGCGATCGCCGCCAGGCACGGCCTATCCTCCGGATCTCGAGGCGCCGCGATGCTCGGCGGTTTAGCGCCTCGGGGAAACACAGCTGGCGCCGGGGCTCGTTTCGCCGCCGCCTTTGCCAAGCTGGACGACGGGAAAGATCCGAGAAAAGATCCGGAAAACATCGTGCTGGTCGACGACGGTTTCGACTGCGACGGCGACGCGTTGCGGGACATGATCAAGGACATGGCGTCGGCGGAGAGGGCCAAGGCTGTCGCCAAGGCGCTGAAACCTCCGGATCCCAACGACTGGCGCCGCAAACCCTTGGGCGAGGTTCGAGTGTGTGTCGGCGTTACAAACGTGCCCGCGTCGTCGTCCGGCGCCAAGGCGGGCGCCAAGGCGGGCGCCAAGGGCCTCACACCCGGCGCGACGCGGACGACGCCGGGATCCGAGGGGAGGACGCGTCTCGAAGCGCAAGCGGGGGTTGGAAAAAACGGTCCGCCGGAGATGGACCCGCGGGGGGCGAAGCGACGGGGCGACAGTCAGTCGACGGCTAAACCGCCGGTTCCCGGTTCGTTCGGCGACGTCTTCGGCTGCGTTTTGGACGGTCAGGACGATACGAAGCGGTCGAGGTACGCGGACGACGCCGAGGCGTTGGAGAACGAGCGCCTGATGACCGCGATGGACGCGTTGGAGAAGCAGGATAAGCTCTACACCCAGCTGACCAACACTCGGTCGATGAAGGTGACCGCGTCCAAGTGTGTTCACCCCGGCTGCGGCGCGGTGTACGAACAGGGACGCAGACCGACGCGGTGCTTCGAGGAGAGGCACCAGGCCAAGGCGATCCAGGCGGAGAAACGCTGGTTCAAGTGCGCGAGCGGTAACTGCCAAGCGCGTTGCGTCACCCTCAACAAGCCGTTTCCCCCCCACAAGTGCCACAAGTGCGGTTGCGCCGACTGGGACAGGACCGGGATCCCCGCGAGCGCGGGCGCGGCGGGTAAGGGGTTCGAGGAGGAGGTCGCGAACGCCAAGGGCATGTTGGCGCGCGGCGTGGAGCACGGTTTCTCGCTCGGCGGGGGCGGCGCCGTGTACGACGGCGGAGCGCGGCACTTTGAGAGCATCATCGACGGTTGAGAGATTCGTCTGAGAGATTTGCGTAGATTCAATCATACGGAACGTACGTCGTCACGCCGTCCAAATTTCCGCAATCGCCGGCAGTCGTCCTCATCACGCGTCTCAAGTGGCGGCCCCGTCGCCCTCCCCGTCCCCGTTCCCCGCGAACTCCGCCACCTGCTCGCGGGGCACCAGCCGGTCGAGCGCGAACACCGCCGTGGCGAAGAATACCCCCGCCGCCCACACCCACGCGCCCCACACGCCCGTCCACACGACGAAGTACGCGGTCGCGCACGACGCCGTCGCGGCGACGGAGACCCGCGCGGCGCCCCTCGCGTCGAACGTCCGCCGCGTCAGCACCCGCCTCTTCTCCTCCTCCCTCTGGGCGTATCCGGTGATTTTGCGAATTCGTTCGGCGCCCAGCCGGCTCGCCTCGGCTCGCTCCCTCGCCTGCTTCTCGAGCCTCTCCCGCTCCTCCACCGCCGCCGGCGACGTCCCCTTGACCGAATCGACCCTATCCGCCTGAGCCGCGGTCTTCTCGTCGAGGTCCTCAACCTCCGGCGACAGCATGTCCACCGGCGTCTGACCGTGATTGTTCTTGGCCGTCGCCGCCGCTCGCCACCCCTCGCCGACAACCTGGAGAAAAGCCTCCACCAAGCCCGGGTCGTACCTGGCCACGTAGTGCAGCGGCGTGTTGCCGTCGGGATCCACCGGCGCGAGGGGCGGGCACTCGAACATCAGGAGCTCGGCGAGGAGGGTGGGCGCGTGGGCGCGGACGGCGAGCGCGATCTCGTGCACGCACGCGTCCATGCGCTCCGCGCAGCTCTCGACGCCCCCGAGTCTTTTCCTCCCCGTCCTCCGATCGTCCTCCTCGTCCGTTTCGCCCCTCTCCGCGAACCGCGACTTGTCCTTTCGCGCGCGGTTCTTCTTCCTGTTCGTGCTCGAACCCTTTCCGCTCCTGTTCGCGGAGCCGCCGGAGGTATCGGCTGGGTTCGAGTCGTTGGGCTCCGACCCCGCCTCGGCGTCGGCGCCGTCTGCGTCCTCGCTTCTTTTCGTGTCCTTCTCTGACGACTCGCTTCTTCTCGCCCTCGCCGCGTGCGCGTCCCTCTGCCTCTTGAACCTGGCGCCGGGCTGCCTCGCCTCTAAACGCACCCTCTGACGCTCCTGTCGTCTCCTCCGTTCGTAGTCGCGCTGCATCTCCTCGTACATCCGGCGGTGCGCGCGTTCCGCTCGGCGGCGCGCCTTGGCCTCGCAGTCCGCTCCGCCCACGTCGTCGTCTGACGCATCTGATGCGTCGTCGTCGTCCCCTTCCGGTCGGGGTTTGGTGGGATCGAACTCGGCGTCGTCGCGCTCCTCCGGGTCCTTACCGCCCTCCAGGATCTGCACGCACCGCGCCCTCGCGGCGTTGATCGTCTGCATCATGTGCTTGGCCTCCTCCTCGCGGTCGAGGTTCTTGTCGGGGTGCCACTTGATGGCCATCCGTTTGAACGCCTTGGCGACGTCGTCCGCCGTGGCGGTGGATTTGTCCAGGCCCAGGGTCTCGAACGGGTCCGTGGGCTTGGCCGGCTCGTCCCGCGGGGTTTTCTCGGGTCCCGAACCCCCGGCCCCCCCGACGTTCTCGGCTCCCTCGTCGCCCGCGTCGTCGCCGAACCTCGCGTTGGGATCCTGGCCCCGCCTCCTGTCGTACGCCTCCGCGGTGGGAAACAGCTGCGTGAACGACGCGATGAGGACGACGGCGACGACGGCGACGAGGCGGTACACCCCGTTCCATAGCTTCATCACCGCGTTACCCTCGGAGTACCGAACCCTGCCGCCCCTCTGCCGTCGCCGCTCCTCCGCGGCGAGCTCCTCGTACAGCGCCAAGATCTCGTCCTGGCTCATGCCGGTGCCGTCGAACTCGCCGGTTCGAGGGTTGAAGCCGCGGGGCACGCCGGCGTTGCCGGCGCTGGCGCGGCCCGCGGCTTGCTGGCGCCGACGTTGCCGCGACTTGATGCCCATCTCGGCCGCGAACCCCAGCTGCCGGCTCGCCCGCGGGAGTGAGGCAGTCGCATGCTGTCCGGCAGATGATATCCAGTTGCTCGTGGGGACCAACAGAATCGCTGACACAGCTGGCCCTGACAGGTGGGGGTTTCACTTCGTCAAGGCGCCATGGCTTCTCTTGGAGGCCACGCCCGTTTTGCCACGCGGGCAACGATCGCGGCGCCGTCGAGGCGCCGCCACGCGTCCGCACGGCTCGCGCATCCCATCCGGCGGCCCACGTCGCGGTCGTCCCGCGTCGCGAGACCCGGCCCTAACCCTCGAGGAATGTGCGTTTCTCGTCTGGCCGCCGCCGCCTCGGACGACCGGGCCCCCGCCGCTGCCCAGGACGACGGACCGGACGTCGTCTTCGAGTTCGACGACTTCGATGACGATGAAACGTGGGACGTCATCGAGTCCTTCGACGAGGACGAGCTGTACGAGCTCAACGCCAGCCGCAGCGACGCGGACGCCGACGATACCTACTTCGACTCGTACTCGCACCTCGGCATCCACCGCGAGATGATCGGCGACGCGGCGCGAACCGGCGCTTACCTGGACGCCATCGAGGCGCACAGGCCGCAGATTGAGGGTAAGGTGGTGTTGGACGTCGGTTGCGGCACCGGCATACTGTCCATGTTCGCGGCGAGGTGCGGCGCCAGGAAGGTGTACGCCGTGGACGCGTCCGGGATCACTCGGCACACCCGGCGGCTGGTCAAGGACAACGGGTTCGACGGAACTATCGAGGTCATCAAGGGGAAGATGGAGGACGTGGACATCCCGGAAAAGGTTGACGTCATCGTAAGCGAGTGGATGGGGTACGCGCTGCTCTTCGAGAGCATGCTGCCGTCCGTGGTGGACGCGCGGGATCGGTACTTGGCGCCGGGCGGTTTGGTCCTGCCGAACGAAGCCGCCGTGAAGGTGGCGCTGTTGTCGGACCGGGACAGATGGGACGGCGCGGTCACGTTCTGGGAGGACGTCTACGGCCTGGACTTCAGTGCGCTGATACCCGCGGCCAAGCGCGACTGGCACGCGGATCCCCCCGTCCAGACGGTGCCCGCGGACAAACTCGCGTCGGAACCCGTCGACGCCATCGAACCCATCGACTGTGCGACTGTCGAACTGGAGCGTTTGTACGAACCCATCGCCGGGGACGTCCGCATGGTGGCGTCGCGGACGTGCGACGTGCACGGCCTGGCGCTGTGGTTCGACGTGGACTTTTACGGGAAGGTGAAGCTGTCCACCGGCCCGGACGCTGACTCCACGCACTGGTATCAGACGGTGCTCATGTTCGACGAGCCCGTCGCGATGCGCGAGGGCGACGCCCTGTGCGGGACGATCGAGCTGGAGCCCGGGGCGAACCCCGGGGAGAGGCGGACGCTCAACGTGTACTTCAACTACGACGTCGTGGAGGGCGGGAAGGAGGAGGAGGATGGGTTGGTGGAGCCGGACGACCGGGAACGGTTCCAACGGTGGACGGTGCAGTGATGAGTGTTTTAGCGCGCCAGTCACAATTTTTTTTTGAGCGGACTTGAGGTCATCACTTGCTTGATTTCGCCGCCTGCCAGCTGTCTGTCGTCTTTTGGGAACGCGGGACACGTCGCTCTGCGGTCACTTCCCCTGACGGCATGAGCCAGTATCCCGCTCAGCCCTACGGGGTCCAGGTCCAACATGTACCTCAATATGGATACGCGCAGCCGGGCTACGGCCAGCCCCCGGGCTATGAGCACGGCCAGGCCCCGAGCCCCCAGCAGATGGTGGTGAGTGTCACCCCTGCCAAAACTCGAATAATCTGCGCTTAGCAAGATCTCCGCGCCAACCGTCGTCGACCGACACCGTTTGATCCGCCGGATCCGCTCACATCTTCCCCACCCCGTTCCCTCGCAGTACGTGAACGGCGTGCCGGGCCACTACGAGGAGGTCGTCTACCCCGGTCCCATCACCTGCCTGAGCTGCGCGGGCCTGTTCTGCATCTTTCCGCCACTCAGTTGCCTCGTCTTCTGCTGCCCGTGTGACAAGAAGACCGAGTTCCACCCCGCGCCCGGCGCCGTCGTCGCTCCTCCCGGTGCGACGGTGACCTACTTCCAGCAGCCCCAGCCCGCGGTCCAGTACCAGCAGCCCGAGCAGAACCCTGGCTACTACCCCAAGACGTGATGGGTCGACGACGAGCCGGGAAACGGGTGCGCTGTAGGGCACCGAGGGGATGGATGTGGATACGACGCTGCGAATAGGCTTTAAAAATTTAGTCAGAATACCTTGATGTACACGCGCGACGACGACTGGACTCGAATCTACCCTTTACTCCCCACCTTGTCCTTCTTCGACGGTATGCCGAGCACGTTTCGCTTGAACAATTTGTACGTGCTCTTGCCGAAGGGTAGGATGTACGTGCTCTTGCGCTCGGAGGGCGACGGGCTCGGGGTCTGCCGGGCTCGGGGGCTCGGGGTCGGCCGGGACGCGCGCTCCGGCTCCGTCGCCGGCGTGTGGAACGTCTCCTCGGCACCCTCGGCACCCTCGGCACCCTCGGCGTCGGGCCCGCGAACGTCCGATGATCGTTCGACGCTCGTCAGACGAACCGGGGTTTTTCCGTCGTTGAGTATCTTGGCGCTCACGTCTGCGCCCGGGGTTGGGGGCAGCGCGCTCCCACGATGAACGCCCGCGACGGCCCGCGACGGGGGCGGGGTCGACGTCGTCTCCTCGGGCGCCACCTCGACTCCTCGGTCGTCGTCGTCGTCGTCGTCTAAAACCGCCGCCGACTCCATCGCGCCGGCGAGAGCCTTGCGCACAGCTGTGTCGTCGTTTGAACCGGTTTGACGTTTCGACACCGCGCCGATCATTCCGCCGTCGAGGTCGAACCCGCGAAGAAGGTCGGCGTCGTCGCGGCGGCGCTGCTGCACGCGCTCGCGGTGACGGTGAAGCGGCGACGGCGGCTCGTCGGCTCCGGCGGCGTCGTCGTCTACAGTCGCCGGCTTCTTCTTCGCCGTTCTCTTCTTGTCCGCGATGGACTTGAGCTTGCCGTACTTGACGCTCTGCCCCGACGGCTTGAACTTGTCCGACCTCGCCTTGGCCGCCGCTAAGCGCTCAGCCTTCTCCCGCCGCGTCAGCTCGTCGACGCCGCGCAGGAGCCACAGCGCGAGCTCCAGCTCGCCGACCGACTCGTCCTGAAACCGGTCCACCCTCGCCAGGTGCCTCTCCAGCAAGTCAGCCTCCCGCGCAGCCTTCTTCGCGCGCTGCGTGAGAGCCCTGACGTGCATCTCGAGGTCCCGCGCCATCTTGGCCCGCAGCGCGTGCCCGTGCTTCGGGGGCGACCCCGCGTACCCGCCCCCGACGCGAAGCAACGCGGGGGAGTCAACCGTCGATCCCGTGATGAAGCTCGCGGAAGCCTTTTCCCGCGGGGAGGACGTTTCCGACGTTCCGGATATGCTTCCGGATCCGAACGACACGAGCGTCCCGTTCGCCCCCCGCGCCGCCCTCGCGCGTTCCAGAAGCTTCCGCGTCCCCTCCTCCTCGTCCAACGCGCACTCCATGCGCGTCACCAGCTCGGCGGCCACGTCCGTCGTGGTCTTCACCAGCTCGTCGACGCGATCGGCGGTGGCGTAGCATCGACCCTCGGCGGCGCCGGCATTTCGGAGGAGCGACGCCGCGGAGGCGATCGCCGCCGCCCTCGCAGCCTCGAACGCCCGCGCGGACGCGTCGTCCTCGGCGGCGCGCCCCGCGTCGAGGGTCAGGGTTAGGGTTTTGCCCCCGGCGCCGGCTGTGCCGCCGGCTATGCGCCCCGCCGCCTTCGCCTCCGCCTCATCCGCGGATTCCTCCAGATCCACCAGGTCCTCCAACACCCCGCCGAGGAGGGACAGGAGGTCGGCCGTCTCCTTCTGCGCGCCCCGCAGCACCGCCGCCGCGCGCTCCATGCGCCTGTACTGCGCCTCCACCTCGTCAGCCTCCTCGTCGAGCGCCGACGCGAGCCGCTCGAACTCCGCCGCCCTTACGGATCCCTCCCTGCGGAGGTCGGCGAGCCGTTCGGAGGAGTGCGCCGACGCGCGTTCCCTGTCCATCTGCGTCCTCGCGACGTTAAACTGCTCGCGGAGGTCCTCGTGCTTGGCCTGCGGGCGCGGGGGGTCAGTCGGGGGTGGTCAGTCGGGGTGGGTCCACTCGCGGCGGGTTGCGGGTTGTGCGGTTCCGCGAAGATGATGGAGAGATGCGCACCTCGTTCGCGTCGAGTCTCTCGAGGGCGTAGTTCATGAGCGCCTCGGCAGCCTCGTGGACCCTGCCCAGGTGCGCGGGCAGACTCGGGTCCTCGTTCGCCATGCTGGCCCTCGGGGAAAGGGTCATGGAGCCCGTGGACATCAGCGACCCCGAGAGCGACGCTCGGGGCGATGTCACCGCCATCGCCGAGTAACAACGGGCTCGGGTTCGCCGCCCCGGGTGAAAAACGCGGTGTCGCGAGCGGGGTTTGGGCGCTCCCGACGCCTGACCGGTATCGTTCGCGTACGGACGAGCGCGCGGAGTTCGCTCCGGATCCAGGCGAACTCTGACGCGGTCAACCCGCGCGCCCTCCTCTGGGAATTTGAAAACTCTGAGCTGCTCTCTCCAGCAGCGCCCCGACCAGATTGCACAGCTGTCTCATTTTGCTCAACACCCGGATGGCCAGACGGGGGCGCGCATCACCGAGGGCCAACCGCGCGTAGCGATGCCGTCCACCGACACGACCACGTCCACGTCGCACTTCGAGATTCTCCCCGCGGGCCTGCCCCCGTCGGGTTCCCGCGCGTCGGTCCCGGCGTCCGCGAAGGACGACCCTCGATGGGCGCGTCGCGCGGCCGAGGCGCTCGCGTCCTCGTCCGGCGCCGACATCGCGCGGGTGCAGGCGACGCTCCAGGAGCTGCGGAAGTGCCAGGAGGCGGTGTCAGAACAGCTCGGGGAGACCAGGGAGGCGGTGCTGTGGCTGCAGAGGCTCGAGGTGGTGGAGCAGCAGATGATCCTCATCCCAGACTACCAGGTGAAGGCTCGGAAGCTCGCGCACGACATGAAAAACGTGGAGGAGCGGCTGCTGAAGGCGAAGAAACGGGCGGAGAAGCTCATCGGACACGAGCTACCGAGCCACCCCGAGGAGGACGAATAGCGCGTGAACGTGTAGGTCATCAACAGAGGCGTCGTGTATGTATTCACAGGGATGAATCGATGTAATAGAATAGAGCCCTCGCGGAGCCTCCTCGTTTAGGGCTCCTCTCGGACGATGTTGCAGCCCTCCTCTTCCATGGATCCGCCGGGCGCGAGCGCCTTGGGCAGCTTCTTGAAGTTGTTGTTGTAGATGTCCAGCTGCTCGAGCAGGTCGAGGTTTGCCAGCTCCGAGGGGAGGGTCTCGAGCAGGTTGTCGGAGAGGTCCAGGGTCTCCAGCGCGACGAGGTTGGCGAGCTCCTTGGGGATGGACGTGAGCTGGTTGCCGTTGAGCCAGAGGGTCTCGAGGGACACGCAGTCGCCGAGCTCGGGGGGGACGCTCTCGAGCGAGTTGTTGCTGAGGTAGCACTGCTCCATGGACGCCAGCGCGCCGATGGCGGCGGGGATACCGGTGATGTCGTTGCCGTCCAGGGCCAAAACCTGGAGATGGTCGAAGCCGGCAATCTCCTCGGGCAGGTCGCCGGAGATGCCGCAGTCGTCGAGCTCGATGTGAGTGAGGCGCCTCTTGCCGGGTTCGCCGCCGTCCTCGAAGGAGAGGCCCTCCCAGGTGGTGACGTCGGAGTCGAGGTCCCAGAGGTCCTGGAGCTCGGGGCACTTCTTGCGCCAGAGCTTGAGGATCTTCTCGTCGGAGAGTCGCTTGAGCTTGCCCGTGGGGGTGATGCGCTTGTCAACCTTCTTGCCCTTCTTGCCCTTCTTCTTCTCCTTGTCCTTGCCGGAGGAGTCAACCTCGACGTACTCCTCGTCGTCGTCGTCCTCCTCCTCCTCCTCTTCCTCTTCCTCCTCGACCTCCTCCTCCTTCTTCTCCTTCTTTTTCTTCTTCTCCATGGCGTTTGCGGGGAGCGCCATCATCTCCTCGGCGGCTTCCTCCTCCTCCTGCTCCCTCCTCCTCCTTTCCTCCTCCTCCTCGGCCTCCTTCTTCTTCTTGGCCTCCTCCTCGGCGGCAGCCTCGGCGGCAGCCTCGGCCTCGATCTTTGCGAGCTCCTCCGCGGAGATCTCTTCGTCCGAGTCGGAATCGGAATCCTCCTCCTCGACGATGTCCTCCTCCTCCTCCTCCTCTTCCTCCTCCTCCTCCTCCTCTTCCTCGACGGCGGCCGCCTCCTCCTCATCGTCATCGTCGTCTTCGTCCTTGGAGGCGGCGGCGGCGGCCTGCCTGGCGCCCTCGGCGAAGGTGACGCCGTTGTATCCGCAGTTCTCGCGGAAGCCAATGTCCCAAAAGTTGGTGTACATCCGGTCGGGCGCGACGCCAAACTCGCCCATGAGGGCGGTGAGCTCGCCGGAGAGCTTGGTGTTGTTGGCGTAGTTGATGCCTCCGAGGGAATTGACGGTGATGATGGCGCACGGGGTCTCCTCACCGCCCCAGATCATGTCCTGCTCGTCCAGCACGGCGACGACGACGAAGTTCTCGGGCTTGGAGAGGCAGTCGGCGACGGACTTGGAGGCGGCCTTCATGAAGGCGAGCTTCTTGTCGCCCATCGCGATGTTGGTGTGGACGACCACGGAGGGGTCACCGGGGAGTTTGGACATGTCGCCGAGGTTGGGGTTGGGGCACATCGCCGCGCGGGGGGTGACGACCCGAGACACCGATCGAACGGGGCGAACCTGAGCGCGGCGGGCATTGATAATCTTTTTATCCGGATTGGCGGCCCGACGCGCGAAGCGCGCGGGCGTGAGCGCCGCGGGGCAGAGCGAGGCGATCATCGTTCGTCGAACACTCTGCGGTGATCGATCGAGTGTGAACTGGGGGTCGAGCGTGCGGTGCGAGGGCGAGCGCGACTCCCTTGGCGCGGGTCCAATTTGCGATGCCTGCGGCAGATGAAAAGTTCCCCTGCGAAAACCCAATTGAGGGCTTTGCATGGTCAGGGTTGCGTGGTCAGCGGCTGACTCGGATAAGGTTCAGGTGAACTCCTTGAGTCACGAACCTCCAAAAATGCCCGCATCGATCGCGATACGCTTTTCCCGCTTTTTCCAGCAGCTTTCAAAGACTCGCCAATCACCGGTCATTCGGGCTCGATTCACCGAGGACCTCGACCCACTGCAGAGGCTCGCGAGATCCATCGGAGCTTTCGACCCCGCGCGGAAACGATCTCTCTTCTCCGAGGCTGGTTTCGCGCGTGTTCCGAGGAGCCGCGTCTGTCACCGCGCGCGAGCGCATGCGGCGCCGCGCGACGACTCTCGCGCTCGTCGCGGCGATTTGGGCGTCCGCGCGCGGCGCGCGGGCGGTCCCCGCCGTCTGCACCGAGGCGCGCCTGGAGGGGTTGCCGACGCTGTGCGCGGTCGCCGCGCCCGACACCGTCCAAACCGGCCCGAACTCCGCCGCGGCGTGCTGCGACGAGCTGCGAGAGCTCAACGACGCGCGGTGCTTCTGCTCGGAGCCGTTCCTGGGGTTGGACGCGACGCGACAGGGCGCGCTCGTCCCGGCGCTGGCGACGGCGCCGCGGAGGTGCGGCGTCGACACGCGCGTGGGTCGCGCGTGCCGGTCCGTGGCGGGCGACGACGGCGCCGAGGCGGAGGCGGAGGCGCCGCGTCTCGGAGACGAGACGCGGGAGGACGGCGCCGCTGAGACGTGTCCGACGAGGACGCTGATACGACTCGTCCAGGACGGATGCGCGGGGGCGCTCACGGAGACGTGCTGCGACACCATCGACGCCCTCAACGCGCGCTCGTGCTTCTGCGAGGACGACGTCGTGGACGTTCTCCGGTCGTTTCCCGCCAGTTTCCGGCGCATGTTCGCCGAGACGAGCGCCGAGTGCGGCTTTGTCGTGCGGGGCGGGCGACGGTGCGAACCGTTCCCGGCGAAACCACCCACTCCCCCCGCGCCGTTCCCGCCGTTCCCGCCCTACCCGCCCTACCCACCGACCCCGCCGACCCCGCCGACCCCGCCGAGCGAGGCGGCGATCAAAGGGTCCAACGAGGGTCCAACGAGGGCCCCCGATCAAAGGGTCGACGTGGTGCGCGTGTGCGACCCGGGCGCGTACGTCTCGCTCCTCGACGTCCAGCGATGCGACGTAACGCTCCTCGTAACGGCTCCCGCGTCCGACGATGCGACCGCGCTCGACGCGTGTTGCGAGAGCATCGGGTTACTCGACCAGGCGCTGTGCCTGTGCGACCCGAACATCGCGTCGCTCATCGCGCAGACGAGGTTCGCGTCGACGCCGATGCTGAACTCGGTTTACGGGTCGTGCGGCTTTCGTATAAGTACGCTGGACTCGAACGGAACGTGCGTTCGCGTGGGGTCACCGATGTTTGGCCCGCCGCCGTTGCGAGGTAGGCCGCCGAGGCCGTCGAGGCCGCCGTCGCCGTCGCCGCCGGTCCCCGGGGCACCGCGCGGTCCTTCCGGGCCGCCCGGTCCGCCGGGGCGGACCGTCGTGCTCGCCGGCGCGGGGCGCGTCCCGGGATCGGCGAAAGATCCTCCGCTGTATTTCGTGAGTAAGTGTCCGCCGTGGGTGCGAAGGTGCGGGTACCGCGATTGGAAGGATTGGGAGGAGGACGACGCGGTGTTCCCGACCAACCCAACCCGGCTGCCGCCATCGCTGATGATGGACTACGAGGAATACTTTGACGGGTGAGCGAGTTTTTTCAATTCGTACGTATCACGCGAGTAGGTCCTCGCGCTCTCTCATTTCGTTTCCGGTATCGTTTGTCGTATCGTTCCGTACCTCTCGCGGCGAAAACAAATCCATCCCGGGCTCTCGCGGCGCGCGTGCCTAACCCCGGCGCCCCCTGGTGGACGTGCGCGTCCCGCGAACGCGTCCGGTTCGGAGGTGTCGCGATCGGTTGCCCGATCGACGGTTGATTCTCGCCTGCGTCAGTCCCCGCCTCCGCTTCTCGCCACCGTCCTCGACGACCGTCGGATCCTCCTTCACGACCGTCTCGACGATGTCGTCGGTCGTCTCGGTATCGTCGCCGTCGTCATCAGGCTCGACGCACATCGGGGACGGAGCTCGCGTCTCGGCGATGACGGCGAGGTCGCCGTCTTTGTCCGTCTTTGCTTCGATGTCGACGCAGACGAACCCGGCGTCCGGGTTTGACTCGTCGGATTCGCCGCAGTCGAACGTCTCGGGGGCCCAGACGTAGGGCACCGCCTTGGCGCACGTCTCCGGGTGCGCAAACTCGCACAGCTGGACCACCTGCGTCGAGTTTGGTTCGAACTCTCCGGGGTGGTCGTCGTCGTCCACGAAGAGCGCCAGGTCCACTTCGTCGGTGTCCTCCGCGTCGACGTTGAGGCTGATCGCCTTGCTGTTGTCGAGCGCGGCTCCGGTGTCCGCGTCGTACATGTCCCACATGGCCTCGCGCATCACCGCCTCCGAGAACGAGGCGACGGTGTCGGCCGGGTCGTCGTGGTCCATCGGGTTGGCGGTCGCGGCGTGGCAGGTTGGGAGCCGCGCGCGAAAGACCGCCAGGAGGCCGACGAGGAGGCCGAGGCGGGGCGTCCAAGCGGGCGCGCGGCGGGAAGCGCGGAGGGATCGGGGCGGAGGGACGGTAGCGGGCATGGGGCGAGGATGCGGGCGGGCGCGACGCGGTTGTGGAGCGAGGCGCGTCGGTGCTTCCCGGTCGTATCCTCGTATTCTCGGTCTCGGAAGTGGCGATGGGAACAAAACGGCATCAGATCCGCGCCGGCCAATCAGAAGCCGTCTGGTCCAGGCGTTATGATATCATAGGCACCTCTCCCGAACCGCACCACTGTGGAGGACGGCACGCGGCACGTCCCGGTCACTCACGTCGCACGATGTCCCTCGTGACCTCGCGCGTGCCCTCCGCGGTCTCCGCTCGCGCCGCTTCGAGCCGCACGTCGCGCGCGCGCGCGTCGTCCGTCGTTGGCGTCAGCACCCGATTGACGAGGACTTCGAGCCGGTCCCGGCCGGCCGTGCCCACGCGCGCGGTGGCGACGGACAAACCCGCGAGCGACAGGCCGTCGCTGACCAAGATAATCGAAAAGCCACCCGCGCTCCTGAGCCGCGGCGAGCGCACCGCGGCGGTCCCGTACTACGACGGCGCCGTGGACCGCCCCGTGCTCATCAACGACGCCGCGAGGGAGGCCATCGCATCCTCCGCCGCGAAGGATTTCATCGCCCTGCCCACGCGGGAGGATCCCGCGCTCGTGCACCTCCGCGATGTCCTGGAGAAGGGTTGGCGCGTCATGGAACCCACCGGGAGCGGGCACGCGGGCCTCTGGCCCGAGCTCTTCGACGCCGGCGCGGATCTCATAAAGTCGCAATTTCCGCAGTTCGGCGACGACGACGCGGTGGAGGTGCTCCCGGGCACCGGGTGGCTTGACCCGTCGCTGGAGAGCGACGCCATCGACTGGGTGATGCGCCGTCCCGAGGGCCACGTCGTTAGCTCCAAGATCCACTTCGCCACCAGGCTGCACAGGGACCCCGACAGCTGGACCAACCCCAAAACGCCGCAGCGGCCCAAGGACGGGTGGACCGACCTGGCCATGCCGGACCGGGACAGGTACCAGTACAGGTTCGTCAACATTTGGATAGCGCGGAGCGCGATCGATCCGACGGGGCAGGTGTGGCAGTCGCCCCTGGTGGTGTGCCTGCCCAGGGACGGTGGCGAGCGCGAGTGGAAGTTTGAGAAGCGGAAGATCTCGATGGACGACACCGAGGCTGAAAAAGAGTACAACGTGAGGGGCATAACGCTAAACCCCAAGACGTGGATCCCGGGCACGAACCGGCTGTTGAGGCCCCTGTGGCAGGGCGGCGCGGGCGATGCCAAGGCGTCGGGTAAGAGCACCAGCGGCGATGGGTTCGGCGGCGGCGAGGAGGAACTCACCGCCGAGGAAATTGCAAAGTTTGAGTTTCCCGAGCTCACCTCCGAGGACGCGCACTCGTTCGTGACCGGCCCCGCTATGGTGTTCGACTCGTTCGACCTGTGGCACGGCGCCGCGAGGTGGGAGGAGGACAAGGCGTTCACGGACGAGCTCAGGCGGATCGACGTCAAGGGGCGGCAACCGTTCCACCGCGCCAGGTGCTCGATCGAGATGCGCTTCAGGGTGAAAATTGACATGAAGGCGGATGGCGCCGCGAAGCGGTGGGGGCCGTTCGCGTCCGCGGTAGCGTCGGGGAAGTTCAGGGACGACGGACTGAGGGACAGTGAGGCGAAATACGACCTCGCAAAGGGAGTCGTGGCGAAGTGAGACGAGTAAGATTAGTCGTTGTAGTTTTTTATCAAGTCACCTATTTTCTGGTGAAGTTTTCTGGGCGGACCAACTCACATCTTCGCGCCAACCGCCTCCTTCTCCGCGACCTTGGGCCCCACGGTGCGGGTCAGGGTTCGCATCGTGACGAACTCCTCCGCGGACGAGGGGTGAATACCCACCGTGGAGTCGAACTGTTTCTTCGTCGCGCCGCACTTGAGCGCGATGCCGATGCCCTGCATGATCTCCGCGGAATCGGGTCCAACCATGTGCGCGCCGACAACCTTATCCGTGGCGGTGTCCACGATGAGCTTCATGAACGCCTTCTCAACCCTGCCCGCGAGGGATATCTTCATCGGGGTGAACGTGCTCGTGTAGATGTCGCAGGTCATGCCCTTCGCCACGGCCTCCTCCTCGGTCATGCCCACGGTGGCCACGGGGGGCTGGCAGAAAACCGCGGATGGGATGTTTTCGTAGTCGGGCTTGGTGGGCTTGCCCAGCACCACGGTGTCCTTGAACGCCATGCCCTCCATCAGCGCCACGGGGGTGAGGTTAACCCGGTTGGTCACGTCGCCCACGGCGTAGATCGACGGCACGGTGGTCTTGGAGTACTCGTCCACGACGACGGCGCCCTTAGAGTCGAGCTCGACGCCAACCTCCTTCAGGCCGAGGTCCGGGCGGTCGGTGTTTGGGACGCGGCCGGTGGCCCACATCACGCAGTCCGTCTCGATCTTCGTCCCGTTGTCCAGCGTGAGGGTGAGGGATCCGTCGTCGTTCTTGGCGACGGACGTAGGGTTGGCGCCCGCGTGAACCGAAGTGCCCCTCGCCGCGAGGTTTGTCGCAACCGTCTCGCGAACCTCCTGGTCGAAACCCCGCAGGGGAAGGTCCGCGCGGTACACGATGTTCACCTCCGATCCGAGGCCCTGGAAGATACCGGCAAACTCCACGGCGATGTACCCGCCGCCGATGACGACGACGCGCTTGGGCTGGTGCTCAAACGCGAGAGCCTCGTCGGAGGTGATGCCGAGGTCGGCTCCGGGAATGTCGGGCTTCCACGCCCTGCCCCCGGGCGCGAGCAGGATGGTCTTGGCGGTGATCGTCTTCTTGTTGCCGTCGACGTCGGTGATCTCCACGCTGTTGGGGCCGGTGACGCGACCGGCGCCCTCGTACTTCTCCACGCCGGCGCCGTCGAGCAGTCTGCCGTAGATGCCGTTGAGTCGCTCAATCTCGCCGTTCTTGGCAGCGATGAGCCTCTCCCAGGAGAACTCGGGCATCTTGTCGCCGTGATCCCAGCCGAAGCCGACGGCATCGCGGAACTCGGACTCGAACGCGGAGCCGTACACGAGGAGCTTCTTCGGGACGCAGCCGCGGATCACGCAGGTGCCGCCGAGGCCGCCGGTGGTGGCGGAGGAGATGGGGGAGTAGGGAAGCTCGACGAGGCCGACCTTGGCGCCCGCTTGGGAGGACATGCGAGACGCGCGAACGCCGCCGGAGCCACCACCTGCGGGATGAGAGGAAACGATTGGGGAGCGGACGGTGAGTTCGGGTCGGGTTCGGTGGACGAAGGGGACGGGACGGGACGATCCGTCGCCCTTATCCCTGAGATTTGTCGCGGTGACGTCGACGCTCGAGCGGGGCCGGACGCGTCACCCGGCGCGTCTCGGCGCGATCGCGGCGCATGTTGCGACACCCAGGACAAACTATGACGCGGATACGAGGTGCGGGTGCTCACCGATGGTGAAGATGTCGTAGTCGTACTCCATCTCGGCGCGGGTCTTCACGGAGAAGGCGCGAGCGTGGCGGCGAGGGTGCCTAGCGGGGATCGAAGCGGAGAGCTGGCGAAGGTTGCGCTTGGCCGCGTTGGAGAAGATGGGAAAAGCAGCCGCGCCGTGGCGAGCAACGGAAAGGCTCATCGATCAGCCGATGCGTCGAAACGTTCCGCGCCGGGGACGCAGAGCGGAGTGCCGCGTCGCCCGTGGGAAAATCGCAGGTTTTAGGGCATCACGGCATTTTCCCTCATTTTCTCTGACCAGATTTCTACCTCGAAGGTACCTCGAAGGTAACTCGCAGCGCTCCCTTCACGCGACCAACCATCTCGACGTATCCCCCACGTCTCCCCACATCTCGACCTTCACGGGTTGACGCGTTCGATCTTCATCTCGAAGATGAGCGCGTCGCCCGGCTTGATGCTCCCGCTGGGCGAACCCCTCCCGCCGTACCCGAGCTCCGCGGGGATGAAGAGCTCCCACCGGTCGCCCTCCCGCATCATCCCCATGGCCTCGGTCCAGCCCCGGATGACCTGCTTCGGGGCGAAGGTGATGGGCTTACCCCGCTTGATGGACGAGTCGAACACGGTTCCGTCGATGAGCTTACCCTCGTAGTGGCACGAACACGGCGTGTCCTTGGTGATGCGGCCGGTGGGTCCCGTTCCCTCTTCCAAGACGCGGTACTGCAGGCCGGAGGGCAGGACCACGACGTCCTCGCGTCTCGCGTTGGCCTCGAGCCAGACGTACCCCTCGGGTGATGTCTTGTTCGGCGTGTCCGGCCACCGCTTGAACGCGAGTTTCATGGTGGGGGCGTCCGGGTTCGCGGCGAGCGCGTCCATGATGTCGTCGAAATCGACCCCTCGCAGTTCGACTCCGTCCGCGCAGGATACCATGACGTCACCGACCCGCACGGTCCCCGCCTTGGCCGCGTTACCGTCGGGTACTATGCCCGCGACGTAAGCGCCGATGCCCTCGCGGCCGCTGTTGAGCTGAAGGCCCATCGGGCGGTCCAGCGTGACCTCGATCGTCTCGAAACCGCTGCCCTGCTTCATGTCCATTCCCGCCCTGACCTTGGTGGACCTGGCGGCGGTGCGGCGGGGTTGGACGCGCGCGCGGAGGGCGGGAGCGATAGAGGACGCCGAGATGCAGGCAGTGGCCATGTCGAGAGCTTTTTGTATCGAGTGCCGGTGCGCTCAGTCGAGTGGCCACCATCGGTTTTGGTCGAAAAGGTCGCTCTATCCACTTCGGACGGAGCGGTTTCGCATTTGACGTTAAGGGTTAGTTTTATCCTGACTGTCAACCATGGGAAGATGGGGCAGATTTATTCTCAAGGAACACACGGAAGCAAGTCACAAAACAAAACGAAGCGAATTTGCGAACCTGTTGCTTGTTGGTTTTTCGAAAAGCCCCCGAGGTTCGGTTTTTGCCCTAACCCGCGCGCGCACGGAGAAGGCGCGGTAGCCCGGAGAAGGCCGGCGGGCTGCCCCAACATGTTCGCCGAGTTCGAGGACGACGACGATTACGATGAGGTGGACGAGGATCAGCAGAAGCAGGAGGCTCCCGCCGTCCCGGTCGTGACAACCGTGGATCCGTCGTCGATGATGACAACCGCGGGTGCGCAGGGCGCGCAGGCGGCGCCGGTGGGCGGGGGCGGAGGCGGGGGCATAGACGACGACAACTACGACGAGGATGACTACGACGATCCGTTGGGCGGCGGTGCCGATACCCCCGCGCAGACCGTCGTCGTCCCCACCGTCGCCGCTGCCGCCGCTGTCGGGCTCGGGATGGCGCAGCCCGCGCCGGTGGTCCCCACCGTAGCCGCGACAGCCGCCGTGCCGCCGGGCGTGCCGATGGTCCAAACCATCTCCGCCTTGGAGGCCGCGGCACCACCCAAACCGGCGGTCCCCAAGCGTCCGCGCACCAAGGAGGAGCGCGGCGTCATCCTCAAGTTCACCGACATCGCGCACGAGCAGAGCAAGATGCAGAAGAAGCTCCGCGAAGCCTACGACAAGGACAAGGACAAGGACAAGGACAAGGACAAGGACAAGGACGGCGAATGGGTCCCGTCGATCGGCGACGACATCCCGCGGCCCAGAGCCCCGCCCATGGTTCCCGACGATCCGCTGGAGGAGGACGACGAGGAGGAGGACGAATCCTCGGACGAAGACGGCGACGAGGAGGATGGCGACCGCGCCGCGCATCCGCCGCCGCGGGGATGGGATCAGCTCGGACGCGCCACCGCCGGGAAACACCGCGACGAGCACGACGAATACGATGACGACGAGGACGACGAGGACGAAGCGGCCGACGAGATGGATGCGTACGATCAGAGGGCGGATCCCGCAATCGCGACGAGAGCCGGGGATGGGCACTTCAAGGGTATGCCCGCGCATACCCCGGCTGAGCACGTCGACTGGGAGGACGACATCCACTGGGGGGAAGACTCCGAGGAGGAGCGAGAGCCCGACGAGGACGATGAGGTGCCCGCGGCGCTCCCGGAGGAACCCGCGCGACTCCCGGAGGTGAAAGTCGAAGCGGAGATCAAGGCTGAGCCCGTGGACTCCGAGCCCGTCGACGAAGCCGCGCCGCCGCCGCAGCAGCCCAAGAAATTGCTTTTTCGACTCGGCGGCGCGAAGCCCCCCGCCGCGTGTAAGCCCGGGGAGAGCACAGGAGACGAACCGTCGGCGGAGGGCGGCGGCGGCGGCGGCGGCGGCGGATCGGGAGGCGGCGGTGGTGGAGGAGGAGGCGGCGGCGGGGGGGACGCGACGAACGACCGAGACGAGGGGGGCATCCGCGCCATAACCACCGGCGGCGGCGGCGGCGGCGGCGGCGGCGGGGATTCCGAACTCCCCGCGCCCGCGGAGGATAAGGGCGCGGTAAAAGCGACCGCGGGGATGCGCGGATGGTGGGGCGAGGACCCCGACGCGCCCCTCGACGTCAAGCACGTGCCGTTTACGCGTCACGCGCAGTACACGCGGCTGTGGAGCGACGAGGAACCCATGCTCGCGACGGAACGGGAGCGACTGGCTAAACTGGCGCTCGAGAAGGAGAAGGAGAAGGAGGACGAGGACGGGATGGAGCTCGACGACGACGCGAATGAAGGCGATGAATCACCGGATAGCTCCGCGGATGTGGTCACCCACGTCGGCGCCGGCGTGTTTGGGCCGGGTATGGAGACCAAGGTTGAGTATCGAGCGTCCCAGCCCGGCGCGGCTAAGGAGTTGCTGTCGCGGCGTAACCAGGCGTTGGCTCGCGGGGAGTGGTTAGACGGGGTTCACTGGTCCCCGGCGGAGATTCTGGCGGCGCGGGAGACGAACGGTCCGCCCCGCGTGACGATCAACCCGAACGATCGCATGATGCGGCTTCGGAGCTATTTCCCCGGCGGCGACGAGGAGATGAAGTCCACGGAGTGGGCGACGTGCGAGGCGTTCGTCAAACCCGGCCGACACCTTCAGCCCGTGGAGGACGTGGACGCCCAGCTCAACATCGGTCTGGACAGCGACGAGGAGGGGACGGGGGCGAAGAAGAAGGAGTTCGACGCCAAAAAGGACAAGGGACTGGTGGGTCGCCCCGGGCGGCTCGACAACATCTTCAACGCCGCCGTCGTCTCTGGGCCGCCCGCCTTCAGGCCCCACTCCTACATCAAGAGCTGGCCCAAACCGGAGCCCATCTTCGCGCCGCCCGCGTTTCAGAAAAAGGCCAAGGTTGGTCTCGCGCTCGGGTTCAAAACCGGCGCGGACGACAAGTTCCAGGTGCTCGTCAAGTCATTCACCACCGAGTCCCCGTCGGTGAAGATCTCGGTCCGACCCACCGACAGCGTGGACGGGCTCCTACGAAAACTTCGAAAGAAGTGGACCGACCTCAGGGGCGTCATCCACGCGCACTTTCCCGAGGGAGAGCAAGGAAAGGCTTACCAGGCTGCGTGCGAGGAGGCGGAGAAAAACGGCGAACGGCGTCCGCGAGCCGTGCCGCTGGATCCGGCGTCCACCATGGAGCAGTGCGGCATCAAGCGCAGGGTCCCGGAGCCGCTCATCTACGTGGAGGCTCCAGAGATTTATCTCCTGGACGAGGGCACGGTTCGGCTGGAAAAACCACCCGCCGTGGCCGCCGCGCAGGCTGCGTTGGCGCGCGCCATGGGAGAGGAGACGGAGGCTGACGCCGCGTACAACGCCAAGCACCAATCGGCGGAGGAAGCCGCCGCCGCAGCCGCCGCCATCGCCGCGGGTGACCCGGCGGAGGCTGTCGCGATGGCGATGACCAAACCCTCCGATCTCTCCGCGACCAACGGCAAGCTCATCCTGGTGCAATACGCCGAGAAGGACCCGCCTCTCATCGCCAAGCCCGGCATGGGCGCCAAGCGCGTGACCTACTACCGCCGTCGAACGCAGGGTGACACCGCGGGCAGGTCGCTGACGCAGGGCGGGCAGCGACACGTCATCGATCTTCGACCCGAGGCGGCGTCTCCTTTCATCAGCGACTTGAGCCCCGGTCAGCCGCAGGAGTCGCTGGAGACGACCATGTACCGAGCGCCCATGTTCAGGCGGGTGATCGGGAAGGACGAGGCCATCTACCTGCTCATACGCTCGCCGCACGGCGCGATGACGATGCGTGAAGTAACCGAGTACTTCATGTGCGGTCAGCAGGAGCCCCACATCGAGGTGTTTCAGCCCAACACCGACCGACTGAGGGACTTCGAGGAGCGGGCGGTTAACTCCGCGGTCATTCACACCCTGCTGAAGCAGAGGGACGAGAAGGTACCCGAGGAGGACATGCGGGTCAAGGTGTCCGACATCGAGAAGCAGTTCAATCGCGCCATCGTCGGCAACGACATCAAGCGAAGGATACGCCGCAGGGTGGTCCAACCCGTGCGGCCGCCCGGCACTAGACGCCGAGCGGACGAATGGGACGACGACGCGGACGAGTTCGAGCTCAACCCGGGCTACAGGTTCGAGGATGATCTCATGGTCCACCGCATGTGCCCGGTGGAGGAGGTTTGCGCCTACGACTCCATGCGCGCCGCCAAGGCAAAGCTGGAGGCTGGCAGGGACCGCGACGGCATCGCCAGGATCCGGAAGCTGATCGGCACCTCCATGACCCAGATGCAAAACGCGTTCCAGTCCGTCATGCGGGGCACAACCCCGGCACAGCGCAAGGGGTTACTCGACCTGGAGCTCATGCTGCAGCTGCAGCCGTGGAACCAGACGGTGGAGTTCCTGGCGGCGGTCGGGGGAAGGGCGGTACTCCACCTCAATCCGAGCCGACGTCTGAGGGAAAAGACGGGTAAGTTTTACCACTACGTCCGCAGGCAGCCTCCCAAGGAGGACCAGGTCTCGGCGCAGCCCAAGGTTAAGCCAGGGACGGTGACAGGTACCGACGCGGATCTGCGTAAGCTCACCATGCCCCAGTCGGAGCGCATCCTGAAGGGCTTTGGCGTCCCGGAGTCGACGATCAAGTCTCTGCATCGCTGGAAGAGGATAGGTCTGATCCGCGAGCTGTCCGGCGCCGCCACCGCCGATAAGAACGCGGAGCACAGCGGTTTGAGCCGCTTCGCCCGGTCCCTGAGGGTCGGCATCCAGCAGCAGATGACGGAGCAGAAGGAAGCGGCGAACAAGATCTTCAAGAACATGCGCAAGATGCTCTCCGACAAGAAGGGAAACAGACGCGCGCGCGCCGGCGCCGGCGGCAGCTCCGACGACGACGACGGCGGCAGCGACGACGACGACGACGACGACGAATCATCCGAGGAGGAGGAGTCGGAATCCGACGACTCCCTCGCCGACGAGCTGGAGCAGGGCATGGACAAGGACACCGACGGGCCGGATGAGGACGAGGAGCGGAGGGAGCTCGAGGAGATGCGGCGGCTGATGGGCGGCGAGGGCGGCGGCGCGCCGGGTGAGGCGCGACCCCTGGGACCCACGCAGGTCCCCCCGGGCAAGAAACTCGTGCTCAAGCGCATCGTCACCAGGACATTCCCCGACGGCCGCGTCGAGAAGATCGAGGATGACGTATCGGAAGCCGTCGGCGACGCGTGGATGAAGGCGAGGAAGTTCAAGCCCGACGGCGAGGTTGACCTCGAAAAGTCGCGCGAGGCGGTGATGAAGATCCTGTACCCGCACGGCGTGGACCCGCCCGCGTTTGTCTCCGGGGATCAGGCGGGACATGGCGGCGGCCGCGGCGGCGGCGGCGGGGGGGGTGGCGCCGCCGCGGGTATCGGCGCCGGTTTCGAGGGTCCGGAGGATGAGAAGGCTGAACTGATACGACAGCGCAAACGGAAGATGGAGATGTTGAGGCGGCGTAAGAAGCGGTTCGCTCAGCTGCAGGCGCAGGCTGGGGTCAGCGCCCAGGACCTCGAGAAGCTGAAGGAGATGAAGGAGGCGGAGGCTGCGCCCAAGCCGGGCGCGGGTCCTCTCAAGCTCAAGTTTGCGCTCAAGGCTGCTCCTCCTCCCAAGGCCAAGGGTAAGGTCAAGGGTCGGCGAGGCGACGACGAGGACGATTACACCGACTACGGGGGACCGAGGAAGACCACCACCAGGTTCAGGGGCAGCAGGCGCGACGAGATCCTCCAGGAGATCATCGAGTCCTTACAGCGCGATCGCAACTGCGACGCGTTCAACGCGCCCGTCACCAAGAAGATTGTGCCGGATTACCGGGAATTTGTGGATAGGCCGATGGACCTCTCCACGATTATGAAAAACCTGCGGCGCGCGGGGGGCTACGACACCGCGGAATCCTGGATGCAGGACGTGAGACAGATCCTCACCAACGCGAAGCTCTACCACGAATCCGAGGAGGAGGTCCTCATGCGGTACCCCGCCATCATTGCCGCGGCGCAGTACCTGGTCGACGAGTGCGAGAAGGCGGTGGAGCGCCGCGCGGCGGATCTCAAGCTGGCCGATCAGTTCTTCGACGCGGAGAAGGTGCTCGGTCGACCGTTGAGCGCCGAGGCCCAGGAGGCGGTGGATAACGTGGGGAAGATGGTGTTCCCGGGCGGGGTGACGGCGTCTGGCGCGCCAGTCGCGCCGCCAGCTGTGCCCAAGGAGGAGCCGCGAGAGGATGCTCAGCCGCCGCCCAAGGAGGAGCCGATGGAGGAGGATGATCAGCCCGCGCCCGAGCCCGACGGCGGGTTCGGGGGTAACCCGGAACTGGAATGATACCTTAAAGTTAGCATCTGGAATTACGCTACACGCCAATGTGTCGTCGACTACGTACGTTCATCACGAAGCGCCTCAGCACCCGGGCGGCCACGAGAGCTGCTGGCCGCCCACGACGTGGATGTGCAGGTGGTAGACGCTCTGGCATCCCTCCACGCCGTCGTTGATGACGACCCTGAACCCCTTGTCCAGCTTCTCCTGCTTGGCGACTTTCTGCGCGGTGTACAAGAGGTGGCCGAGGAGCTCCTTGTGACCCTCCTCCGCCTTGCTGAGCTGCGTCAGGCCGCTGCGGATCTTCGGGATGACCAAGAAGTGCGTTTTGGCCTGGGGCGCGATGTCCCGGAACGCCAGGCACAGGTTATCCTCGTAGATGACGTCGCTCGGGATCTCCTTGGCGATGATCTTATCGAAGATGGTGGGCTCGCCGCTGTTGGCCATGCCCTTGAGGTGCGCCTCGATCGCGGCAGTCTTCTCGTCGCCGGCGGCAGCCATCGTCTTCACCGATCGGTGGGTTGCGAGATTCGGGGTGGGTTTGGTGATGCGCGACGCGGGGGCGGCGCGGCGGAGCGAGGTGTGGCGAGCGGATGCGTTCGCGGATGAGCTGACGCGGATGGCGAGAGCGGAGGCTGCGATGCGAGCGAAGGACATCTACCGATGTCGTGCGCGCGTTAGCTATGTGAGCGACCCTCACGTGATCGATCCCCGGTCCCGTCCTTTCTCGGTTCGTCGCGTTGTTGATTCTCGGAGGCTCGTCACGCTCGAGTACCGCAAATCACACATCTGACGTCTGGTGAAGGAGCGCTCACACCTCGCGGCGCGTCTGGCTCGTGCGCCGGGTTCGAATACCCCACCCTCTCCGTCCGTATCACGAGATCCGACCCGACAAAACCCGCGCGATGGTTCGTACGTGATCCCGCGCATCACCGGGCGCCGTGTACCGTTCGACATCAGAACCGCCCCAACTTTTTTCGGAGTGAGCCGACACCAAAATGGGGAATCACACCTCCCACATGCTGGGCTGCGCGCCGGTCCACATCAAGAACAGCAAGAAGTTCTACAACGTCGAAGACTTCTCCACCGCACTGCGACGCAACAACTCCTTCACGTTCTTCTCCAGCCGCCAGGGCTCGGACAGGCAGACCACCGAGGCGCTCATCCGCCTGCACGAGTTCTTCCTGGAGGGCAGCCCCGACGATGAGGGGCAGCTGAGCCACGACGGGTTCGTGTCCATATTCGGCCTGAAAGCGGACGTGTACACGCACAGGCTGGTGCGCATCTTCGACCTGGACAACGGCGGCACCATCGGCTTCAGGGAGTTCGTCTACGGATTGTCCAAGTTCCAGGTGGACAGTTTCGACCGGCGGGTGCAGTTTGCGTACAGGCTGTTCGACTTGGACGGCGACGGCTCCCTCGACAAGCACGAGTTGATGGCCGCGGCGAAGGCCACGCTGGAGACGGACACGAAACAGTACAGCACCCTCCCGCCGCACTACAGGATCAAGATGCCGATGCGCGCGAGGCCGCGACCTTACGATCCGCAGGTCAAGGGTAACCCGGCGGAGCTGAGGGAAGAGTTGGATCGGATGACTCGGAACATGGGGTCGAAGCGGATGGGATTCTCGGAGTTTCAGCTGTTGGTGGCCAGGTTCCCGCAGATATTCCAACCCGCGGAGATGCTCTACAGGCTCATGCACGTCAACAGCGAGGACGCGGGGAAGGTGGTGAGGAGCATGACGGAGGGAGACCTTAAGAAGCTGATGCAGTCGCTGGGCAGATGGCAGATTGACGCCGAGGGTAACGTCGCCACCGGCTTCGACGATCGATCCTCCTCCGGACCCAAGTATAGGCTCGGCGCGTCCATCGCTGGCGAGGACGTCGGTACGCGACACACCAACGGCGGCGGCGGGTACCAAGGGGGACACAACGCGTTTCGGAGACCGAACACGCCTAACCCCAAGTCACCGACGCTTGCCCCGGTTCTACCCTCCTCGCCTCCCCCCGCGTCGTCGCCCCAAAGTGACCACTGGCCGTGCCGCGCGTGCACCCTCCTGAACCCGCGGAACAAGTCCGAGTGCAGCGCGTGCGGGGGGCCGAGGAGGGGGATGACGGAAAACGGAGGGATCCCTCTCGACGGCCGTGACTCACCCGGCTCGGTGGGCGGCTTCAGTCGGTCCGCGAGCGGCGGTTCTTGGCGCGAACACAGCCTCGGCCGAAAGGACGGGGTTCAAGGCGCCCAGGCGCATCAAGCGCGGTTCTCCCCGAGGACGAGCGACGCGCTGCAGCGGCTGAGGGACCGGTCCGGGTCCAAGCTGCGGAGAAGCAACTCGGACGGGTCGGGGGGCGGGAGGGTTGGCGCGTCGTCGTCGTCGCCGGCGCACGAGCCCGAGAGGGATCTGATTGACTTTTTGTTGGACCTTGGCCTGTCCACGCACGTTCGCTCGTTCACGCGCGCGGAGATTCTCACGATGGAGGACCTGAAGCTGATGACGGACGCGGACATGGCGGAGGTTGGGCTGCCCAAGGGTCCGCGGCTCAGGATAATCGACGCGCTGAAGCGGATCCACGGCGGCGACGTTCGGAGCGATGGGAGGGGCGGAACGGGGGGCGGAACGACGTGCAAGATTTGCCTGGACATGCCCGTGCAGAGCGTCCTGAAGCCGTGCGGGCACTCGCTCATGTGCTGGAGGTGCGCTAACGAGGTGAAGGACTGTCCGGTGTGTCGCAAACGAATCGACGAGGTCATCCGTTGGTTCCCTTCATTCTAGCTAGCCGAGGTGGCGTTTTGATCCCGATTCGGGACTTGTTCTAACTCTCACCAGAACTTCATCGTTTGGACACCGGCTTCAGCAGGAGCGCCGCGTTGGGTACCAGACCAGCCTCCCGCAGCGTCACCTCATCCTCCGTGAACGCCCTGGGCGGGTACCCTCCCATGATCTCGAACTCGTCACCCACGTTCGCGTCGTCGTCATCCTCGCCGCTGACCTTCTCCAGCCTCCGCCTCAGGTCGCCCACCGTGTCGTCGAACCCGAGCCTGACCACGTACGTTTTCCCGCCGTTCATCGCCTTCACCCTCAGCGTGGTCACCTCCCCGACTCTTTCCTCCGCCGAGTCCTCGTCGCCGTCATCCTCCGAACACGTCCCCGGGCGCTGCTCGGTCTGAACGTTCGCGAAGGAGATGGGCGCGGGGGGTCGAAACCTCTGACTGTCGAGCAGCCGCGCCGCGCCGGTGAAGGCGACAAAGCCGCTCTCCCAATCCTCGTCGTGCTTGTCAACCAGCCTGAACGGCACACCGTCGGGATGGGTGTGAACCATCTCGTACGGAAAGTACCCATCCTGAAGGTCTCGCACGAAGCTCCTGTTCTTATCGTCGTCGAAGGCGCGAAATGGGCCGTCGTCCACCCTGAACCCGTCGGCGTACAGGTACAGCTGCTTGGGCGTCGGCATGACAACCTTGCGGTCGCCGTTGGGCTGGGTCACCACGACGCCCTTGCCGTCGCCAGCCACGCCGTTGAGCTCCTTGATGGACTTTTTCAACTTCTCGATGTTGACCTCGAACCGCGGTCTGTTTGGCTTGGGTTTGTTTGGCTTCGCCGCGGGTCGGGGGCGCGGCTCCAGGTCCGCGGGCGCGGGCGCTTCGACGGATCTCTCAACCTCTGCGATGATGGATCTCTCAACCTCGTGGACGCGATGTTCCTCGGGAGGATCCGGGGAGCTCGACATGGCGCGAGCCGCCGCCACTCGTCGCTCCAGCCGCGTGGACCTGACTTTTCTTTCCGCGGAAGGCTTCGGCACCCCGACTCGGCACCCCTTGTCTCCCACCCAGGTCATGCCGTAGTCCCCGAGGAACTTCTTTAGCGCGGCGTTGTCATCCACGGCTCCCTGCAGACGGAGGGAGAGCTCCCTGTTCTCGCGCTCCAGCTTCTCCACGCGCGCGTTCGAGTCCCCGCCCCGTCGAACGGCGCACTCGTCCCCGTCAGAGTCCCCAGAGGACGGCGAGGTGGACGTGGACGCGCCGCGGTGCCGGTTGGACCCGCGCCGGAGGTGGTCGAATCTCGCGGCACCCTTCGACCTCAGCTCGTCCCTCAGGCGTTCGCACTCGTCGCTCCTCTCCCTGAGCTCCGCGTCCGCGCGCTTCAAAGCGCTCCTCAGGCTGATCGTCTCACGTTCCAACGCGCCCTGAGAGGAGAAAAAAGTCGGGGGTCAGCGGTCGGCGTCTTGGGGGTGGGGGAACGAGCCGTCGGCATGGGCGAGCGCGCCCCGACGTAGTTTCGGGGGAACGACGAAATGTGAAGGGACGCGCACCAGTCGACGGGCCATGGATGCCAGGACATCGTCCCTGTCGCTACCGCTCGTTTTCCCGTTCTCGTCCGAGTCGTAGTGCAGCGGCGGGGGGTTCTTCCTGAGCTCCGCCAACGTCACGGCGTCCACCCTCTCGTCGAGCATGGCGAGGATCTGCCGCCTGTCCGCCTGCGCGGAGGGACCCGAGGGTAGCTTCTTCCGGGGGATCATGGCGCCGCACGCGACTCTCTCCGGCGTCACCTGGGCTCAATCGCACATGCGGGGGAGGGCGGCGGTGGTGGTGGCCGCGCTCGGGTCTGCCGGACGCGCACCCGGGTGTGGACGCGGGGCCGGTCAACAAATTTATTCGAGGCGTCGCACAGTCTCAGCTTTGCTGTGTGCCCACTTTCCTAAAGATAGTTTCTGGCGACGGGACTGGCGGCGTTCCTCTCTACTCTCGCGTCGTCTACAAGTGCCTATGCGATATTCCGCCATCAGATCCCGACCCGGTGCCAACTGCTCGACTTGGCCGGGTTCCTCCACCCCTCGTCCCGAAGCGACCCGTCCGCCGTCTCGTCCACCAGTTTCACGTACCGCCGCGCCTTATCCGCGCAGTCCTCCGCGTTGGACAGCAAGCCAACCGCGGTGACGCCCTCGGTGTTCAAACCCTCGTCCAGCAGCTTGAGGGAGTAGAGCACGTCGATGGACGGCGGCGCGCGCGGGTCGTTGACGCACGAGTAAATCAGACAGAGCGGGTCGTCGGGGTTGTCAAAGTCCGGCTGGAGCAGCTTGCCGAGCGGACCGGACTTCTCGGGGAGGAGCTTCCAGAGATCCTCTCTGTCTCGCGCGAACGGGGATCGTTCCCCGGCCATGTACCTGTCCGTGCCCCGCGACGTGACCCAAAAAGCGCCGAGCTCGTCCACGTGCAGGCGATGCGCGATGGACGCCCTGGTGACCGCATCCAGGGGAGCGGCGTAGGCTGGAACGTCGAACTCGTCCACCGATGAGGTCGATCCCGCCGCTGCCCTCAGCTCGGCGCAGACGGCGTCGAGCTCCGAGACGGCGCCATCGAGGGCGGTGCGATACTCTTTCAAGGGCCTGAGGGGCTTACCCACGCCCTCGGCGGACGGCTCGGCTAGCGCGGGCCGGGGGGATCGCGCCCACGCTGCGGTGCCAACCATCGAGAAAAGGGCGCCACGTCTGCTCCATCTCGACGCGTCGACGGTCGAATCGTGGCGGTCCGGTCGGGACACGGCGGATACGACGGACGGGCCGCGTCGATACTGATCCAGGCGGCGCGCAGTCGCCGCCAGGACGGTTGATACTCGGGTCGAGCAGGTCGCGGTAGCGGCCATGGCTCCCGCGGTGTGGTTTGTACTTGTACGCAATCTCGCCCCCGTCTTTTTTCCACCTTTCCCCGATGTTTGTTTTGGTTCTGCGCCACTCAACCTGCAGGCCGGGCACGACGACGACCGGTCCCAACACACACCCGCGAAGAGCTCATACTTTTGTCACACCGGCGACGATGTTCGCCACCATCAAGAACAAGATCGATGAGAAGATGCCCGAGCTGAGCGCCAAGATGAAGGAGCTGGGCGACAAGATCGTCCCGCCCGGACAGGCTGGACCACCCAAGGAGGAACGACCCGACCTGCTCCCCCTGCGCGCTCTGCAGCAGGTGCCGCCGATGCACAGCGACGGGTTGCCCGAGAAGAGGCTCCTGGTGGTGCTTCAGCCGCCGGAGGAGCTCCCTGAGGCTCCCGCGCCTGCCGGCACCTACTCCCCCGTCGTCGTGGTCGGCAACATGGTGTACGTCTCGGGAATCGGACCCCTCGCGCCCGAGGCTACGTCTCACGTCGCGAAGATCGGCTCCGCCGAAGACAAAGAGAAGGGCATCATCGGCACCGCGGACGGAAAGGCGGCTGCGAGGGCGTGCGCGCTGACTATGATGGCTGTGCTCAGGGCGCAGCTCGGGTCCCTGAACCACATCAAGAGGCTGGTGAACGCCAAGGGGTTCGTGAACTGCACGCCGGATTACACGGAGCAGCCGGAGGTCATGAACGGGTTCAGCGAGATGATGATCGAGGTGTTCGGCGAACGGGGGAAAGGGTCGAGGTCGGCGGTGGGCGTGGGGAGCCTGCCCCGCGGGTGGGCGGTCGAGGTCGAGGCCGTCTTCGAGCTGCACGATAAGCTTTAGGAAACGTTGGATGAAATCTGCGTCGCTTCTCGCTCCGTCAGTCGTCCAGGCGGTACATGAGCGTCGCCTGCGGGCACAGGTCTCCGTCGTTCAGAGTCACGCCCCCGTCGTCCGTCCTGGAGAACACCTTCCTCGGGAAGTTGGACACCAGCGAGTAGTGCAAACCCGTGTGTTCCTCCAGGGTATCCACCCAGGTGTACAGATCCTCCACGACGTCGTCGCCGAGGAAGCGCCTCTGCTGCCTCGACCCGTCGGGGAACCTGACCAAAACCTTGCAGACTCCCTGCGCACCCTCGGGCGGCTCATCGGCCAGCACCGCCGACTTTTCCTCCCGTCGCTTCTCCACGGATCGAAGGCGCGCCTCCTCCTCGGCGGCGACGGCGGCGGCTTCCTCTTGAGCCGCCCGCTCCAACGCCTCCTTACGCGCCTCCTCCTCCTCCTCCGCGGCCCTCCGTTCCGCCGCCTCGCGCTCCCTCCGCGCGTCCGCCTCGAGCGCCGCGCGGTACGCCGCGTCCTGCTCGTCCCTGATGCGTCGCTCCGTTTGACGCGCGTCCCTCTCCGCGCGAACACCCGCGAGTTCCACGCCTCTTTCCTCGGCGCTCTCGGCGAGCAAACGCGCCAAGTCGCTCGGCTCGACCGCACCCTCGACGGCGAGCACGAGGGTGCCGCCTCTTTCCCCGGGCGTGGACGTCATGAGGGCGACGTACGGGAACGTAGACGGGTGGAGCCTCGACGCCAGCAGGTGCGCGTCCGTCTCTCGAACGTCGCCGCCCCACGCGGTGAACGACGGCGAGTTCACCACGGCGACCACGTCCGGGTGCGTGAGGACGTCGCGGCAGAACGCGCGGGACCCCGGGTGCTCCGGGGCGTGGAGGTAGACGAAGAGCAGCTTGAGCTCGTCGGTCGCGGCGCGCAGCGCGGAGGCGTGGGAACATTCCAGAAAGTTGGGCAGATTGGCGCCGAACTCGCGCGTCATCATTCGCTTAAACTTGATTGCGGACTCGACGGGATCGTCCGTGTCTCCGCCCGTCGCCGCGTGCGCGATTCGCCTGGCGTTGTTTCGGCCCACCAGCCCGACGAGCACGCCGCCGATGACCTTGAACACGATCCCGAAGGTGGCGCGCACGATGTCGACGGGGATGTTGAGGAGCTGCACGAGGGGATTGGGCCTGAGCGGTCGTACGCGCTGACGAGGACGGGAGCCCGGGGCGGATCTACCTCCGTCGCGCGGGTCCGCGTGTCCGACCGCGTTGGACGGATCGGGGGGCGCGGTGAAGCCCATGGCGGTATTCACCGCGGCTTCCAGATTGCCGCCGTGCTGCCTCAGCATTCGCCTGGCGTGTTCGAGGTCCTCGAGCCCGGCGATGGACGCGAGCGTGGCAACCTGCTCATCCTCGGACAATCCTGGCGACATCCTGGGTCGGGTCTACGACGAGCGCGGGTCTCGCCGGAGTCGGGGTTTCGATCGGGAAACGCTCTCGATAATGCGTGCGTATCTCCGGGGTCGTTCGAACAACCCGTGGACCACCCGGCGCGCTACGGCGATAGGGCGCGTTCCGATTTGGTCGCGACCTTTCGAGATCTCATAAAGGTTCACCCAGGACAGTCTCGGATTGGGATGGCTGCGAGCAGCTGGGGGCCTCGGTCACAGCAAGCAGACAACCTTCCCCGGCGCAGAACGAAGTTGATGTTTAACACATCTGGTGTACGTGTTATACTTGAAAATGAATATCTAAGGTAGCAAACGGCGTTTACTATGCGTGCGTATGTTATAGCGTCGTCTTCTTCTCTCTCAGCTCTAGCTGCTCAGGCTTCGACCCGCGGGGAGGAAACTGAATTCCAAAAAATAGGACCGAAAGAGCGAGCGGCGAGACACGGCGTCGTCAGAGTCCGGACCTGAGCGCCGTCGAGGGTACATCGTCTCGCGTTGTCGCCTTCTCAATCATCGATGCGTCGAGCGCGTGGGAGTGTGGTGCGTGATGGGCTGCGGTGATGGGCCGCGGCCTGAGCGTGGGTACCCGTCGGCGGTTTGGTTATTTGGACGGGTCGTCGTCCCCTTCCTCCTTGACCCCCTGCTCGGGGGACTTGGTATCCTCATCGCTGTCCCCAGCCGCGAGCGCGGCCGCCTTCTTCGCCGCCTCCATGGCCTCTGCCGCCGCCTTGGCTCCCGCCGCCGCCGCCATCTTCTTCTCCTCCTCGGTTGGCCCCGACGGGAGCGCGGGCGCCTCCGTCTCGATCTTGCCCCCAGCCGCCACGACGCATTCGCGGAGCGCGGTGTTGTCCTGGCTGAGCGCCTGGCACTGCTCCGTGAGACGCTTCACCTCCGTCTTGAGCTTCTCGTTCTCCTCGGTCAACGAACCGACCCTCGACCCCAGCTCCTCGCACTCAGCCTGCTTCCTCAGGCGGCTCCTGCGGGCGCTCTCCCTGTTGGACTGCTTCCTTCGCTGGCGCTTCAGTTCGCGCTCATCCGCAGCCGCGGGGGTTCCGGCGGGCCTCACTCCGAGTCCGGCGCCGTAGACGTTCGCGAGGTTCTCCGCGCTGCCGCCGTGGGACGTGGGAAGGGAACCGCCGGTGTCGGAACCGGGCTTGTCCTTCTCCGCTCCCGGAAACGCCCCCGGGAACGGCGCGGCTCGAGAATTCGCCCCCGGGTACGCCATCGCGGGATTCGGGTAGCCGAACCCGTTGGCGGCGCCGGGGAAAGGCGCGCCGGCCATCGGCTGTTGGGTTTAGGGGGGGTGCAGGGATCGCGGATCGTCAGTCGGTGGACGACGCGGGGAAGGGAAAGGACGAGGACGGGAGGCGCGGGCGGGGTGAAAAAACAGTCAAAGGGGTCGGAGCGGGGCGGGGGTACGCACCGGCGTCGCCCACATCTGCGCGTAGAGGTTGGGGTGCTGCGCCATCTGGGCGTAGTACTGGGCGGCGTTGTTAGCCGCGGGTGCCGAGGGTTGCTTCACCCCGTAGTACTGCTGCATGGCGGCGGCGGCGGCCCATTGCTGCGCGGAGAAGTCGTTGGCGGTCGCCGCTCCGGTCTGCGCCTCCTGCGTCGGGGCTGGAGAGGACCCGGCAACCTCCGCGGTCATGGCGCCTTTCCTTGACTCACGCGCGTCCGATCTCGAGCCGATCGCCCGCGACAGTGGTGCGGCGGGATTTGAAGGGTAGGGACGGACCGCCTCGGGCGCGCTTTGGGCGATGAAACGCCGCGCGCAAACCCGAACGTCGAGGGGTGTCTACGTGGGAACTCTCCCTACGCACGAGTATTTTTCCGCGCAAGAATTTGCGTCTCCGCCCGGCCGATCCCGCGTCGCGTCGCGTGACCGCGTGCGCCCGGGGTTCGTCGAAAGAGCGCGTGAAGCTTCGCGTCGAGGCGACGTGCGCTGACGCTGGGCGTGCGCGGTCGCGGTATCGAGCGAGTAAGTGGCGTCACCTGTCCAGATCCCGCCGGACTTTGAACTATACGACGCTTGGAGTTGTCGAGTTTGTTGAGCACGTCACCGAAGCTTGAAAAACGAGTGTCGGGGGTGCATCACGGCCAGCGAGGCGAGCTGCGATTGGTCCAGTTGGCGGGGCAACAATCTCCGTCTCGTTCGGGAAGACTTTTTTCATGCGGGGGATGGCGCTGAACCGAGAAATAAACCCACAATTTGGGATCTCTCAAAAAGCGGCTGCACGAATTCTCGCTGACTCCCCCAGCGGGAAAAAGGAATGGCGAACACGTCTCTCCTCGCAGTCAGCAGTGGCGAGGGCAAGGCGATTTCGAAACGAAGGCGACAGAGACGAACGAAAAACGAGACGCTTTTCAAACGAGCAACACCGGCCCATCACAAGCGCACGCGCGCCGGGCTCCGCCGTCGTATCACTTTCGCCGCGCGCGCTCAACAAACGCGTAATACGTAAGCCGAGATGCCGCCCAGGGGCATGTCCGCGGAGGTGCGCGCCCCGACTCCGCGTCTCCCGTCGCGCTCATCCTTGCCCCTCCTTCGCTTCGAAAAGCCGGGGGGGTGCCCAGATTCGACGCGGTCCGAAACCCCGCGTCGCGGCTCTCACATCCCGGCTGACCTCGCATCCGCCTTCCATCCGTGCAGGACAAACGCAAGACGGTGCTGCACCTGTTCCACGAGTCCGCCAAGCCGTGGCTGCTGAAGGACGTGGAGAAGGCGGCGGCGAAGAGGGGGGTCGTGTTCCAGGCGGTGAAGGACGTGGTGCAGTCGCTCATCGACGACTCGCTGGTGCACGTGGACAAGATCGGCACGAGCAACTGGTACTGGTCGTTCCCGGGTGAGGCGAGCGCCAAGCTGCGGCACGAGGTGGGGTCCATGGACGCGCAAATCGCCGCGCTCGAGGCAGAGTGCGCACAGCTGGACGAGAGGCTGGAGAAGGCGGCGGCGGAGTTCCCGCAGACGGAGGAGAGGCAGATGGCGGAGGTGATGCTGCAGTCGGCGACGGAGGAGAACGACAGGCTCAAGAAGGAGCTCGAGTCGTTCGCGAGTGGTGACGCGGCGGTGCTGGAGACGATACGGGGCGGTAAGGAGAACTGCCACGAGGCTGTCAACAGGTGGACCGACAACACGTTCCTGCTCAAGTCCTGGGTCGAGAAGAAGTGCGGGGACAGGGAGCAGGCTGCGAAATTCTTCAAGGAACACGGCGTCAACTTCAACAACTTCGACTACCTGGAATGATACCGTGGACGGACGGAGCGCGGACGCGACGACACGGACGACGACGCGATATTACGATCACATCACTTACAGCGGCTGCGAGTGAAAAACAAAGACGAGACAGACCCTCGGCGGGGTCGCGTGTAATACCAGACGAAACCACCGCGAGTAAGCTCCGACGTCAGACGACGCCCGGGAAACCCATCAGACGAACGAATCGACTACGCGGCGTCGACGGCGGCGTCCACCGCGGTCTCGACAGCCTCCGCGACCGCCGGCGCGACGTCGGCGAATGCGTCTCCGGCTCCAGATGCGGCGGCTCGCTTCGCCTCTCTCGCCTCCTTGATCATCCTCTGCGCGTCACCCGGGCGGAGCTCGCCGCGCTGCATCGCCTTGACGATCTCCGTCGCCTCCGGGCGTCGCAGTAAGCCGCGCACGTTCCTCTCGCCCGTGCCGAAGCACACGCCGCACACGCGCACGCCTCTGCCGAAGCACTGGGGGCACTCGGTGAACTCGTACGTGTCCTGCGCCCTCTTGCGGTTGAGCGCCTTCCACTTGCCGGTGCCTCCGCACATGTCGCACACCACGATGCCCGCACCGCCGCACTCCAAGCAGTCGGTGTCGTCCAGCGCGTTCGCGTCCTGACCCACCTGCGCGCCCGCGAACGAGAGCGTCGCGGCCGCGAGGGAGATGAGGCCCGCGCGTCGGCCCACCGCGGGCGACGACGCATCGGGGCTGCGGCTGGCGGACGCGCCGACGGCGTCGCGATCGTCGCCGCGGATGAGGTCCACGCGCTTAGTCTCAACCCCAGAAGCTGCGATGGGTAGGGCACGGGGCGGCGAGGTCAGCGGTTCGTCCGGGGAGAGCGCCGACGGTGGCCGCGACGGGTCCGGATTGCGAAGATAAAACACGTCGACGCGCGGTGGGCGTCGCTCACCGTCCTTGGGCGCCGCGGACGCGACGATCCTCGCGGGAGCGCGGGCGGAGGGCCTGATGCCGGTGCCCGCGCAGCACGGGCACGGCTTGAAGCTCGCGGTCGACGCCATGGTAGTACCGAACTGTGTCGAGACGCACCCTTCGGGTTTGAGGTCACTTCTCGGGTCGTGGACCCCAGCCAATCAGGTGCGTGGAGATCTCGGTCTGCCCAGCGTCTCGCTCGCCTGTTGGGCCAAGGTCGAAAAGGAGGAAGGGCACCTCGGAGACAAAGTTGGCTCCCAATCGCCCCCCGTTCACACTCGAGGCGGCGCAGGGCTGGCGAGGAGAGAACAGTCGGGTTCTAGCGAAGGACGATGTCGTCGGTATCGCCCGACGAGCCCGAGGCGCAGACGTGCGGCGACGCCTTCAATAACGCTTGGCAGTGCTACTGTGCGTCCCGTCCCTCGCGCCCCCTTCGACGACTGAAAATATCTGCGCGCCCCGATCCCGAACCGCGCCTGACTAAACCCTATGCCCCCACTTCCACTCCTTCACGCGCAGCGCCGACGTTTCAGATGACCCGATACTACCGCTACGGCGAGCTCGATTCGTGCGAGGGTCGATGGGACGCCATCTGGGCGTGCATGGACAGCCGCAAGCGGTCGGGCCAGGGGCTCAGCTCAAAGGCGCCGGTCATCGCCGACGCGAAGGAGGAACGCGCCAAGCCGTACTGGAACCTGATGGACCCGAAGGTGAGATCGAGTACCGACCCGTAGATGCGCGTAGATGCGCGTAGATGCGCGCACGACCCACCCCGTGACGTCCCCCACATGTCCCCCGTGCGTGTCGTCGCTTACTCACGTCGATGGAACCACCCGGTGTCCAACCGCAGGAAGCCGGCGCGCGATGGAGGAAACGGTTCGGCGATAAGGTCCCGACGGAGGAGGAGCTGGCCGAGAGGGACAGGGCGCAGAGCGCAGACACCAAATCGTCCTGGTTCTGGTAGCGCGAACGGACTCGGACGTTCTGTATCATTAGCACGCGCATTATCATAGTAGACCGCGTCGTCGCGGAGTTTTGTCGACACCAACCCACCTCGGTTCGGTTCCTTTGTCACATCCTTGGACAGCACTGCACGGCAATTCTGCTCAGCTCCTTATTCTTGGGATGAACGGGGATGCGTGTTGGTTTCGTGGTCAATTCCCATGACACGCTTCCTCTACGACTCGGCCGACCACTTACTGAGCGCGCGGCACCGGCAATACTCTGAACCCGTAAATCCACCCGACCCCCGAGCCCCCACACCGCACCACCCGCACGACGCCATGGCCCAGCACGAGAGCCACGTTGAGAAGTCCCACATGCCCCACGAGGTGAGCGCCGTGACCCCGCGCCGCCTTTCCAAACCCTTCGAAGGTTCCCTTCACCTTTCGCGGAACCCCCGAGAGCGCGCTAGCGCAACGACGCGCGACGAGTTTCGGGCGCGCACGGCCCCGTCGACGATCGAATCTTCGCTCGTCGGATTCGCGTCGATCGCCGACGCCCTTGGTCCCCGCTCGCCCCCGCGAGCGCGCGCCGTCGTCCGGGAAAGAGAAGCCACGACTCAGACTCGGCAACCCCGCTTCGAAATACCGACAGGTTCACCACGACTACACGTGGCTCGTGGAATCCACCGCCAAGAGCCACACCCTGAAGGAGATCATCAGGCACTTCAAGTGCACCGAACAGGGCGCCAAGAACGCCATGTCCCGCCGCGGCATCACCGAGTGCAAGGACTGGATCCACGACAAGAACGCGGGCTGGAAGACCCGCGAAGCCGCGAACCAGGTCAAAATCACGAAGGAGTACCCCGTGAGCGCCATAGTCGGCAAGCGAGTCTTCGACGACGGCGCCGTCCAGTACAAGGTGCTCTGGCAGGGTCACGGCGACGAGCAGACCACCTGGGAGCCCGTGAGCCACCTCCACCACTGCCAACAGGCGGTCGCTGAATACGAGAAGGAGCACCAGGCCTGCGCCTGAGCGGTGACCTGAGACGCCTCAGAGGAGACACGACGGGCGACTCGGTGGCAAACACGACGCACGCACGGATCGGCGGCGAAGGATAAAAGCGAGAGCGAGACGTGCGACGGGAGGCACGAATCCACGACATGAAATACACGATAAAAGTACAAGACACAGCCGTCACGTCTCGAGCACCCGCTGGATCAACCCCAAAACCGTCTCCACGGGCAGGGGCGACGCGCCCGAGCCCAACAACTCCCTCTGCGCCAGCTCCGGTAACTCGAGCACCTCCCGCAGCAGGGACCCGTCGATCACCTCGGGCGCGGGAACCGACGACGACCCCGCTCGCGCCACCCCACCGCCAGCTGCCTCGGCCACGGACGGCCACAGCGGCGCGGGTGGACCCGGGGGACCGAAGCCGACCCGCGGCGGCCACGCCCCGCGAGCGTTTTCGTGCGACGCCCCGAGCACCGGCGTTAAAAGCGGGTGACGCCGGGCGAGGGACTGAACCTCGCGCAACACCGCCCAGTCGCGCTCCGTGACCTGAGCCACCAGGCACACGCCGCCTTCAGCCGTGCCGACCACGAAGGAACGCCCCGTGGTGACGGCGGCGGCGAGCTTGTCGAAGCGAGCGCGAGCCTCGGGCGCGAGGGGCGGTTCCGGGTACGGATTCGGCGACTTGTTCGGCAGCAACAGCATCGCCGTCGGGGAGGAGCGGAGGGTGAAACTCGCCGCGATCGTGAAGTTCGTCTCGGGGGAACACGGCCCGTGTTTCCTCCTCCCGTTGTTGTCATCCTCCGGCTCGTCTGGGGACCTTTTCTTAGCTTGTGGCGCGTTTCTGTTTTGAAGCACGAAAATTCTCCCCGACGCGTCCACCCCCGCGACTTCCCCTCGCCGACGCATCGCCATGGCCCGCACCGTGCGAACGGTGGCGTCCGTCGCCATCGGGGTGAACTCGGGGTACGCCAACCTCGACGCCGCGTCGGTGTCAACAGTCTTCAAAACGCTCAACGCGACGCTCTCCCTCGCGCCCGCGATTGCCACGGGCACGTACCCCTCCTCCTCGGACACGTCGGCTTCACCGCCGAGCATCGGGTAATGTCCCCGGGCTCGACCGACGCCGCCGACGTGACGGTTGGAACGGGATAGGAGCGGTGGACCCACGGCGAGGGCGGTGACGCGTCGACGTGCGGTCGTCTGCGCCACGAGGGTGACGCTCAGAGACTGGGACAGGTACGCGGCGTCGAACCTGGGATCTCCCGGACCCAGCTCTCGTACGTCGACCGGGATCCTGGCCGGTACGTCGTCGTCGTCGTCCCTCGGACCGATCCTGATGCAGTACACCCTGTTTCCGGCACCGGCGAACAGAACGCCGGGACCCGCGGTGGCGACGCACGTCGCGGGAGACGGGAGCGCGATGCACGCCGCCTGCGCGAGGCAAGGTCCGCACGGGTTCATTTGTGGTCCACCTTTGGGGTCCACCGCGTCCACGAGCCGGAAGATGAACAACCGACCTTCGGGTTCCGGCGGGCCGTGTTGCCTGCGCTTGTACGTCACGGGAAGCTGGCTCGTTCCGACCGCGATGATACCGCCAATCACGCCCTTGGGTGGGTGGCACGACGCCAGGGCGGTCACGCGGAAACGCGGGGCAGGTCGAGCGTCGAGGACGTAGTCCGACGACGTGGACACGGCCGTGTCGTCATCCTCCGCCTCCTCGGGCGGGCGCGACGACGGCGGCCACGCCCTGATCTCCCAGACCGTGTGCGCATTCTCGTCGTCCGATTTGACCGGATCGTTCTCGTCGTCCTCGTGGGGAACCCGGCACGGCGTCACCGTCACCGCGCGACCCGTGGCGATGTCCCGGCACAAAAACTTGACGTCGGACGCGCCACCGCCCTCGCCCAGTCTGGCATCCGCGTCGCAACGGGAGGCGGCGTCGCTCTGCTCCAGGTCGGGAGACACGAGCGCCAGTCTTCCGTCGACGACCGCCAGCGCCGACTCGCCCCTCGATCTCCGCGACGGGTCGCTCGTCGGCGGCGAGAACTTTGTCGCCGTCGCGATCCCCGGGGGCGCGTCGAGCCGAACCACGCTCATTCGCTGACACCCGGGGGAGCGACGCGCGAGCCACGAATCGCCGTGCCCGAGGACGATGACGGGACCCTCGGGATCGTCGCTCAGCGGAACCAGCGTCAACGGGGATTCGCAAAGTTTCCTGCGCGAGGTGACGCGAAGGGGCCCAATGTCGCGGGTCGTCGCGTCCGTCATCCTGTTTGAAGAGAGTGCGGGGTTACGCTCAACCCTCGGATGCGACGACGTCCCCGGCGGAATGTCCGGTTCCTCGCCGTAGGCGCGTGGTCGAGCGTCCGCGTCCGCGGTCGGTTTCGGTTCGGACAGCGCCAACTCCAAGGGGTTTGGCGCGTCGCCGTGCGGCGGCGCGTCTGCGCCGATGGCGACCACCTCCACCTCGTCGCCGTAGGTCTGGTTGTCGGTCTGGACGAGCCGGCGCGGAGGGGGCGGCGGCGGCGAGGGCGGGCGAGGGAGCGGGGAGTACGCGTCGGGAGTCACCGGAGCCGGCTCGACGCTGAGTATCTCGCCGCTCCTGGTGGCCAACATCACCACCGGCCGCTCGTCGCCGTCGTCGCCCCATCTCGCCACGCGCACCGAGGACGGAACCCCAACCGACGTAAACGAATCGTCCCTCAGGAACAGGGTCGTCTCGCACGCAATCTCGGTCCCCTCCGTCCCGGGCAGTGGCGGAACCTCGTCGCCCCTGCTCGAGTCGTACCCCTCATCTCTCTCTCGCGCGACGGCGACGTCCAGGCTGCCGCCGTACGTTCCCGCGAGCACCATGCTCCACCGGGTAGCCCCGAGCGCGTTCGACGAGACAGACACCGCGCCGTACGGGCCCCCGGACGCGTGCATCGCGTCCAGCATCATCGAAGCCAGGGGCGGCGACGGGACCACCAGACACGACGGCTCGTGGCGATAGCTCAGCTCCGCGAGGGCGACCAGCTCGCGAGTGTTGCTCTGCGCCGCAGCTGCCGCGTAGCTCCTCGTGCGTCTAGCCTCGATCGCTCCACCGCGTCTGCACGCGAGGACCACGACGGATCCCCGCCGGGGAAGTGCGAGCGCGACGCGGCCGTGCGACGCGACAGTCGCTGCGCCGACGCCGCCGGCGCCGACGCCCGGGTCCCACGTGCTCATCCTCATCTTGTCAGACGCGTTGCACAGGTGCACCCGCGAGCTGCCCGTGACCTGCGCGAAGACGTCGTCGCCAAACTCTCCACACGCCACCGTGGTCTCCCCGGTGTCGACGCCCGCACCGTTCGCACACTCTTCGAAGGTCGAACCGTCCTTTGTGACGGCAAACACGCGGGTCTGCTCGGAGAATGAGAGCACGAGCAACGACTCGCAACCAAATCGCAACCCCCACATCGACGTGACGCTCTCAAACCCGGGCGGCGATACCGGGACGACGGATGTGGCCACACCGAGCGCGACACGCGTCAATGCACCGCCCGTGGCGAGGATGTACGAAGGGTTCGTCGCATCGTCGGTCGCGGACACGATCTCGGTGATGTCCCCCCTGGGCGGGACCCTGTCGAAGTAGTCCAGGTTGCACAGGAGCGCAGTCGCGTCTGGCGCGTGCCGCGACACCTTCGAGACCACCGCCGGCTCGGAATTCGCGGGCACGGAGACCACATCCACGGCTCCGTTACGACCGAACACGGCCACGTGCTCGGTCCTACCGGCGCATGGGCCGAGTGACAGCGCCGCGGCGGGCGCTGTCACGCCCATCAGCCGGACGGATACGCCGCGCGTCTCGTCGACGGATGAACCGGCAGCGTCGATCGCGAGCTTCACGCGCAAGATGGCGTGCTTATCCGTCGGCGATCCGGTGGCGACCATTCCCCTCCACACCCAACGACCCTGTTTGACGGCCGCGTTTGACGTCTTTGACGTCGCGGGTCCATACGTTTGTTCCGACGGACCGGTCTCGCGGGGGTCCGCGGTGACCCACGCCCGGTTCCACACCCACCGCCTGAACTCGGGTCCGAGGCCGGAATCCTCCTCCTCCTCCTCCGCCGTGTCGTGCGCGCGGTGCGTGACCCTCGGCATCGTCCCATCGGCTCCGCTGAGGTCGGATACGCCGATGGATATCATCGCGCCAAATCCCCAGACGCCGACGAAAGGCGCGCCCTCGTACCCCGGGGGCGGCTCCACCAGCCTGGCGCGAAGACCCCTGGGAACGATCGCGTCCAGCAGCCTGATCCTGTACGTGGGCGCGGTGGCCGTGTCGTACAGACCCCTCGGATGCGCCTCGATCCCGATGCCCTCGCACTTCTTCTCCCATTCCGAAGTCGTCGGCGCTTCCCGGAGGCTCCGCCTGCGCAGGTTGCGAAACACGTCGACGTGCGGCACCCTCAACTCGCGGTCCCTGAGGATGGTCGGATGGTCGGGATCATCCGGGTCCTCGTCCATGAGGAGCAGCACCAGGCACGGTTTCTGCTCGCCGCCCGTGGTCCGAGCGAACGCGGCGTCCAGCACGATGCACCCCTTCGGTCGGAGCGGCGTACCCGACGCGTCAAACTCGATCGGTTTGACCGGGTTTGTCGCAATCCCGCGGTTGTTACTCCGGCTCGCGTTCTCAGAGTCGACGGCGATGGACGACGCGGACGCGGACCCGTCGTCCACGTCGCCGGCGTAGGAGGTGAAGAACACGCTGACGTGCGTGTCGCACCTCACCGCGACGCACCTCGCCCCGGGGTCCACCGCCAGTGACGAGAAGAACGGATCCGTCGCGGTGGCGAGCGCGTCGTCGACGTGTGGCGCAATCGGGAGCCCGGGCGGCGCCAGGTGGAGCTGCCTGATTGGCGCGAACCTGCGGGTACGTCGGTCGAACCCGACGATGGACAGCTTGCCAGAGTCGGAGAGGATTCCGAGCAGGTCCGCGCCCGCGGAACCCCCGCCGTTCGCGGTGGCGCACGGGATGACCCGAAGGTCCACGAGGGTGCCGTGCAGGGGCTGCTGGTGCGCGAGTCGCATGCGCTCGGTTCCGTCGCCCGCGGGTGCCAGGACCAGGAGCTGGAGCTGGTCAGTCTTGCCGAGCACCACATCGTTAACATCGGGTCGACGAAACCTGCCCCAAACCGCGTGCGTCACCGACGCGGAGCTCACCACCTGGTCCACCACGAAGCACGAGCGGTGGTCTCGCCCGATTCTCCCGTCGTCAATTCCGAAGCCGTCGCCGTCTCCGTCGGCTTGCGAGCCCGAATGCGCGTGAATCGCCATCGCGTCGCCGGGTGCTTCCTCCTCCCGGTTGCGTCGCACTCCGCTCTCCGCCGACGCTTCCTGGCCTCGATACGGCGCCGGTGCGGTCTGAGCCACCGACCCTGGGGCGTTGTCACTTTTCGTTCCTCTCGCGCGACGACGTCCGTGTGTCGATTTCCGGCAGCCAGGCCAGCGGAATCATCCAATTCCAAGGCGGGTCGCGCCCGGCACTCCGGACCAGCGCCGCGTGACGCTCGGGCGGTTGCGGAGTGCCGCGCTCTTTGGATCACCGCGAATAGCAAGATGGGCTTCAAGGTGCGTTCATTTCGCTGTCTGCGCGCGCCTCCTCGGCAAGATCTTCGACACGAGGGCCAGCGTTCGACTTCCCGCACTGTAACCACACTCAGCCGAGAACCCGGCTCACGACCCCGCATCCCACCCCGTCCGTAGGTTGCCGTGATCTACTACAGTCGCCGCGGGCGTCTCGTGACCCTCGCGAACGTGATCGCCGAGGGCGTGCGTCAGGTGCGTTCCCAACCCGCCCGCCGGAAGCCCCGATCGAGGTCGCCGAGGGTACCACCTATTCCCGCCGGACCGAAAAAACAACACCCTTGAACGCTGGACCTCCCACACACTCCCCGCAACGCAGGTCGAAGGCGCGGAGGTGACCGTGTACCGCATCAGAGATCCCGTTCTGGGCGATGCGCCCGGTACGTTCGACGAGGGTGTCCTGGACGCGCCCGTTGCAACGCCGGAGGTCATCATGCAGAGCGACTGCGTGATCATCGGCGGGCCCGGCAGGCAGGGCCGCATGTGTGCGGAGGTTAGCTACTTCTTCGACTCCCTCACGGAGTTTCAGACGAACGGATGCCTGCTCAAGGGCAAGGTTGGTTCGGCATTCACGTCCGTGGGGGGCGTGGGGCGCGGCTACGGCGGCCACGAGGCCATCCTTCAGTCGTTCCACGGATTCTTCCTCCAGCACGGCATGATCCCGGTGGGGGTGCCGCCTAGCTCGGTCATGGAGGATGCGCACATGGCGAGCCCGTTCGGGGTGTGCATGACGGGCAGGCCGAAGCTGGACAAGGCGGGTAGCAGGCTGAGGTCCCTGTCGGAGTCGGAGGTGAAACTGGCGTATTCCCAGGGCGAGTGGGCCTCCATCATCACCAAGCAGCTTCACGACGACGGCGACTGAGATTAGCGTCGACCGTGTCGAGAAAGACTGCAACAAGGCACGGGGGCATGCGGGGAATCGATTATTCATGAGACGATGGCGCGCGCTGAGAGCACGCTTTGTAAGCAACAGAGGGGAGATATCGCCGAATGTTAATTTTTTACACCGCGTCACCTTTGCGCGACAGCAACATCAGGGCGCGTCCACTTCCGAAGGATTTCGTGGGCGTCCATCACATCGTCGAGCGAGGTGGCACGAAACGGCCTCAGTTATAGTCCAAAAATCTGCCGGACTCGGTCGAAGCCGCCGCCATTATACACTTCGCCGTATCCTGATTCTTCGAGGAAGACCTTCGCCTTGGAAGCTCTTCCTCCCACGCCTCAGAAGACAACCACGGGGTTAGTCTTATCGGCGGGGAGGAGAGACGGGTCGAAGAACGTGCACGTGGACGTGTCCCAAGTCACGTTCAGGGCGCCCACAGGACCCGGCTTGGCCTCAACCTCTCCCGGACCACGGACGTCGATGAAGGTTGGGTTTTTCAACGCACGCAGAACCGCCTCGTCGGCGATGACGACTGGTCGAAAAAGGAAGGTGAGGCGTGGGGATGAGGACGACTCAGTGTCTGTTTGATTGATTGACGACTTCGAGCGTAGACGGGAGGATCTCGGGGTTGCGACCACCTACCGGGCACGTTCTGCATGGAAGGTGTATCTCAGCAGTTCTCCGAGGCGAACGCCCTCACGGATTTACGCGAGTGAACAGCCTGGAACGCGGGCGTCGCGAGAGACGAACCGCGATCGAGTCTCGATGTGAGGTTCACGGTCCGTCGCGCGGACGCGATGACCCCGAGACGGAGCGTGGCGGACGCCATGGCGCGCGACGTTCTGCTGTTTGGCTGGGAAAAAGCGCGTCGAAAAGCGGTGCGCGAAAAACGTGCCAGGCGGTGAGTCATCATCGTCGGACCCATCGACGACGGCAGCTGCCGGGCCGGAGCTTCATCGTATCGCCTCGGGAAAACCACCATTCTTGAGTTAAAGTTAGCCGCGTTACCCGGGTCGAATCCTCGATTCTGATTGGCCAACGCCGAAAACGTCCAATGAAATCGATTTGCAAGATACGGGCTGTTGTTTTGGCTTGAATAAAAGCTGCCGCCGGCGGCCCTTGGACGCCATTCCCGCACACTTCAAACCACCTTACAACCTCTATAAAGGTCAAGATGGCGTCCATCGTTGCTCAGCAGCTCGCCGCCGGGTACGTGATCCGCGCGATAATCTCTCGGCGCGCCTTTCGCGCGCGTCCGTTGACGTCTTTGTCATCGGTTTTTGGGTAACACGCGCTGGAGGGGTAATCGGCAGGGCCTGGCCCTGCGCTGATCCCTCGAGCGATCGGGCAATAATCGACGATAAGTCGTCTCACGATGCAACCCAGCGCGTATCATGCTCGATCCGTCCGAACACGCGTCGTTCGCGGCTCATTCCGAAGCCCCTCGACCGCCGAACGTCTCGCTCACCTTCCCCTCCCCGCACCCTCACCCACGAAAACTGCAGGCTCACCCAGAAGTCCCGCACCGTCCGCCCCCGCGGCGTTGCCTCCAAGGCCCGCGCCTCCGTGCGCGTCGGTGCGGTCGCCGCGGCCCGCCCCACCTGGCTTCCCGGCTCCCCCGCGCCCGCTCACCTCGACGGCACCCTCCCCTGCGACTACGGTTTCGATCCCCTCAACCTCGGCGCGGACCCCGAGAACCTCAAGTGGTTCGTCCAGGCTGAGCTCATGCACTGCCGCTGGGCGATGCTCGGCCTCGCCGGCATGGTCGGCCCCGAGCTCCTCACCAAGATCGGCATGGCCGACCTCCCCAACTGGATCGATGCCGGCAAGTGGGACGGCTACTGGCTCGGCGCCGGTCCCCTGTTCTTCGTGCAGATGGCCATGATGAACTGGGCCGAGGTCCGCCGCTGGCAGGACATGAAGGCCCCCGGCACCATGAACGAGGATCCCCTCACCGGTGCCAACAAGGGCGACACCAACACCGACGTCGGCTACCCCAAGGGCCTCTTCGACCCCATGGGATACGCCAAGGACCCCAAGAAGGCTGAGGAGCTCAAGCGCAAGGAGATCGCTAACGGCCGCCTCGCCATGGTTGCCATCGTGGGTTGCTTCGCGCAGGCCATCTCCACCGGCACCGGTCCCGTCGACAACCTCTTCACCCACCTCGCCGACCCCGGCCACAACAACATCTTCGGTTAAATTCATAACTTGGGAGTGCTTTGTGTTGGGAGAAGAAAAATGAAGATGAAGAGGCAGAGTACGGAGGATGTGAATACCGTTTAGAGTGCTGTAGAGCTGGTTAATAACTGAAACCGGAGGAAAACAAACGCTAGACTATCGTCACAACTCGTCGTCTTCGAAGTCCTTGACGATCTCCATCGGCTTGCTGTTCACGGCCTCTTCCGACATGTCCACCCCGTGGCACGCGCCCTTTGGCCGCCCGCAGATGAACTCCACCAGGTTCTCGTCGCCCCTCCACAACGCCGTCTCGATCTCCTCCTCGTGCCTGTCCATGATGGTCCGGCACCCCTTTTGCATCTGAGGCGGAGGATACGCGTACGTGCGAAAGTTGTACATGTCCTCGCATATCGCCTCCATCGCGTCCGTCACCGCGTTCTCCCTGCCCTGCTTCTTGGCGGTCTTGTCCACCATGGTACGCAACTCCGTCAGCGTCGCTCTGCACGACTCGCACAACACCTGGGGAACCTCTTTCTTGGCCTCGGCGGTGGACGCGAGAGTCAGTACCAGCGCGAACACCGCCGCGAGGACGCGCCGAACCACCCGAACCATCGCGGCAGCCGGTGCCACGCGTTGTGACGTGGAGAAAGAAATCTTCGCCCTGATGACGGGCCGAGAAACTTTTTGAACGGGAGCCCGGGTCCGGACCACACCGACCTGCGCTCAGCCGAACCCGGGGACCAGACATCGAGTCGGAACCATGACGACCGCTGATGCCGGTGCGTGCGCGAACCCCCGTGGATACGAGCTTTCCCCAACCTTACCTCATGCCGAGCCCAACCCGGTCGAGACCCGAATTAGGCATCATCGAAGCCCCCTCCGCGACGACCCGAGCAAGAGCCGCGCTGACATCATCCCCGGTTCTCAACCCGCAGTGGATCCCAACCCGGCAGATGAGACGCAGGAGAAGCCCGTGGACGCGGAGCCCGCGCCCGACGCCGAGGCCGATGCGGAACCCGCGCCCGAAGATGCCGAGGCAGAGGAGGCGCCCGAAGGCGTCGCCGAGGGAGACGAGCCCGAAGCCACCCAAGGCGACGACGCGCCGAAACCCGAGCCGGAGCCCGTGGATGCCACGCCCGTCGATATCTTCGACGCGGCCGCGCGAGGGGACCTCGCCGCGATCGACCGCGCGATCCTCTCGGAGGGAATCGACGTCGACCTTCCCCATCCGGAATCCGGCGCGACGCCGCTCATCGTCGCCGCCGCCGAGCGCGCCGGCGTCGACGCGACGACCCTCCTGTTGGACCGCGGCGCCGATCCCAACGCCAAGAAGACGAACGGCGACAGCGCGCTGCACTGGGCGTGCTACCACGGCGATTGGGACGTCGCGTCCGTCCTCCTGAACGCGGGTGCCGACGTGAACGCGTCGGGCGACTTGCGTAACTCGCCGCTGCACATGGCGGCCACGGGGAGCCACGAGGTGCTGTGCGCCGAGCTTCTCGCGCGGGGTGCGAACGCCGACGCCAAGAACGAGTTCCAGGTTGTCCCGTCGTCGACGGCGCGCGGGGAGGAGTGCGTCGCGACGCTGAAGACGTGCGAGGCGACGGAGGAGGACGACCCGGGATGCGAGACGGATCGCAAGAGCGCCGCGCGCGCCGTTCTGCGCAGGAGGCTCGCGGCCGCGCGACACGAGGTGAAGACGTCGTCGGCGAGGGCCGCGCGGGAGGAACGCGCGGCGTGGGAGGCTGCCAAGGAGTTGGACGTTGCCAAGCGTAAGAAGCGTTTCGACGAGGAGGAGGAGCTGCGGGTCGCCGAGATCGGCCGCCTCAGGAAGGAGCTCGCCGAGGTGACCCAGGAACTGAGCGACATGAAGGTGGCGTGGGATGAGCGCGACAAGAGGGACGAGGAAGAGAGGCTGGCGAGGGAAGCGGCGGCGGCGGCGGCGGCGGCGAAGGACCCGAAGGGCGGGAAGAAGAAATGAGAAAGTTATTTATGGTTTGACGATCCTCCACCTGCCGTGAAACCTGACTGCGACGTTGTCTCGTCATTTCCCGGAATTACCCATTTTTTTCTCATGCAGCAAACAGTTGGATGAAAACAGAGGAAAAAATCGCCCAAAATGGGAAAATGGCGTCGTGATGTCACCCTCGGGAAGCGAAGGGTCGCCAGCCTGCCAGCCTGATCACGACAGAAGAATAGGGCGCGAAACGAGCGATTGCAGCAGCGAACAACGACTTTTGTCACGCGTTCTCCCGCTCATCCCTCGCCCGTGGACCTCGAAGCGCCATCTCGAGGCTTGCATGTCAGAATGTCGACCCTGTTGGTGAACCAGGGGCCGATCAGCGCCGCGCCGGCGGGTGCGGCGCGCACTCGCGGCCGGTTTGAAAAAGATGTGACTCACCTGCGGGGTGGAGCGCGTGCCTCGACGCGTTCACGCTCGGCCGCCGTGAAGACGCACCTGTCGAGCGCCTTTCAGAGGACCAACGACCACGATGTGGCCGTCGGGCACGGAGAGGTGCGCTGGAGGCGGCTGGCGCAGAGGCCGTCGCGCCGCGTTTTGCGCCGCGCCGACGCCGCCGTGCCGGGCCCGACCGCGCCGGAGGTCACCGTGTCCCCGTCCCAGCTGGGGTGGAACACCGCCATGAGCGCCTCGACATTAATCCAACTGGGCGTCTGCGCCGCGACCATGGTTGCCGAGCCTGTTCTCGGCTCCATCGACACCTTCTGGGTCGCCGCCCTCGGCACCACCGAGCTCTCCGCGCTCGGGCCCAACACCACCCTCTACGGCTGCGTCATCGCAGTGATCGTCGCGTACGGCTTCGGCACGGCCGCGACGCGCAAGATCGCCGTCGCCCTCGAGCTGGACGAGGCACACAGACGCTCGGGTACCCTTAAACCCGGTGAGAAGACCACAGCGGGCGGCACGCTCATCGCCGTCATGGGAACCACCGTCGCCTTCGGCTTGGCGTGCGGTTTGCTGGTCGCAGCCTTTCCCACCTTGATCGTCAACCTGATTGGAGCCCCGGAGAGCGTGGTGGCGCCCGCGGCTAATTACATGCAACTGCGCGCGATCGGCGTGCCCGCAGTGGGCATGGTCGTCGCACTTGGCGGCGGTTTTCAGGCGGCGAGGGATGCAAAAACGCCGTTCATCGCGGTCATGCTCTCGGGCATCGTCAACCTGATTTTAGACCCTCTGCTCATGTTCACATTTGGCCTGGGCATGAAGGGCGCGGCGCTGGCGACCGTCACCGCGCAGTACGCGAGTGCGATTCTCATGTCGTATCAGGCGTTCTTTGGGAAGAAGCGAGCCATGTTTTTCGGTTCCGAGACCGAGTCCGTGACGGCGAACGAACTCGACATTCAGGAAGAGCCGAAGGAGCCGGTTCAGTTTGTGGAACCCATGGCGTACAACTTCAACAAGAAGGTGGCGATGGAGTACACGAAGGAGACCGGGTCATACATGGGCAGGGTCGCGAACGTCGTGGTCGTTTGGGCCCTAACGGGTTCCCTCGCCGCGAGGCTCGGGGTGTTCGAGGGCGCGGCGCACGTCTTGCTCTTCCAGCTGCTCAGCATCCTGTCCATCTCGGCGGGTGCGCTCACCACCGTCTGCAACGCTCTCTGCGCCAGGCTCTTCGTATCCGTCGGCGACGAGGCTGCGTCGGCGGCGGGCAAGGCGCTCACCATCCTCGGAGGGGTTATTTTCTCCTCCATCTCCGCCCTCTTCTGGGTGTTCAGGAAGGAGCTCCTCTTCGCGTACACCCCAGATCCCATGGTGGTCAACACCGCCCTGGCTCCTTATTTTCTCCTGATTGCATCCGTGGCGACGTACTGGTACAAGACCCTCGAGGGTGGCCTGATCGGGCGAGGAGATGCAAACGCGGTGAACTTCATCTTCTACGTCGGGGGCGCGGCGGCGCTCGTGGGGCTCTGGGTGGCGAATCAGAGCGCCACGGGCATCACGCTGATGGGAATCTGGTGGTCCATCGTTTGGTATTACTCTGCGCTCACAGTGGGTTGTACGTTCCGGTGGTGGCAGTTGAGCAGACTGCGAAAGAGCATGCCCCCGACCGTGGCGTAATGGGGGATTCCGGGAAAGGACGGCGGTAGTCAACGCGCTCGGACTTCACGAGCGGTTGACTTGCACGACTTGCCCAAAAACTATTTTTTTTTTCCTTTCGGGGGCTTCGGCTTCTGGGTTCCCGGGGGCGCACTGCTTGATGGGGCGCCGCACGACGTGATGAAGATTTAACAGTTAAAACCCTTACTACGATGACGTGAAAGCACGTGTTGATATAAAAGATTGATAGTCTATGTTGAAAGAATTCGTGAATGGTTGGTTATTCCTGTTCGTTATCTGCTGAGCTCAACGTTTCCTCTTCTTGTCCTTCGAGTTGGACGGGGGAGGAGGCTTGGCAGGAGGAGCTGTGGTGGCGGGAGCCTTGGCAACCCCCGCCTTAACGATGTCGATGTCGCCTCCGTTCTGCTTGAGCTTGAGACACTTCGAGTGCGCCTTCTCGGTACCGCATCCACCCTTCTTGGCGCGGGCGCACACCTCGCACCTGACGGGCTGCCCGGGAGCCCGGGGCTTGGGCGGGGGCTTGGGCTTCTTTGCCTCCTCCTCAGCCTTTGCCTTTGCCTCGGCCTCGGCGCGCGCCTGCTCCTCGGCCTCCTTTGCCTTTCGCTCAGCCTCAGCCTTAGCCTTGGCCTCAGCCTCCCTCTTCTGCTTGGCGAGCTTGGGGTTCCTCCTCATCTCCCGCTCCTCCGCTTCGCGCCTTTTCTTCTCCTCCCTGTCCCGAATCTCCTTCTCGATGACGCAGTCGTTGCAGCGCACGTACTCGAACGACTTCGGCAGGTAGAACCCGAGAGCTTCCCATTCAGGGTTGCCCTCGACGGCGTCGAAAGGGGTTTCGCCGTTGCACTCGGCGCAGAACGCGGTTGGGCAGTCCACGCATCGGAACAGCAAACCGCCGGCCTCGCTCGCCGTGCGGTTGCAGCTCTTGCAGTGGTGCTGGGGGCACTGCCAACCCATCCTGGGGCGGGTCACGAGCCTGGCGCAGCCGAGAGACATGGTCCTCGGGCAGTTGCGGCATCGGAGACGCTCGGCTGCGACATCCGGGGCGAGAAACGCGGGAGGGGGCTTGTTGCACCCGCCCTCCTCGTCGCCCTTGCACTCGCAGCAAACAGTCTCGTGTCGCGACGCCTTGTCAGCCGCTCGGAGTCGAGCAGACTCGCGAGCCGCAGCCGCTCGGCGTTCGCGGTCCTCAGCCTCGCGCGCCTCCTGAAGCGACGCCCTGGACACGGCCTGCATGCCGAGGCCGAATCCGGCGTCGACCATTTCGACGGTGGACACGCGGTTGCGGCGCGTGTCTCCGAGCTGCTCCACCCAGAGATCGGCGATGTCCTTCTTGTTACTCTTGGCGGCACTGGACGTGTAGTCCATGCCCTCCCACTGGTAGTGCCCCTTCTTGCCGGTGCTCTGCGCCGCCCTAGCGAGCGCCGCGGCACCCTCCGCCTGCGCATCTTCTGTGGACTTGGCGGGTGTCTTGGCTGGGGTCTTGGAAGAGCGGGTCGTCTTCCTCTCAGGGGGACCGGGGAGGTCAGCCGCGTTGGCTCCAGACATGATGATCTCGCGAAGCTCTGCGAAGGAAAGCTTCGCGGCTGCGGCGGGATCCTCTCCCGCAGCAGCGGCGGCGGCATCGAGAGCCTCGACGTCGGCACCAGCCTCGAGGCCCGCGAGCACCGCCGCGGCGAGTCCAGCCTTGCGAGCAGCCACCGCGAGGATGCCCTCCTCGACAGAGTTGGCGTGGCACATGCGAATAACCGTCACCGGTCGCTTCTGCCCGAGGCGGTGCGCGCGATCCTGAGCCTGCTGATCGTAGGTCGGGTTCCAGTCGGGATCCGCCAAGATGACGGTGTCCGCGGACTGCAAGTTGATACCGAGACCACCCGCGCGCGTGGAGCAGAGGTAGACGAAATGCCTGCCATCCGGCTTGTTGAAGAGGGCAGTCTCATACCTGCGCCTCGCGAGGGAGGTGCTACCGTCGAGACGGAGGTGCGCGTGGCCGCGAGCCTCGCAGAACTCCTCGAGCATGTCGAGCATCATGGTAAACTGGGAGAAGATGAGAACCTTGTGACCACCCGCGCGCATGCGGGGGAGCATCTCGTCGAGCGCCTTGAGCTTGCCAGACGCCTCGATGAGCGCCTCGACGCGGTTGCCGCCGCTCGCGCCGATGATGGCCTTGGCGGCGTCGTCTCCAAAGATGAACGGGTGGCAGCACACCTTCCTGAGCTGCATGAGGAGATTACTCAGCTTGGTGAACTCCTGACCACCGACCCTGGCCTCCTCCTCCGCCGCCTCGGCGATGCACATGCCCTTGCCGAGCGCACCCTTCTCGGAGGTGGCGTTGGTCGACGCGAGCTTTCCAAACAGACCCGTCTCACCCTCGAGTAGGGTCTTATACCACTGCCTCTGCGCATCGGAGAGGGGCACCCTGACGACCGTCTCGGTCTTCGGGGGCAGATCCTTGGCGAGCACCGCGGCCTTGGTGCGGCGGAGCATGAGGGGCTGCAAGAGAGCTCGCGCGGCGGACACGGCGCTGTCATCCCCAAAGGCGGCGTCGGCGTCAACCTCCATCTTCTCCGCGCCGGCAGCCTCGAGGACATCCTGGAAGAGGACCGAGACGAGGGCTCGGAGCTCGTGGAGGTTGTTCTGAAGGGGCGTACCGGTGAGCAGGAGGCTCGCGGTGGTGCGGATGCGGCGAACCGCCTGAGAGACGAGTGAGCTGTCGTTCTTGACCCTCTGCGCCTCGTCGAGCACCATGTACCTGAAGTGAAACCTGTTGGCGAGCATGCTCTGCTCAGCGGTGAGCATCTCGTAGGTGGTGACGAGCACGTCGAAGGTGCCCTGCACGAGCACCTCCTGCTTCAGCCTGTTGCGCTCAGCCTCGGGGCCGTGGAACGCAACCGCCCTGAGCGACGGGCACCAACGCTTTGACTCCGTCACCCAGGTGGGCAGCACGGAGAGTGGGCACACCACGAGGTGCGGGCCAGATTCTCCCTTGGCATCGCGCAGGTACTGAAGGAAGGACAAGACCTGAAGCGTCTTGCCCAGACCCATGTCGTCTCCGAGGATACCGCCTCCGGCGCCGGATGCATGCTGTGCGGCGAGCCATGCGACACCCTCTCGCTGGTACTGCCTCAAACCCTCGTTGAGGTGCGAACCCTTCTTGGCGTCGCCGTGGGCCTTCTTCCTCGCGGCCTCCATCTCCTGCTCCACCTCCTTTTCGCCCTCGGCGTCGGTCATCTTGGCGATTCGCTCCTGCTCCTTCTCGGGAACTTTGGCGCGGGTCATGACGCGCCTGCAGAACGCACCCGATCGCTTGTGCATGTCGATGCGCTTAGCCGGATCCGTGGGCTGCGGCAGGAAGGGCACGAATCGGTGCCACAGCCTCGCGACGAATTTGGCCTTGCGCAGCTCCACCTTGGCACCCTCGGACTTCATGGCGGCGTTCATGGCCATGCGCTCCTCGTTGTCCATCGCGTCGTAGGTGCGGCCACCGCCGATGTCGGCGAGGCCAATTGACGACGGCGCCTGGACCATGCCTGCGAGGTTGCCGGAACTGGCGCCCATGCCGACGGGGGGCTGCATACCCGCAGCCTTGTAACGCCTCTGCGCGAACGCCGGGGCGGAGTGCTCCGCGCAGAAGAAGATTGGGGGGGAGTGCATATCCTCCTTATCCGGGTAGAGGCGCACCAGGCCCGCGGATCGGGCGCAGAGCGGGTGGAAGCCCTGGAAGCAGTTCTTCATGCTGCACTGCACGCACCCTCCGGCGAGGTTGCACAGACCGCAGTTGAGGATCATGCGCGAGTTCTTCACCCTGTGCATGTCAATCACGGGCGCGCAGGTGGTGCTCGGGGTGACAATCACCTCGCCGAGCGAGGCGGCGCAGCAGAGATGCGCGTGGGTGCCGTCCGCGCCCCAAGCGGTGTTCCACCTGCTTGGAGGCTGCACCCTGCTCAGCACGCCGCCGGGCACGGGGCAGAGCGCGCACATGCCCGCGTCGTCGGGCCTATCCCTGCCAACCTTGATGCCGTCGATGCAGCCCTGGCAGAACCATTCGCCCTCGGGCACCTCGGAGAGCCCGTAGCAGGAGAGGTGCACCTGAACGTCGCAGCCGTCGCACATGACGATACAGTCGTTCTCGATGTTCCAGAAATCCGGGTCCGCCTCGCCGCAGATGTGGCATAGGTCTTGCTCTCCGGCTGCCCACAGGGTGGCGCGCTGGCCCTCGGGTCCTCCCGCGGCGCGTGTCTTTTCGCTCGCCTCCTTGACCACGCGCACGCGCTCCCTCGCCCGCGCCTTGACGGCTTCGTCGTCCTGGGTCTCTCCATCTTCCATGGTGAGGATGTCGTACATCTCGTCGTAGTTGATGGTGATGATCTCGGGGAGCGCGATGGGCGCCCTCCTGCGGCTGGGCATGGGACCCGCCATGGTGCGGCCAGCCCTGAGCGCCTTTTCGAATGCGTCCATCTCCTCCCTGGTCAGCTTCACCCCGTGCTCGTTCCAGACGTGCTTCTCCATGGATCGAAGGTACTTGAACGCGCGCTTGTCGCAGTGCGGGCAGGGGACGGCCACCTTATCTGCGGGCGCGATCGGTCCGCCGTTCAGGATGGCCTCGTACTCCTGCTTCATCTTCTCGACTTCGGACGCGGACCAGCACACCTCGTTGTTCCCGGCAGCCTCGCGGAGATCCAGCTCCTCGATCTCGCCCTCACCCTCCTCGTCCTCCTCGTCCTCCTCGTCCCCGGCACCCTCGCCGTCCTTCTTATCCTCCGCCTTAGCCGGTTCCTCGGTCGCGTCGGTCATCTCCACGTCCTTGGGCTCGCTCGGCGGGCGTACAGCGTTCGGATCTGGGTCGGCCGCATCCGACTTTTTCTCGCCCTCCTCCTTGGGAGCGTCGCCGCCGTCCTGCTTCTCCTTGGGCTCGTAGTAGAGGGTGGCCATGCCGGTGACAGGGTTCAGGTTGATCACCTTCGCCTTCCACCAGGTGCCATCCTCCGGCCAGAGGACGTCGATGCATCGCCCCACTAGCGCCGGGTTGACGGCGTCCTGAGGGGTCAGCATCTTGCGTCCGTCCTTCTCGCCCTCACTGGGAGTTCCAGGGGCTGGGGCCACGGTGTCGTCTCCGTCGCCGGATCCGCCGTTGACCGTATCCGGGGCGCGATCTCCCTCGATCTCGTCGGGCGAGTCCGGCTTTTCATCGGATTTCATCGCTGTTTCGTCGGCAACCCCATGTTCGGCCCTCGGGGGATCGGGAACCGCGGCGGCGGCGGGCGCCACCTCGGCCTTTGGCTGCGCGGCGAGGTCTCCGTTGGCATCTGGCTTGGCAGCCTGGTCAATGGCGGCGGGCTCGGGGGGCGTCGCGACGACCGCCCCGTTCGCCTCGTCCTGGCCGCCGGTGACCGATTGCCACGCCTGCTTGAAAAATCCGGACATCCCTTCGCTGCTCACGTGCCCGCGCTCGTCCGCGCGCGCCTGCAGGTGAAACTTTCGCGCAAGCAGCGGCGGGGTCGCTGCACCACGGGACGTTCAAAAGGGACTTGCTTGAGGGAAGGCGGACGGTCAAGTTTTTTTGGCATTTTTCTGACTGATCTTCATACGAGACACAAAATCAAGGGTCAACCCAAGAATCACCGTCTGTTTGTTCTCGTCTCGCAGACTGCTCGATCTCCCCTCGCTGCTTCGTTCGACGAAAAGCGAAGGCGCTCGTGGTGTGCGGTGCTGAGGTCGTTACACACCGAGTAGCGCCGATGGCGATGGGTGCGACCGAGGGTGGGTCATCGATATGGTCGGCGCTTCCTGATCCACTTCGGGCGTTCGCCAATCGCCTGGACGGCAAGAGGTGCCCAAAGGAGTTGGAGGGCAGGTGGCGGATCGATAACAAGAGGTCCGAGAAGCTGTGCCCGTTCGTCGTTGGCCTCGGGGTCCCAAAATGGGCGTGCCCGGCGATAGGAATACTGGAGCGAAGCACCGAGCTGAAAATATCGTGCCCCGAGTCCACGTCTAGCGGGGTTGAATCCATCGTCATCGAGGACACCACGGCGCTGAGCAAGCGCAACGTGACCGAGGTGAGACTGGATGGAATCGAGGTCGAGAAAGCCACACGCACCGGACGCAAGAGATACATGCTGAGCGGGAGCGTGGAAAACGATCACCTGGAAGCCGAGGTGGCGTCCAAGACGTCGGTAGTGACGTGTAGGCTGTTCCAGAGGGGACCGGGGTGGGAGACCAGACAAGAGCGGGCTCTGGTGCACCAGCACGACGGCGCAGTGCGGTTGAGGGAAAGGAACGTGCTCCAAAGGTCGGGAGAGGAGGACGTGGTGGTTGACAGATTCTTCGAGAAGGTGCAGTGATGGACGGCTCCGCTCGGTCTCCGCGTTTAGTTTATAGAATAGCTCTTGTCAAGTGCGATGTAGTCGCGACATTCAGACGTACTCAACACGGCACGCCGCGCCGATGGATGAATAATCTTTCCCTGTTCGACAAAACCGACGCGACGCGATGCTTGGAAAATCTTCACACGGGGGCTCACTCTCGCCTGCGCCGCACACGAGAGGAACGGATAGCACGATGGCTGGTCAGAACGTGCTGCTCTCTAAGGATGTGATGATCGCCGCGGGGGCGATCGGGTTCAACTACTCCGTCACCATGGGCATCATCTTCGTGAACAAGCTGCTCTTTCTGCGGACAAAGTTTCCGGTTCTTACCCTCGCCGCGTCGCACCTCGCGGTGAGTGCCTTGTTCACACGTGCCGCGATGTACGCCGGGGTTTTCAAACCGAGGGACGCCAAGATGGATCGGATGATTTTTGCCGTCGCCGCGCTGCAGACCCTTGCGATCTCTCTCGGGCAGGCTTCGCTGAAGCTGAACAGCATGGGTTTTTTCCAGCTCACGAAGCAGCTGCAGGTGCCTCTGGTCGCGAGCATCGAGTTCTTCTACCTCGGCAGGAGGCTCTCCGTCAAGAAGGTGGGGCTGTTGGTGATCATGACCCTGGGCGTGTGTATGGCGTGTGCGTCGGATGTGCAGTTCTCGTGGCTCGGCGCCTTGATGGCCGCGACGGGCACGGCGTGCACCTCTGTCGAGGCTGTGCTCTACTCGCACCTGCAGCAGAGCCTGGGCTGGGAGACCCTGCAGCTGCTGTACAAGACGATGCCGCTCGCCACCGCGGGCATGGCGGTCGTGGCGATGTACAACGACTTCGGGGTTTCCGCGCCGGGCGGAGGAGTTGGCGGCGGCGGGGACGTGTACGGGGCTGGGTCTGGTAATTTTTTAACCGGCATGGACGCGTTGGGCATGACTCTGTTCTTGTCGTCGTGCGCGCTGGGCATGGCAGTGAACGTGTCGTCGTGCTTCGTCAACGGAAAGGCATCGGCGCTCGCCTACGCCATGCTTGGACTTGCTAAGACCATCACGGTCATCCTGGTGGGTATCGCATTCTTCGACGGCGTGCCCACCACTCGCGTCGCCGCGGGGACGCTTACGGCGATTTGCGCCATCCTCATGTACACCAAGTTGACCCTCGACGACAAGGCAAAAGCTGCCGCGCTAAAGAACTCAGGATTAGACGTGAGAGAAGAGACACTGGAGGTGATGAAGGCGCCGCTGATGGAAGGTGGTGCGACGAAACGCTGAGCGCTGTTAAAAGTTTTTAGCGAAGCTTTGTAGTGTCTGCGCAAAGTCCTACTACCGCAGCTCTAGCTAGCTAGCAGCTAACACTCAGCGAAAGAAATCGACGATTATTGCTCCCGAACCCACGCTAGCAGGTATTCCGCCTGATGTTCCACGATGAACTCTCCATCTTTGAACAAAAACTCCATCACCGGATCTCGCTGCAGTGCACAGATTTTGTTGTGCGCGAGCGGAAGGTATCCGGGGAACTCGACGTCGACGTGATGCCACGACAGCGTCTGAAGCCCCGCCGCCATCTTCCGCTGTAGAGCCAACCCATCGCCTGCGTCCGATCCGGATCCGAAGAGCGAGCGCTCGCGCGACGCTGGATCGGTGGGGATGTGGTCGCGTTCGTCGGCTATCCTGGGTGCCCCCGTGAACGGAAACGGAAAACTACCCGTCGGCCCGGCGGCAGCGCCAAAGCCCCCGGCGTCGATGATGTTCGCGCTCGCAGGGCTCGACGCCTCACGCGAACGTTTCTCTCTCATCGTCCTGGTCGCGTCTGGATCGATGGATGCCGTCTCGAATGCGACCAGAAAGTCGTTCACGGCATTTGCGTACGCGCACCGACGCTCGAACGAAGCCAGCGCATCAACAAACGGAAGCCCGTCCGCCTCGTCTCGAGCCCCGCTTCCGCCCCCGGACCCGCGCGCCCCTTCTTTCCCGTTCATAGGGTCCGCCATCTTCGCCAGCAGCGGCCGTCGATTTCCCCAGCCATCCCTCAGCATCAGCTGCGAACACGATTCGCCGATGAGCGCGGCGCCAACCGTCTGCAGCGGGCTCGGGAACATTCCCAGGTAACCGAAAGGGCCGACGCCCAGGTGCGGGGACGCGGTCGTCAGGAACGTCGTGGGCTCCAAACCCGCGATTGTTTTCGAATCTTCGTCAAAGAGCAGCGCCGCGGCGTACCTCGCGTAGATGCCCCCCAAGGAATTTCCCACGAGACTGATCCTCCTCAGGGATGCGCGATGCTCAGCAACAACCGCGCGGATCTCGTCCGCAACTCGCCTCGCACCGTTAGGCACGCCATCAAAACTTCTCACGAGAGTGTTGCACGCGGGCTTGTGCACCAGCACATCGGTTCCACCTCGTTGGGTGAGGTTGCGTTCGAGGCAACGAAGGTCGTCGGGGGTGCCGCCCAATCCGTGGATGAGAACGAACAGTTGCGAAGGACCGTCAGCACCTTGTGATCCAGTCGTGGCGGCGAGGGTCGGGCGACGCGTGGCCTGGTTTCGCCCACGCACCACCGTCGACTTGGGCGACAGCCCCGGCACAGTGTTCCTCCGCGACGGCTCTATCCTGATCCCAAAGGACGCCAAAGCTGTCATCCCGAAGTGACGGACGCGGAGGTAGCAACCGCGGAGGACGGGAAAGAGCGCGGCCGCGAGTACGAGTTGGAGCGTTCGGACGGCAGCCTTGTATATCCACCTCGGAATCACCCCAACCATCAACACACCCGCCGCTCCAACCCCTGCTCGGCGCGGGTAAAAGTGAGGGCGGACAAACTTTCCCAAAACGCACGTCGTCGAGCCGAACGGACCATCAAGCGGCGGCGGCATCTCCTAAGTCACAGTCTACGAAGGTGCATCTGCCTACTACTAGTCTACATAAAACTATGCGGCGAGCTATCTACTAAGTGCTAGCTAGTAGTGCTGGCTGTCACTCCTCGCTGAACTGCCCGAAGTACTTGCCCGCGACCGCCAGGCAAACCTGGATGTGCGGCAGGGACGGGTCACGTGAGCTCGTCACCTTCGACCGGCGCATCGCGAGCGCCCTCGCCAACGCCCGAACCGATGCAGAAGTTTCAGCGTCCAGTGGTAAGCCAACACGTGCAGCGAGAGCGTAGAACCAAGAAGCGCGCGCGTGCAAAATCGCGGGTGTCATCGGTTCAGCGCTCTTAGCCAACTCATCCTCCTCAGCAGACAGCCGTGAAGCAAGTGCCCTCGCGTGAGCCCTGAACGCCGCAGCCGCCGAAACCTCGTCGCTCCTGATTAACGTATCGAAGCTCACGCCTTCGGGCTCATTTAAGTCATCCATTCGCTCCAGTGCCGCTTGAGATGCAAGAGCGAGCCCCTTCCCACCTCCTGCCGATTGGCCAGACGTCTCTCGCCTCGCCGCCGTCCTCAACACCCACGCGCGAAGGTCGGAGAAGTCGGCAAGAAACTCCCGTTGCCAATCCTTATCCGGCCTGGCACAGTCCGGGCATTTCGGCGGCACGTAACCGCCGAGCTCCGGCACGTAGCCACGCGTTTGTTTGTGATCGAACGCCCGCGGATCGATAGTTGGAGATACCATCACGTCCGGGACGTTTTTTGCCTCGTGCCGCACCCTGCGAAGGTACTCGAATCCATCGACGGGAGGGCCAGAGTCGAAATCGGGGTCACCATCCGCGGGTAACGCGCGGGCCCGCATGCCCTGTCGCCTGTCCTCGTCCTCGGCGACCTTCTCATCCTCCTCCTCCTCCTCCTCCTCCTCGATATCGATTTCCTCCTCCTCGAAGTCCTCGTCATCCTCGTAGTGCTCTTCGTCAACTTTGTCCAGACTCATCTATGGAGCTTTGCCTGCAGGTGAGAAGCATTGGCCGGGTCAAATACGTGCCGCAAGACTGTCGGTACGTAAGATTCGAGCGAGTCTAGCCTCGGGCGGGTGAAAATGGTTGGATTGGCTGAACTTTGCCCGACGCAGCACCGTGCCCCGAGATGAAAGTTTCGGGGCGGTCCTCGGCAAATGCCTCGCCGAGGAAGCCACGTTGCGGAAATGATGTAGCTGCATTTCAAGGGGAAGCTTCGCCGTGACATTCGACGGCTTCCCTAGGATTATATGCAGCATACGGGTCGGAATAGACGCGGGCACAGAGATGCACGAGGGGAAGCTCCCAACGAGAGATTGCCGGCGGCGGGCGAGGGTCATTGGGAAACGTCCGAGCTACGCACCTGGCCTTCTCTGCCGCTTGCGCGGTCTCTCTCCCGGCGCCCGACCCGCCGACTATCACTTTCGGGCCGCCCGCCCGGAAACCCTGGGCCGGATCCCTGCTTGCCCGCGTGTGTTGCCGTGCGCCAGGGGTTGTGGGAAAACCTACGACGTTTTCGATCCCAGATCGAGAAAGTCAGTGTAACCCTCGCTGTCCTGACATATTCACCCGCGCCCCGGAGTCATGAGGCGTCGAAATGGCAGTTCTGATGACGCACGGGGGCGAAACATCGGTGGTGATGGGGACGACGATGACGACGACTGGACGATGAGACCCAAGCCAATGGCGGACAGGAGGTTCAAGGTGCCGAGCAGAGGAAAGGGAGGGACCGCGGGCTTACATCCGTTATTGGCGCTGTGGTGGGTCGCCACCCTGACCGCGCTTGCGCGATGGTCCGTGCTGTTCAATGTCCCCGCACCCGTTAGTATCAACGCAGCGGATCAGTCGAGATTCAGCGAAGAACGCGCGTTGATGCACGCGCGCGAGCTCGCCGAGGGAATCGGGCCACGGGTCGTCGCAACGCCCGGGATCGATCCTGCGGAGAGGTACGTCGCCGACCGCGCCAGGGAGCTTGTTGAAGAAGCATCAGCCGCGAGAGCGGATGACATGGACGTGGATATCTCGATACATCGACCCACCGGATCTTTCCGCCTCAACTTCCTCAACAACGACATCGCCAACGCGTACACCAACCTCACGAATGTGGTTGTGAGAGTTGCACCAAAATCTGCACAGAGCGATGCAAGGTCGGTCCTTCTGAACGCACACTTTGACACGACCCTGGGCAGCCCCGGTGGCGCGGATTGCGCATCATGTGTGGGCATTCTCCTCGAAATTCTCAGAGTGATGACGCTGCCTGGGTCGCCGCCCCCTTTGGCTCCTATTCTGTTCCTGTTCAATGGTGGCGAGGAGACGTTCATGCAGGCGGCTCATGGATTTGTGGCGCATCACCCGTGGGCGAAGACCGTGGGTGCGGTCATCAACGTGGAAGCGACGGGGACAAGCGGACCGGATGTACTCTTCAGGGAGACCGGAGGATGGCCCGCGGAGGTTTACATGCGAACGGCGCCGAGGCCGACTGCGACGGCTTCGATCCGAGATTTGATCAGGTTCGCAAATCTACCGGTGGACACCGACTTCAGCGTGTTCAGGGATCCGACGCTGCCGAACGGTAACCTGCCCGGCGTAGACATCGCGTCGATGTTGGACGGATACTCTTACCACACGGACAGAGACTTTGCGAACAGGATCCGAAGGGGGACGATTCAAGCGTACGGCGAAAACGTTCAAGAGTCGATGTTTGCGTTTGCTCGTGAGCTTCAGCTGATGCCCGTCGCCAAACGTGCCGACGGGACATCTGCGATGGATGCCGTGCGCCCAGGCTCGGGAACTACGTTCTTCGATCTCTACGGGGCGCTTGGAGTAACGCTCGGTTCCCGTTCGGTGGCGATGGTCACGCAGTTTGCGCCTCTGCTCGCATGTGTCATTGACATTTCCAGAGGTGCGAGTTACCGAAAGGGCACAGTCGCTGCAGCAAAGTCCTGGGGACTTGCGGCTGCGCTTCCAGCGGCGCTCGGTGCTTCGCGCGCGGTTGTAACAGGTCGACCACTGGTGTGGTTCGGTAAGCCGCTGGTTACTCTGGCGTTTTACCTTCCCCCGTCGCTCACTGCAGTGCTCACGCCGTATGTGCGGGACCGAAACATCGGCGCCATCGATGGCGCAAGAGGTGCAGCGCTCGTCACAGCGTTTGTAGCTGCAGTGGCTGGTTTATTTAGTGCGGCGTCTGGATACCTTTTCGCAGCTTGGTCGGTCTGTATCATCACCACTTCGCTGGTGCTGGAGGCGATGCCAACGCTCAATCAAGTTGGATGGGCAACTGTTCCCCTGCTGTTCACCGCTCCCGCCGTTTTCCTCGCCGCACCGGTGTCATACGTCACGTTCACTTTAATCAGCGAGAAGGTTGGCATCGCGGGAAGTGAGCCTTGGCCGTTCGGTCTTCTGATCAGCGATGCAGTCATGGGTCTCGCCACCGGACTGATCACTTCGCTGTCGTTCTGCGGCCTCGCACCGTTCATGGCGACGAGAGTGAGGTCGACCAGGTCAATGCGGCGCGCGAGGTTTGCAATGTTCCTCATCTGGACCGTCGCCGCGGTTACAATGACGCTTGGGTGTGAGCCATATTCCACGTTCACCCCGAAGAGGCTCGCCGTATTGCACCAGCACGACGCGAACGCCGCAAACGCAGACGAAGCCGTCACTTTTCTCGTCGGCGCGTTTGACTCGGTTCCCGCGGCGAATGCGCTTCAGACGTTGCACCGAGCGTCTGTGCTGCGGCCCACGACGAGGGAGGACTTTGGGTCAATGCATCCTGTGACGCAGCTTCTTGGAGAAGGAGTCGTGTTGCCGTCGAGCCGCGCGAAGTCGCCTCCATGGGGCAACATTTATCCGTCGCTCCGCATGTCAGTACTTGAGGAGGTGGAGGAGGAGGATGAAGATATTGTGAAGAGCGAAACATCTCCGTCAGTCAGGATCGAGGTGGAGATGAATTCACGCCATCCAGCTTGGTCGTGCATTCGTGTCGAGGGGCCCATCGTCGCATGGTCACTTTCCGAGGAACTGCCAACCGCCACCGGAGCGGTTGCTACGCAGAGAAGATGGGCGAGACATGCGGGCAACGGAGATGCATCTCAGGTATGGAAGTTCTGGGTTGAAGTTCGCGCGGGAGATGAGTCCAAACTCAAACTGGACGCGTGGTCGCTGTACCCCGGAGAAAGTGAGGAGACAAGGGAAATCTCGGATGGACTGGCAGCATACATCTCACCGATTGTCGGCACGACCTACAGGTACGAGACATGCCGACTTCGATAGCCTAACTTAGGTTGTATTGATTCACAAAAAAGTGGTACCCTCGAAGGTGAAGGGGTACCTTCGTACGAAGTTATTCCCAGCCTTTCATCCGAATACGAGAGACGATTTGAGGTCAACAGCACTACCTATTGGACGTCAATTCTGAGCGCAGGCGTACCATCGCGCTCAGCCTCCTAATTCTGAGTGCTAGAGGCGACATGCATCGCTTCGCTACCGATGACGCAACTGACGCCTCAGCAGCTGATATCGCGGAAACCGCTTTGATGGAGGTCGCATTCCTTCTGAGCAGGAGCTCGGCGATGTGAAAGATGAAGCCGATGCGCTCGTTTTGCATCCCAACTGCGACGTGATCGACCATTACTCGAGCTGCGTGCGCATTAATGAGGTCCAAACACGTTGAGAGACAGAGCGATGCCAATATCTCGTCCTCCAGGCATGCAAACCTGGTCATGGCATGTGAAATTAGTGTGCGCTGACTCTTGTCCTCGGCGGCGAGATATGAACGGAGGAGCGCAGCTAGGGTTTGATGCACGATGCCCTCCACGTTGATTGCACCAGGTCCCTTGCGAAGCTTTTTCGCGTTGCGATCGTACCGGACCCTCTCGGTTTCAGTCGCCAACGACGTGATGCAGGAGTCTATGTACCTCAAAGCAACACTTCGCGGCAGGGGCAGTTTGCCGCCAAGCACTTCCAGCAGGAGCTCAGAAACTGCAAACACATCCGGTATATCATCCGCGGCGTGCATCGTTTCGACGATTTTCAGCGCAGACGCATTGATAGCGGCGCGCACCACCTTTTTCCCGTTCATAGCTGGGACGATATTTGGCGTTGAAGCCACTGTAAGCTTTGCGAGTCGATACGCTCTGACACTTCTGAGGAACTCAAAGTTTTTTTCTGGTGCTTGTTGGTCGTCGGGCGCTAGGGATGCCGCAGCATCGCAGGTTGCTCGTAGCAGAAGCGCGGATCTCGCATCATTCATATCGACGTCAGTCTCTACCGCAGCAAAGGATTCCATTTGGTCGCATATGCTCCGCAGCCTTGTGCGAAACGAACCCGCCGCCTTGAGATATTCCCGCAGCTTAGACTCTTGCTTGAGCGTCTTGGTTGCCTTGTCAGCCCGCCTGCCTCCGATTATGGCGATAGCAAGCGGCAGCGCATCGCCATAAGTGACAGGATGCTTCTTTGTATCAGATTCGCGTGGCGTCGCGGTCATGCCGGGCGGCGTGCACAAAGGACTCTGTCGAGGCTCAAACGAACTGGTCGATAACCTTGATATGCTTCAGTACGAAAACCGCTTCACTGGTTAGGACTGGTAGACTGGGCAATCTGAAGCTGTCCATCATGGGGCCGAAACTGCGTCACAAAGGGTTTAGGGTTTAGGGTTCAGGGTTTAGGGTTTAGGGTTTAGGGTTTAGGGTTTAGGGTTTAGGGTTTAGGGTTTAGGGTTTAGGGTTTAGGGTTTAGGGTTTAGGGTTTAGGGTTTAGGGTTTAGGGTTTAGGGTTTAGGGTTTAGGGTTTAGGGTTTAGGGTTTAGGGTTTAGGGTTTAGGGTTTAGGGTTTAGGGTTTAGGGTTTAGGGTTTAGGGTTTAGGGTTTAGGGTTTAGGGTTTAGGGTTTAGGGTTTAGGGTTTAGGGTTTAGGGTTTAGGGTTTAGGGTTTAGGGTTTAGGGTTTAGGGTTTAGGGTTTAGGGTTTAGGGTTTAGGGTTTAGGGTTTAGGGTTTAGGGTTTAGGGTTTAGGGTTTAGGGTTTAGGGTTTAGGGTTTAGGGTTTAGGGTTTAGGGTTTAGGGTTTAGGGTTTAGGGTTTAGGGTTTAGGGTTTAGGGTTTAGGG